>NC_064636.1:52313950-52635296 GCF_023864275.1 Schistocerca cancellata
CGTTCCTTTTCTACTACTCTCCCAATCCTTTTTCATTTGTGACAGAATGTCAGCGGCGGAGTTTTCATTTCTTCTCCCTCAGCTTTAACTTTTCCCACCTGTTTCTCGCTGGTTTCCGCCACAGATTGCTAGACTGTCAGATTGAATAAAATCGGGGATAGACCCAGTCTCACTCTTTTTTTAACTACTTCTTTCCTTTAATTTACATCGATCCTTACAACTGCTGTCAGGTTTCTATACTAGTTGCAGATAACTATTCGCTCCGTATATTTTTTCCCTTGTACGTACAAAATTTCCAAGATTATTTTGCAGTCAACGGTGTATAAAACTTTGTGTAAATTTAAAAGTGCTGTGAACGTACCGTGCCTCTTTTTAACGTGCCTCCTAAGATAAGTCAGACAGGATCAGTATATCCCGAGCTTATCTTCCCCGATTCTCTTCCCAGAGGTGGGCCTGTGTCAGGATGTATATCCGCCGAGTCAGCTCTCCTTTGATATGGTATGATCTCTGTGTGTGTGTGTGTGTGTGTGTGTGCGTGCGTGCGTGCGTGCGTGCGTGCTGTCTCCCTCAATTGCCGGCAATATATCAGCCAGTGGCGACTATATCTGCCAATCTCGCCGCTTGCTTATCGGCGCTATTAATTAAAGCTGTGCTTCCGGAATTCCCCGCTCTCAGCATTTATTCCCTACTGCGCGGAAGACCATGACCAACGGTATCGATCTGCAATGTTATGGCACCGCAGAGTATTTTTCACACAACCACACACGCAGAAGGATACAAAGAAAAATTGAAGACGTCCTGAAGGAATTAAAATTATGCTGAGTGTTAAGAGAGAAGCTATGTTGTCAGTAGATGACATTATCATGGTCTCATGTTGGTATTGTAATATACGAGTAAACTCCTCCCATTTATCAAACAACTTCTGATTTCTTTACGAATGAGTTAATACAGGGTGACAATTAATGAACCATATGAAATAAAATCGTCATCTCACCGGTTTGCATTAGGACGCCAAATCTGCACAGTTGGCCGCGGGGCTTGATGGAAATTAGTACGCACATGCGGACGCGCATTGTTGTCGTCGGTCACTTTCATTTTGATTGGTCCGTCAATAAAGCGAAATTGGTGCATTTTGGCGACTGAGAACCCGCATTTCGCGATCGAAATAAGACGTACCGGGAACAAACCCGCCAACAGCTGTTAGTCCGCGCACAGAAAGTCTTTTACAAATAGTGTCGGCCCTGCAAAGGGCCTTTTTGTAGCTAGGACATTGTTTACTTAAAGCAGGTGCTCGAACTGGCGACCCTCTGACGCGACACAAGCTTACTAACGTCGAACAGTGCTTTGCCCAACTCTTTCAAATATTCCTGCCATTGCCCTGATGTGATTGGCGGCATGTTGAATGTGATCCATTAATTCCTCTTCGTTTCTAGGTGGTTCGCGTACGAGTGGGTGAACTAGAACCTTGAAGAATCCCCACAGGAAAAAGTCCGGTGGCGTGAGGTGTGGTCATCGCGGTGGCCGTGTCGTACAAATACCTCTGCCAATTATTCCGCCGTCGAAGAGTTCATTTAAGGCGAGCCGGAGGTGGTGAAATCCAAAAAAATTACAATTTTTTTTTTGCTACCGAAAATTAATTGGAACATTCCTCTTTAATGTAAACTTTGAATTATTGTTCTACTCGCCCTAGAAGTGGAGTTATTACCATTTTCCCCCACGCCTGCAGAGGAAATGGGCGGCCGCTGAATGCATCTAACACCCTCTCGTGACTTTCTGGCGAACTGCTTGGGATTTTCTCGGCCTGTTACGCATACAGCGCCTCATGTCACGCATACAGCGAGTGTGCAAGGGTTGGCTACATTGTTTTCTGTGACAAATGAAGCGCTAAGAGCGCGGAACATCGTCTCTTTGCTGTTTACCGTTTCGAATTAGTTCAGTGTTGCGCCTGTTGTTGGTAGTATTATACTTCTTGTGTAAAGCGTTGTTCTGGTTACGATGCCACGTTTTAGTAACCGCGTATATAAGAAGAGGAAGAACGTAGGGAAAAGAAAATTAACACTAATACCAAGTTGCGGTACTACAATTACTGAAACAGTGCGTTCTTCTGCTAACCAACACATGGCCGGCCATAGCCCTGTGACATCTTCTAGCAAATACTACCTTGGGGATGGTGACTCCAAAGGTTTCAACACTATAGAGGAACTGAAACCATATGGAAATGAATTTGTAGTTGAAAAGTTGGAATGCATTGGGCATGTGCAAAAGCGTACGGGTGCACGGCTTCAAAGGCTCAAACGAACTTTGGGTTCGAGTAAGCTCAGTGATGGAAAGACAACAGGAGGGAGAGGCAGGCTTACTGATGAGGTGATTGAATGTCTACAGAGATACTATGGGTATGCTATAAGGGAAAATACTAGTAATGTTAGTGACATGCAAAAACCAGTGTGGGCATTGTTCCTTCATACTGCCTCTTCCAATGAATACCCTCAACACAGCCTGTGCCCAAAAGATTCCTGGCGCAAATATAATGCAAAAAAGAACTATGATCACAAACATGGTTTGCCACCAGCTGTGATAAATGCAATAAAACCAATTTTTCATGACTTAGCACAGCCAGAATTGTTACACAAATGTCTACACGGAAGGACGCAGAATCCTAATGAGTGCGTAAACAATTTGATTTGGAAAGTGATTCCTGAAAGGGTGTTTGTAAGCATAAAAACACTGCACTTTGGCATTTATGATGCAGTAGCAACCTACAACCAAGGGAACAGTGTGAAGTGTGAAGTTCTGAAGGCATTAGGATTTACAGCTGGGGTGAACACTGTACGAGCACTAAGAAATGTTGACACAGAAAGGATAAGAGGAGCAGAAAGAAGAGAAAGGCATATGAAGTATGATGGAACAACAGGCCAGAAAAGAAGACAGAACAGGAAGCTTTTGGAGGATGAAGAAGAAGACCCTGATAATCCATCCTATAGTGCAGGAATGTATTGAGAAACTTTGATAGCCATTTCCCGTAAGTTAGAATTTTTCGAATATAAAGAACATTTTTGTTGTGGACTGGCAAGACAGCCAATCCACTAGGAGGAAGCCGAAAGGGACGCGTTTAAGCCCACGCAGGCTGGCGTGAGATCTGGAACAGGACACGGATTTTAGACTTCAGAAAAAAGGAGGAATCTGGTAGAATACTTAACTTTAATCCATAATAGGTGAACATCGCTCTTGACGGTACATGTTTTACAGCATCAATAGTAACTGGTAATGGCGCCTTGCTAGGTCGTAGGAAATGACGTACCTGAAGGCTATGCTAACTATCGTCTCGGCAAATGAGAGCGTAATTTGTCAGTGAACCATGGCTAGCAAAGTCGGCTGTACAACTGGGGCGAGTGCTAGGAAGTCTCTCTAGACCTGCCGTGTGGCGGCGCTCGGTCTGCAATCACTGACAGTGGCGACACGCGGGTCCGACGTATACTAACGGACCGCGGCCGATTTAAAGGCTACCACCTAGCAAGTGTGGTCTCTGGCGGTGACACCACATTAACTGCCATAGCGCTTAGAGCCATTTGGACCTTGTTTTTTTAAGGAAAATGCGGAAAACACTCAAGCTAGAGAGATGAAATTTTTATACAGCACTCCTAGTGGTCAAACTTACATTGTAACACAGCCATTTGGCAATATGTTCAGTAGTTTCATTTCAGTTTAATTATAAAGAATTATTTGTAAAAAAATTTGGGTCATTAATAAAAAAAATAATTGGAAGCAAACTAGAAAAGATACTCCAAAATGCCTCTGTCATAACTGCAATACTAAACCACTCTATATGTAAAAAAAATTCAATTTTTTCTATTTGGTAGTTTATTCATAAATGTTCCTCAAACTTAGTGATTTTAACATGGGCAGCATAGGCACCTCCGGCTCCCCTTAAATATCCGCGCACAGCATGACTATTATGTGCCGGCGCCGCATCATGCTGCAACCACATGCGTAGCCGTATGTCCAGGGGAACATCTTCCAGAAGGCCAAGGGTAGAGTTTCTTGCAAAAAGTCAAGGTAATTTGCGCCGGTAAGTCGAGGAGATAGACGGACCGGCCCAATCAGATGGTCACCCACAATGCCTGGCCAAATCTTGAGCGAAAATCGTTCCTGGTGTACGTGTGGACGTACGTGACGTGAGGATTTCCGCTTGCCCCAGTAATGAACGTTTCGAGTGTTGTAAAGGCATCTCTGTGGAGGGTGGACTCGTCGGTAAACAACACAATGGCGGGGAAGTCGGCATCTCGTGCAACACGTCGGAGAAACCACTGGCAAAAAACCCTAGCCTGTGTTCATAGTCCGCCACAGGATTTAGGTCTTGGGCAGGGTGGAAACTAAATGGATGCTGGGTAGAGTTGTGGCGATTCGTGAATGAGTCGTTCATTTGAACGACTCTAAATAAAGAATCGCAAGACTCGAATCGTGATACGGACGAATCGTCGTTCAAAAGAATCGTAAGAACGATTGTGTGTTTCCGAGCCGTGACGATTCCAAGTTCCAATGATTCATCGATTCTTACAAGTTAGTACGCTATGCTTCGAAGGCAACTTCCGAATCGTGCCGAGTCGTGCCGAATGATTACGACCGCCAGATTGCAGTCAAGTGGAGGATGCGTGTGAACAAATGAAGCTCGGAACGAGCAAACGAAGTTCGTGGGCCGTAATATTACTCGTGAAAACCAAGCTGACACTTGGCGGTGTCGTCTTCTCACGTAAATAGTAGTGACAGAGGCAAGTTCTCAGACAAATTAAAAGCAAAACACCTATGCTTTGAATTTAGAAGAAATGAAAGTTAAGCTAAATTTGCCTTGTGGGGGGGCTGTTAGCTGCGTTATGAATTACAAGGGTGATGTGGACTTGGAAAGACATCTTAGCACAGAAAAACATAGGATGATATGAGCCAAACCACGTCTGCCTCACTGTTAGAATTTGTTACTATAAAACAGACGTCTGTAGTTAGATACGTTGAAGCCACACAGCCAAACTGGCATACCACGTAATTTTGCACCACCTTTCGCACAAATCAACTCCTCTTTCCTGGCATACTGAAATAAAACAATAGGTGCAATCAAATCAAACGTGACCTTTCATCAATTAAGGCATTACACGTATAAATCGAGAATCACACTTGTAACGTCATATGCATGTTTACTCATAAATGAACTATTTCTGTCGTATCTTATCATGACACAGTTCGATTCTAACCCCATTGTCAATTTCAGACATGTCCTGCCATCTGTGAGTAAGATGTAGAACTTTTTGTATTCCGTAAGAATCGTGCCACCGCAGACTAGAATGAGTCGTGAACGAATCGTAGGAATCGATTCGCAATGTCAGATTGAATCGTGGGAATCGAATCGGGGAAAAGAATCGTGTTGACCAACTCTAATGCTGGGCGTCATCCCTGAAAACCTCCCAGACTGATCGATGAGTGACCCTCGTGTATCCAACTGCTCGAGTACTTGTCGTAGGTACTTCCTCGAAGCGCTCCAGAACAGTCTCTTCAAGTGCAGCATCCTGTCGTGTTCCAGGTCTTCCAGCATCACCATGCTCTCTCTCTAGCTAGCCTGTGAACTGCTGTAAACGTTTGTGGGTGTGGCTGGCGTCTTGCTTGGTACCGTTCCTCGTACAACCGCCGAGCTTCATGTCCATTATCGTCGGCTAGTCCGTAAACATAAACCATATCTCGTTGTTCTTCAAACGAATACTGTGCCGCCATGCTTTCTATGCGGCTAAATCGCAGGTGACGTGTGTGTGCTCCGAAGCGATGCTTAGTTGTGAATGCCGCTGACGTGAGGTGGAGACAAAGAGCAAGACGTATTCGACACGTGTGCGTATTACGTTGTGCCAGTGACGGGGCAAGGGACGTTTGTATGTGTGAACTAGACTTGGCCACTGTTTCTATGTTTCGATACAGTGTACCGATACGTGGAACTGTTTCAGTGTTTCGGAACGGCTGTGGTTCACTGTTTCGAAACGGTGGTGTTTCATTCCGCCCCTGTCTCGGGTAACCGGACCAGATTCGATCTCGAGCCAGACACAGAAACTGTATTGTTGTTTCAAAATAAGGCTGTTTCAGTCCACCTCTGCTTGGAACGGACTCACTGTATCGAAACAGTGATGTTTCATTCCGCGCTGTGTCGGACGAGATTCGGGCTCAGCATAGGTACTGAAACACAACATGCCACTTCGTGAAACACTTTCAAAAGTGTCGAAATCTTTTTAACAAGCAATAGCATGAAGCTTAAGATATCCGAAAATAAAGCTTCGTTTCTATCTGACTGTCCTATTCTGAAATGGCGCAACACCTGCTTTATAAACACTAACCAAACAATAAAACAACACATACTATTCACATTCAAAATAATAAATATGTGAAAATCATTCAGTTAAATTACACTTTTTTTTTACAACGTACGTTTCTCTGGTCATGTGCAGTAATCATATTAAGAAACGCAAGTAGGGCTACAACATTTTGAATAAAAAAAGTGTAAAGTGACAGTTATTAGAGGTATACATAAATTTGATGTAGGTATAATTGCAAGCAGTCTGTTTGATGTATCACTGATAGTGTAATGGTGAACGGGAAGGGCTGGGAAGCATAGTGAATTTATAGTAATGGTTCGAAACACCTTAAAAGACAAAATTTTTTCTATTATATTTTGTTATTTATTCGAATTATTTGGCATTATTTGTGAGTCTATAGTCACGGTGCCTATTATCCACAATGATTCCCTTTGTGTGCATGGAAATTAGCAAGATGGGTATATTACCCATACTAACGGAATGTAGGAAGCCCAGTAGCATATCCGTTGTTTCTGCAGTTTGCTCCCACCTCTAGTTCCGTTCGTGGTGGCTCTTCCGTCTTCAGCTATGGCTGTCCTCAGGCAATTGAAAAGTATGAAAGTCACACGACACGAAAGCAGCGCATTTGCTGCAGGAAATACGAAACTGCCAAGACACCTAAGTGATAGTTTCATACTTTCTGCGATATGATTAGCGCTCTCGCACCTCATTTGTGTTTATATAGACATACTTATACAGTAGACACTCAAGATGATAAAATGTGTAGGTTTATTAGATTACAAAACACAAACTGTTTCACTGTTTCGAAACATCGTATCGAAACATTACATTGTACTGTTTCATTTGTTTCGAAACAGTTACGTGTTTCAGTTCGCCCATCTCTAGTGTGAACCGACAACAATAGCGCTCCCCGTCAATCGACGAACAACAACAGGGCAGTCTCACGGCCAATCGGAGCGCGTGGTGCCAAGTTTCCGTAGTTTAAAAATAGAGCCTTGTCAACCTATACAACATTAGTAATTTTGGTTCCTACTGGCATCAACAATCCAGGGTTAAAATTTCGTGACAGAATTTTTGCTCCACCCAGTAGATAAGGATAGCAGCTCTTGCCATTGCTCATTGCTGGCCCGAAATAATCTGCACGTATGCACAATTGCGCCGCTCAGTTGTTCGGTTTAATTCCTCGTTATGTCCAGCTAACACTTTCCCTGCCCTCCCGATCTATTCTGCCTCCCTCTGCTTTCCCATTCGCCACCCCTAACCCACCTACCCCTACCCCACAACGCGCCTTCGACAACAGGGTGCAGCCCCCCCCCCCCCCCCCCAGATTCCGTCATACAATACCTGGCCTAATGGCGCACGATTCAGGGCTCGCTATTCAGCCGTGTGTCACGTGCGCACGGTAAAAGGAGCGGTTTTGCAACACAATAGCACCGAATTAAATGAAGTCACTAGACAGTATTTTCAGAAAAAAAATTATTTTATAAAATGGAACTGCAGCTACAACTGTATCAGGTTTTAGCGTTGGCGTCATTCTCTCGAGTTATATAATGTCGGAATGAATCTCGTGCAATAAATTCGTATTCTCGATATTGGCTTCCCCAGTCACACCGTAACCCCTTCTTATGATAACTGTAATCTCGTTGTGCATGTTCCGTATCACCTCAACTAATTTTTTCATAAAGGAAATCAATTTTCCATATGAGTAAAGCGATCGATATTAATACTTCGTGAGTAAAAACGACTAGATTGCTTAATATACACTCCTGGAAATGGAAAAAAGAACACATTGACACCGGTGTGTCAGACCCACCATACTTGCTCCGGACACTGCGAGAGGGCTGTACAAGCAATGATCACACGCACGGCACAGCGGACACACCAGGAACCGCGGTGTTGGCCGTCGAATGGCGCTAGCTGCGCAGCATTTGTGCACCGCCGCCGTCAGTGTCAGCCAGTTTGCCGTGGCATACGGAGCTCCATCGCAGTCTTTAACACTGGTAGCATGCCGCGACAGCGTGGACGTGAACCGTATGTGCAGTTGACGGACTTTGAGCGAGGGCGTATAGTGGGCATGCGGGAGGCCGGGTAGACGTACCGCCGAATTGCTCAACACGTGGGGCGTGAGGTCTCCACAGTACATCGATGTTGTCGCCAGTGGTCGGCGGAAGGTGCACGTGCCCGTCGACCTGGGAGCGGACCGCAGCGACGCACGGATGCACGCCAAGACCGTAGGATCCTACGCAGTGCCGTAGGGGACCGCACCGCCACTTCCCAGCAAATTAGGGACACTGTTGCTCCTGGGGTATCGGCGAGGACCATTCGCAACCGTCTCCATGAAGCTGGGCTACGGTCCCGCACACCGTTAGGCCGTCTTCCGCTCACGCCCCAACATCGTGCAGCCCGCCTCCAGTGGTGTCGCGACAGGCGTGAATGGAGGGACGAATGGAGACGTGTCGTCTTCGGCGATGAGAGTCGCTTCTGCCTTGGTGCCAATGATGGTCGTATGCGTGTTTGGCGCCGTGCAGGTGAGCGCCACAATCAGGACTGCATACGACCGAGGCACACAGGGCCAACACCCGGCATCATGGTGTGGGGAGCGATCTCCTACACTGGCCGTACACCACTGGTGATCGTCGAGGGGACACTGGATAGTGCACGGTACATCCAAACCGTCATCGAACCCATCGTTCTACCATTCCTAGACCGGCAAGGGAACTTGCTGTTCCAACAGGACAATGCACGTCCGCATGTATCCCGTGCCACCCAACGTGCTCTAGAAGGTGTAAGTCAACTACCCTGGCCAGCAAGATCTGTCCCCCATTGAGCATGTTTGGGACTGGATGAAGCGTCGTCTCACGCGGTCTGCACGTCCAGCACGAACGCTGGTCCAACTGAGGCGCCAGGTGGAAATGGCATGGCAAGCCGTTCCACAGGACTACATCCAGCATCTCTACGATCGTCTCCATGGGAGAATAGCAGCCTGCATTGCTGCGAAAGGTGGATATACACTGTACTAGTGCCGACATTGTGCATGCTCTGTTGCCTGTGTCTATGTGCCTGTGGTTCTGTCAGTGTGATCATGTGATGTATCTGACCCCAGGAATGTTTCAATAAAGTTTCCCCTTCCTGGGACAATGAATTCACGGTGTTCTTATTTCAATTTCCAGGAGTGTATATCTTTATTACGCCGTTTGACCTTCTGGCATCATCAGATAACTGCAATTAATATTAAAGGAATATAAAGAGCGTTAGGCGTTAGTTATAAAACATCAAGCAACAGAAAATGAGATACATATTGAAAACTAAAAAAAAAAAATTCTAAAACATTGACTCACCAAAAACTTTATAACTTGCAAAACAAGGTATTAAAAAGCTGCTGCTGATCGGGACTTCAGTTAGCAAATTGGCTCAAAAAATTTAAAAAATTAAGTTTTACTGCGCCACGCTTTAGATACCACTCACTAACTCATAGGAGATATACACTGTATGAACAGGCTCTAACAGCACTGCAATACGGAGGTGAAAAGCAACGTCGGCCTTGTCTACACACGTAATCCGTGTGACTTGAAATAATCGTCTGTACTAACACGACGACGTCACGCAATATTTGATATTCAGCTCCTCACGCTATAAATAACATCACAACTCGCTACGACATCACTATGTACAAAAGGCTGGAAGTTATAACACTTTTCGTAGTATAATGGGGTCAATGGTAGCTACCTGGATATTGATGACAATAACGCATCTGACTATAGGGATTTACTAGGTTCGGAAGATAAACTACCACCAAAGTCAGTATCAGTCAGCAGAAAAATAACGAATGCCAGAGTCTACAGGGAGTAGGAATGATATTTTTACTTTACCAATAACAGCAAACAATAGCGAAGCTTGCTCTGTGTACTGTGACAACACAACTAAACACTTTCTCAACAACGTAGGTACCAGAAACGACAGCTTTCGTATACAAGTGACAATAAGTCATATATATCCCTTACCTCTTCTAGTTGCTCCTCATTTCAAGCTTCAACGAATAATCGTATATACAAGCAATCAGTGTGAAAGTTATAAACTTTTACGTAAATTGGAGAATACGTTCAGAATTGTTTATCTTTCATTGTCAATCAACGATAACCTCTGTAAATAGCGCCTTGCTACAACAATATTCTCGACTCTATTGAAATTTTATCGTAATAACCTATTTCGTCAGTCACAACCTATCAGAACTAAATGGAATAATTTTTCATATGTAATTAATCACATTTGTAGAAAACGAAAGTAAAGACTAAGTAACTTTATTTTCGTTCCAAGTTATTAACTGAAAAATGCTATTCCTTCTCTTTAGAGTTTTAGTTTCTTTGAACTTTGATTTACTTTGACATGAAAAGATATATTCGAGATATTAGTCTGCTTTGAAATAACATTTGAATAATTTTCTTGTAATAGTTTAGGAATAAAGGACAAGTTCGGTACTGACTTTTCCAGTTTAAAACAGTTAATTCTTTATTTCGTGCAATTAATTCGTTTACAGGCAGAAGTCAGCGTTTTATTTTACGAATGCTCGTTCTCTACTCGAAACCTCACTAAGCGAAAATGTAACAAAAAAAAGAAAAACTTGAGAGTCACCGCCACTTTTCAGCTATACGAAATTTAAGTCATCAAACAAAGCTCAACACATTTCGAGTGTTGATTTCCGCGACGCACTAATGTTTAAAACTCAAAACACAGCACCTGATTATATGCTTTCTAATGGATGGTTCTTGGTTTGTCATTTAGGGAGAAGGAGAAAATTTAGGAAGTTCTCAATAAACTTCGGATTGTTTCTCATGAAATAACTGTAACGTAGGACAGCCGTCGTCTTTAATATAGATAACATACACTACTGGCCATTAAAACTGCTACACCAAGAAGAAATGCAGATGATGAACGGGTATTCATTGGACAAATATATTATATTAGAACTGACATGTGATTACATTTTCACGCAATTTGAGTGCATAGATCCTTAGAAATCAGTACCCAGAACAACCACCTCTGGCCGTAATAACGGCCTCGATACGCCTGGGCATTGAGTCAAACAGACCTTGCTTGGATGGCGTGTACAGGTACAGCTGCCCATGCAGCTTCAACACGATACCACAGTTCAACAAGAGTAGTGACTGGCGTATTGTGACCAGCCAGTTGCTCGGCCACCATTGACCAGACGTTTTCAATTGGTGAGAGATCTGGAGAATGTGCTGGCCAGGGCAGCAGTCGAACATTTTCTGTATCCAGAAAGGCCCGTACAGAACCTGCAACATGTGGTCGTGCATTATCCTGCTGAAATGTAGGGTTTCGCAGGAATCGAATGAAGGGTAGAGTCACAGGTCGTAACACATCTGAAATGTAACGTCCACTGTTCAAAGTGCCGTCAATGCGAACAAGAGGTGACCGAGACGTGTAACCAATGGCACCCCATACCATCACGCCGGGTGATACGCCAGTATGGCGATGACGAATACACGCTTCCAATGTGTGTTCACCGCGATGTCGCCAAACCCGGATGCGACCATCACGCTGCTGTAAACAGAACCTGGATTCATGCGAAAACAGGACGTTTTGCCATTCGTGCACCCAGGTTCGTCGTCGAGTACACCATCGCAGGCGCTCCTGTCTGTGATGCAGCGTCAAGGGTAACCGCAGCCACGGTCTCCGAGCTGATAGTCCATGCTGCTGCAAACGTCGTCGAACTGTTCGTGCAGATGGTTGTTGTCTTGCAAACGTCCCCATCTGTTGACTCAGGGATCGAGACGTGGCTGCACGATCCGTTACAACCATGCGGATATACCTGTCATCTCGACTGCTAGTGATACGAGGCCGTTGGGATCCGTCACGGCGTTCCATATTACCCTCCTGAACCCACCGATCCCATATTCCGCTAACAGTCATTGGATCTCGACCAACGCGAGCAGCAATGTCGCGATACGATAAACCGCAATCGCGATAGGCTACAATCCGACCTTTATCAAAGTCGGAAACGTAGTGGTACGCATTTCTCCTCCTTACACGAGGCATAACAACGTTTCACCAGGCAACGCCGGTCAACTGCTGTTAGTGTGTGAGAAATCGCTTGGAAACTTTCCTCATGTCAGCACGTTGTAGCTGTCGCCACCGGCGCCAACCTTGTGTGAATGCTCTGAAAAGCTAATCATTTGCGTATGACAGCATGTTCGTACCGCCGGCAAAATTTTGCGTCTGTAGCACATTATCTTCGTGATGTAGCAATTTTAATGGTCAGTAGTGTATATTTCGTTCGACGTAGTGCTCAACATTGAATGTCCACCTTCCTCAGTATAGCGTCCCCTTGCTGTACCTTTTCTCTGCAAGCGTAGATACTTACAAGACGACGAAAAAGCAGCATTGAAGAAAGACGTCGCCTAATATCTATCCTGCAAAGTCCGCGTTAACTCTAGTAGTATTTCAGGTCCTGCAACCTCTCATGTATTGGGATTTCGTGCGGTAATATGATGCATTTGACTGAAATGAATGTCCTACAATTTTCAGTCTAGTAAGGTTTATTGCTGAATAACAAGAGTTAATGAGCTCCCAACTCCGCATTTAGTGGAGAACTATTGTATCATTCTTAATGCTCAGTCAAACAACAAATTTCACACGCAAAGCACCCAGAATTTTACACAAGTCCGACCCGATGGATGACGCGATCTCACAGTCACATATCCGCTACTATAAATGAGGTTCACATTCGGCCCTTTTCAGTGGGTGTCTTTAAAAGAAACTGCTCGCCGAATACTCCATGAATGATTACACAATACGCCACGCGGAATGTTCACAAAGGCCGAAACGTTCCAAAAAAAAAAAAAAAAAAAAAAAAAAAAAAAAAAACTGAAAACTCGAAAATTTCATCAAAATGTCCGTAATTGCAACGTCTTTCATTACGACTCGTTTTAAACCTGCGGCACTCAATAATTCTTCATTTTACACAAAATGAACACTGAGACATTTAACATGACCTTTGCGCGTACGAATCTGGCGAGCGACTCTCTCTAGACTCTGTCACTCACAGCATATCTAACTAATTGTGCGCAGAAACTACTTAATTCTGATTGTCTGATCAGTCTGACGGACCAATCAGAATGATCCTTCGAGATAGTTCTCGCGGCGAAACTCGCCTAAGCCAACCACTATTCAGAAACGCATTTGCATCTCCCAAAAAGCAAATACTAACACAATGTTTAATATAACAAAACGAAAATAAAATAAATCTTGCCTTCCTACAAAAGCAGTCACACGTAGACCTACGTCATCAGCAATGTGGGTAAAACACATCTTTCCCACGTTCCAATTACGTAATGTTGTAATAATATTGAATTTTTTTTAACGTATGTCCCACATACAGACTCACGCTCATTCCCACATATTCACACAAGAACATTATAAACAGATATTAATTTTTCCTGAATTGTAATCTACGAAATGAAGAGTAATTAAAGTTTTGTAAATAAAAATGCAAATAAATTGATTGGCTACCTTGAGAACTCTGTTAATGATTTCAAATAGTAACAAAAGACAAACTGTTATTGTTCCTAACTGAATTTTTCACTCTGAGTGTTGGTTTGGGGGGTTTTAGGTAATTTTCCGAATCTCCGAAACTATTATACGTACAGCTTTGAAATTTGGAGGAGATCTTCTTCTGAGTAACAAAAAATAGTATACCAAGTTTGAAAGTAATCGGCTAATATTTAATATGTTTTATTTAGATTCGTAGGGGGTATGAATATACGGTTTTTCTAAGCGACATAGTAGTAGTCCGTTCTCACGCTGGCTAGTAGCGACAGATGTGCTATGAGTCATGGCTAAGACACAAGTTTGCAGCCTCCTGTACATTCACCCAGCTAGGTCTCTTACTGCAATAAATGTTATTCCGTAATAACTTGCGACATCACAAATGCCACATCTTATGGCGAATCCAATCACAAATCTGGTTCCACACTCGACACGCTGGATAAAGTTATGTCTCCTAATCCTTTATTATCCTTACGTTGGGAAACTTACACGCATCTCCTTCTGCCAGTCCAGTTTATTTGGTTATGAATTTTTAGCGCAAAGAAAATTTCATTCTTCCCCATGGACGCCCCTCCCCTTCCATTTATGGCAGGAGAGCCACTGGTTTATGGGTTGAGTACGGCAGTGTGGAGGTGACGTGCTAGAGAACTTACTTGGTTCCTTATGATACGAGGGTGAGTCAAATTAAAACCTTAAATTTGCAATAACAAATCGAAATTTCCCGTCGTTATCCTTTAAGTTGGTAAGCGTGGTACAAACAGCGTGCAGAACGGCCTGTAGGTGGCAGCATAGTGCAGATGCACACATGCCGTCGCAGTATCAGTATAAAGATGGCCACCCCACTTGCGACTTGCACCAGGGAAGAACAGCGTTCTGTTATTCCGTTTTTGCGTAGTGAAGGTGTGAAACCCATTGAAATTCATCGACGAATGAAGGTTGAGTACGGTGATGTCACAGCAGCTAGTCTACCAATGGAGTAGGAAGTTCGCAAGTGGAGTGACTTCAGTGGAAGATGTTCCTCGCCCATGTCAGGCACAACGAGTTGTGACTCCACAGAACATTGCAGCAGTTGAAGCCATAGTGAAGGATAACCGACGAGTGACACTGAATGACACTGCAGCATGTTTACAGATTAGTCATGGGTCAGCACACCACATTGTGCATGATGTGCTCCAGTTTCACAAAGTGTCTGCAAGATGGGTGTCACGGCAGATGACTCCTGAAATGAGAGAATGGCGTGTTGATGCTCGTGAAGAACTTCTTCGGCGCTCTGAACGAGAAGGTGATGGCTTCCTTGCAAGAATCGTTACTGGGGACAAAACCTGGGTTCACTTCCACCAACCGGAAACGAAAAGAACGAGCAAGTAATGGCGCCATTTCTCATCACCAAAACCGAAGAAGATTCGAACAGAACCATCAGTAGGGAAGGCTATGCTCTCTTTTGGGACGAAAAAGGCGTCATTTTAGAGCGCTACATGCCTAGAGGGAGGGACCAAGCCGGCCGCGGTGGTCTCGCGGTTCTAGGCGCGCAGTCCGGAACCGCGCGACTGCTACGGTCGCAGGTTCGAATCCTGCCTCGGGCATGGATGTGTGTGATGTCCTTAGGTTAGTTAGGTTTAAGTAGTTCTAAGTTCTAGGGGACTGATGACCACAGCTGTTAAGTCCCATAGTGCTCAGAGCCATTTGAACCATTTTGGAGGAACCACCGTCACCAGTGCATCATACACAGATCTCCTGAAAAATCATCTCTGGCCTGCAATCAAATCAAAGCGACGTGGATTGCTGTCAACAGGTGTCCTTTTGCAACATGACAATGCAAAGCCCCACACTGCCCGTTCAACAATTGCAACAATCACAGACCTGCATTTTGAGTGTGTTCCTCATCCACCATACTCATCAGAGCTCGTCCCAAGTGATTTCCATATGTTTGGACCACTCAGAGACGCAATGGGAGGACAGAAGGTCCGTTCCGATGAAGAGGTACGCCACGCGGTGCGTGGGTGGTTGCGCGGACTACCAAAAGATTTTTTTTTTTTTTTTTTTTGTAAAGGAATGCATGCACTTTGTAAGCGCTGGAGGATTTGCATTGAGCGTGGGGGAGATTATGTTCAAAAGCGATACAGCTTTGAACCACTTCTCCACAATAAATAATATTTAAAAAAATATTTAAGATTTTCATTTGACTCACCCTCGTATGTTTGACACGTAGCTATCTACCGTATCTTCCTTCGCCGTCGGCGATGTCGTTGTTACCGTGAGACACAGGTATACCAAGAGGAAAGGCGCGTCGATCTTAGAGCATGAGATATGATGACCTTAAGCCATTGACAACACACAACGGTCACGGTAGCACCTGATTCCAGAATAGCTGCAGTAGCTAAGATCTACGAACTATCCCCTGTTGACCAGGTCCCCACAACTTAACTCGTAACGAGATCCCTTCAAAGCAAATTGTCATAGTGATCGTCTATAAAGGCTTCGTACAACGAGAAGAAATGTTACGGTTGATGGAATAATAACAGATACGACCAAACTGTCTTGTCTCTTCTGCTTTATTTAACATAACTTCGTTCAGTTTCATTTCGCATTCACCACTCATTCACCGAAACCCTTTGATGAACAGTTTTGGTTGCTTAACACCAACAGTCAATGATAATGATACAGCTTTTCTCCTTTTTATAAATTGAAGCCCGCTCTCCGTGATATAATAAAAAAAAACCGGTGTCAATACCGCGTCCCTCGTGAGATGCGAATAGACTTATCCCGGAATTGACCGCCCTGTAGGTGTACTCAATTTAATGACCCCACTTCGCTGTCCGCGATTTCGTGTAACTAAATGTCCATTTGTTAGTCTGATAATACACCGTAGCTATTTAAAATTCGCCCCTATATTTTTTCACAGCGCACAATTAGCACTTCGTTACTTGTTTTTGTTTTCTAAGAATAAACGAATAAAAAGACGCCGTATAATCGGCTTAGTCGACATAAAGCAAAACACCTTAATATGCCCATTTTCGCCTCTTCTTATAGGATCGGCTACCTTACTCATTAATTTACTACATATTGTTTCCAATAACACTAAACAGGTATCGCCGTTATATTTTAATTGTATTCAAAAGCATGTTACTACTATTATGACCAACCAAATCGTCACAAATCGCGCGGCGTGCGTTTTTAATGATAACTTTACGCCATTCAATTAAATCGCGCGGCGTGCGTTTTTAATGATAACTTTACGCTATTCAATTTCCGTTACAGCTATCTTGACTCGTAATGTTACAGCTAGACAGCTTTATTTCGTTTATTTCAGCTGATGTTTTCGGGCCAGGACCGAGTATCACAGGCGTGATGTATTAATTTATTACTTGTTTACTTCTGACTGTGTTAGCACCACATTTTTCAGGCAGTATTCACACACACTACTCAGTACACCTGCATTGTACTACACGTATCTTAGGAGGAGACCAGCCTAGAAAGTGTTCACAACCGTAATTACAGCATCAAAGTTCATATACTACGTACGCATCGTGTCATGTCGTATGAATATGCGAATGTTATTAACACAGCCCCATGAGTGCTGCTGAACGTCAAACGAGCAAACAGCTGTCTCCAATGAAGGGGTGAGGTGTCAGATGTAAAAGCACAATTATAGCTAATCAGCAGTTCTGATGGGGCTGCATTAAAAACGTTGGTGTATCCGTGTGCTGCGACCTCACACGTATATAATGTATGAAATTTTATACTGTGATGGGGGTTATTGAGCGAAGCCGGTAGCGTATGTACAGTCACATGTGATGCATTCCGTAAAATATTAAACAGCTGCCAGCAAAAAAATGTTTAATAAACTTATTGAGAAAATGTTTACACTACTGGCCATTAAAATTGCTACACCACGAAGATGACGAGCTACAGATGCGAAATTTAACCGACAGGAAGAAGATGCAAATGATTAGCTTTTCAGAGCATTCACACAAGGTTGGCACCGGTGGCGACACCTACAACGTGCTGACACGAGGAAAGTTTCCAACCGATTTGTCATACACAAATAGAAGTTGACCGGCGTTGCCTGGTGGAACGTTGTTGTGATGCCTCGTGTAAGGAGGAGAAATGCGTACCGTCACGTTTCCGACTGCGATAAAAGTCGGATTGTAGCCTATCGCGATTGCGGTTGATCGTATCGCGAAATTGCTGATCGCGTTGGTCGAGATTCGAAGACTGATAGCAGAATATGGAATCGGTGGGTTCAGGAGGGTAATACGGAACGCCATGCTGGATCCCGACGGCCTCGTATCACTAGCAGTCGAGATGACAGGCATCTATCTGCATGGCTGTAACGGATCGTGCAGCCACGTCTCGATCCCTGAGTCAACAGATGGGGACGTTTGCAAGACAACAACCATCTGCACGAACAGTTCGACGGCGTTTGCAGCAGCATGGACTATGAGCTCGGAGACCGTGGCTGCGGTTACCCTTGACGCTGCATCACAGACAGGAACGCCTGCGATGGTGTACTCGACGACGAACCTGGGTGCACGAATGGCAAAACGTCAATTTTTCGGATGGAGCCAGGTTCTGTTTACAGCATCACGATGGTCGCATCCATGTTTGGCGACATCGCGGTGAACGCACTTTGGAAGCGTGCATTCGTCATCGCCATACTGGCATATCACCCGGCTTGGTGGTATAGTGTGCTATTCGTTACACGTCTCGGTCACCTCTTGTTTGCATTGACGGCACTTTGAACAGTGGACGTTACATTCCAGACGTGTTACGACCCGTGGCTCTGCCCTTCATTCGATTCCTGCGAAACCCTACATTTCAGCAGGATACTGCACGACCGCATGTTGCAGGTCCCGTACGGGCCTTTCTGGATACAGAAAAAGTTCTACTGCTGCCCTGGCTAGTACATTCTCCAGATCTCTCACCAACTGAAAACATCTGCTCAAAGGTAGCCGATCAACTGGCTGGTCACAATACGCCAGTCACTACTCTCGATGAACTGTGGTATCGTGTTGAAGGTGCATGGGCAACTGTACCTGTACACGCCATCCGAGGTGTGTTTGACTCAATGCCCAGGCGTATCAAGGCCAGAGGTGGTTGTTCTGGGTACTAATTTCTCAGTATCTATGCACCCAAATTGCGTGAAAATGTAATGACATGTCAGTTCTAGTATAATATATTTGTCCAATGAATACCCGTTTATCATCTGCATTTCTTGTTGGTGTAACAATTTTAATGGCCAGTAGTGTAGTTACATTTGGTTTCGGTTTGTGCACAGCCCGTCAAACGAGACACTGGCTACATGACGATACGCACCGCTGGGTTTTCATCTGCTGTCTTTACTGTGCCACGCACGTGCATTTGTCAGATGAGACGAGGCGCCGCTAACGAGGGCCTAACGAGCTACGCACTGCGTGAGACGCATCTTTTTGTGCCACCGACACCTCTTTCGTAATATTCTATTATTACTCGGTCTGCAGTGGGGGAATCGATGCCTCGTATAAAACCAACCCAAGCTGCTAAAAAAAAGAAAAAAAGAAAAAAAAATGTTAGTGCCGTTCTAGTACCACCATGAATGGTCTCGTCTGCCAGACTTTACTGTTTATGGATATCTCATCGAAACATCACGCAGAATAGTAACACAAGTATGTTCATTATAATTATCCGGCCTGTTATGCCGTGGTCGGTTGATGAATTCTGTGTCAATTCCCAACGTTTCGTCCCCGTCTGCGGAGGACATCTTCAAGGGGGTTTGTAGCTCGATGGAAGGTCCAACACACCCGCTGGCTCGCTACTGACTGCCGATAAATTCCGTGTCCGCTCGCTCCCGCGCCGCGGCGTGATGTCACGTGTTTCGAAAAAGTCAGTGCAATTGGCCGCTGTCCGCTGCCGTTGCCATCACCCAGTAGTGGACAGGTGGTACACATCTTCTTCAATACCGGCATCCATATACCGTTTAATTTCACGCCCTCCTCCTTTCTATTGAAATTATTATGGTGTTTAGCTATTTCGATTGCCTCCCTGTAGAGCCTTTCGTAATATCCGCTTGTGGCCGCTAGTACTTGCGTCCCCTCGAAACGAATATGGTGGTTACCTGGATGGAAAGCATGCTCCGCAACGGCTGATCGTTCCGTTTCTCCTCTTCTACAATTGCCCTTGTCTTCTTCCAAACGTTTAGAAACAGTTCTTTTAGTGGTACCCACATAAGCATCTCCACAGTTGCATAGGATCCTATACACTCCAGCTTTTTCCAATCGTTTGCGAGCATCCTTGGCAGGCTTAAGGTATTCCCGTATCTTCCTGGTGGGCTTGTAAATTACGGTAATATTCCGCCTCGTCAAGATCCTCCCTATTCTTTCCGTTACATTTTTAACAAACGGCGGGAAAACCTTAGATTTTGCAGCAGCCTGTACGTCACTATGATTTCTGCGTGGCTGTCTCAACGCACGTTTTATTTCGGCGGACGAATATCCGTTCTCCATTAGTGCATTGTGGAGATGTTCCATCTCAGCGTCGAGCAACTAAACGTTTGGAAGAGGACAAGGGAAATTGTAGAAGAGGAGAAACGGAACTATCAGCTATTGCGGAGCATGCTTTCCAGCCAGGGAACCACAATATTCGTTTCGAGGAGATAGCGGCCACAAGCGGATATTACGAAAGGCTCTACAGGGAGGCAATCGAAATCGCCAAACACCCAAATACACTCCTGGAAATTGAAATAAGAACACCGTGAATTCATTGTCCCAGGAAGGGGAAACTTTATTGACACATTCCTGGGGTCAGATACATCACATGATCACACTGACAGAACCACAGGCACATAGACACAGGCAACAGAGCATGCACAATGTCGGCACTAGTACAGTGTATATCCACCTTTCGCAGCAATGCAGGCTGCTATTCTCCCATGGTGACGATCGTAGAGATGCTGGATGTAGTCCTGTGGAACGGCTTGCCATGCCATTTCCACCTGGCGCCTCAGTTGGACCAGCGTTCGTGCTGGACGTGCAGACCGCGTGAGACGACGCTTCATCCAGTCCCAAACATGCTCAATGGGGGACAGATCCGGAGATCTTGCTGGCCAGGGTAGTTGACTTACACCTTCTAGAGCACGTTGGGTGGCACGGGATATATGCGGACGTGCATTGTCCTGTTGGAACAGCAAGTTCCCTTGGCGGTCTAGGAATGGTAGAACGATGGGTTCGATGACGGTTTGGATGTACCGTGCACTATTCAGTGTCCCCTCGACGATCACCAGTGGTGTACGGCCAGTGTAGGAGATCGCTCCCCACACCATGATGCCGGGTGTTGGCCGTGTGTGCCTCGGTCGTATGCAGTCCTGATTGTGGCGCTCACCTGCACGGCGCCAAACACGCATACGACCATCATTGGCACCAAGGCAGAAGCGACTCTCATCGCTGAAGACGACACGTCTCCATTCGTCCCTCCTTTGACGCCTGTCGCGACGCCACTGGAGGCGGGCTGCACGATGTTGGGGCGTGAGCGGAAGACGGCCTAACGGTGTGCGGGACCGTAGCCCAGCTTCATGGAGACGGTTGCGAATGGTCCTCGCCGATACCCCAGGAGCAACAGTGTCCCTAATTTGCTGGGAAGTGGCGGTGCGGTCCCCTACGGCACTGCGTAGGATCCTACGGTCTTGGCGTGCATCCGTGCGTCGCTGCGGTCCGGTCCCAGGTCGACGGGCACGTGCACCTTCCGCCGACCACTGGCGACAACATCGATGTACTGTGGAGACCTCACGCCCCACGTGTTGAGCAATTCGGCGGTACGTCCACCCGGCCTCCCGCATGCCCACTATACGCCCTCGCTCAAAGTCCGTCAACTGCACATACGGTTCACGTCCACGCTGTCGCGGCATGCTACCAGTGTTAAAGACTGCGATGGAGCTCCGTATGCCACGGCAAACTGGCTGACACTGACTGTGGCGGTGCACAAATGCTGCGCAGCTAGCGCCATTCGACGGCCAACACCGCGGTTCCTGGTGTGTCCGCTGTGCCGTGCGTGTGATCATTGCTTGTACAGCCCTCTCGCAGTGTCCGGAGCAAGTATGGTGGGTCTGACACACCGGTGTCAATGTGTTCTTTTTTCCATTTCCAGGAGTGTAATTTCAACCGAAAGTAGGAGGGCGTGAAGTTAAACGGTATATGGATGCCGGTGTTGAAGAAGATGTCTACCACCCGCCCACAACTGGGTGATGGCAACGGCGATCGTTGGCAGCGGACAGCGGCCAATTGCACTGACGTTTTCAAGACACATGACGTCACGCCGCGGCGCGGGGGCGCGCGGACACGGAATTTAGCGGTAGTCAGTAGCGAGCCAGTGGGTGTGTTGGACCTTCCATCGAGCTACGGACCCCCTTGAAGATGTCTCCCGCAGTCGGAGACGAAACGTTCGGAATTAACACAGAATTCATCAACCGACCACGGCATAACAGCCCGGATAATTATAATGGACATGATATTTCCGGCCGTGAAAGTCTATATTTTAGTAACACAGGTCTGCAAAAAACATTTTTGAAAGTTGTTTGAAGTTTTATAACTGACTTTTATGTACTTTTCATTGCTGATTTCAAAAATGCAATCCATTTTTTTCCATCACGTCAGGTTTTCTCACAAAGAAGGAGTATTTTTAGGTATAATTACAACATTTAACCAATTTATTACATTTTTCCCAACGTTATAAAATTTTATTTACAGATCATGTTCTAAACTACATTTCCAGTACACTTTCATTTCTCTTTAAGGTCGTAACTCCTTATAATAACGCTTTCGCTTTCTGTCGAAGCTTCTCTTATTGCTTTTCCGGCTGTGGACTCGTTAAGGATCATCCAGCAGTAGTCCGCTATCATGTTGGCGTTGCATCTTCCTTGATATCTTCTTTCCATTTCTTTCGTGTCTTGGTGAAATCTTTCGCCCTGCTCTCCACTAACATCACCAAGGTTTGCAGGGAAGTAGTCAAGTTGTGAGAGGAGAAAAATGAACTTTTGTGCTCATGTTACAGCCCAGCTTCTTGAAGTTGTCGAGCACGTCTGCGACGATTGTCTTGTAGTTTGGATCTCATTTGTTTCCTTGGAAACCAGTAACAACTAAGTTGAAAGATGTCCATGCTGCCTTTTGTTTCCATTTTGTCTACAAAGTTGGGATCTGTCATTAGTTTTCTAATGCTGGTCCGACAAAGATTCCTTCCTTTAGTTTTGCCTCGGATAAACCAGGAAACTGTCCACAGAGATATCTGAAACACTCCCTTCCTTTTGGCAATCCCTTAACAAATTGTTTCATCAGCCCCAACTTAATGTGAAGTGGTGGAAGTAACACCTTTTTGGGATACACAAGGCTTTTACTCTCAACATTTGTAACACCTACCTGTAAAGTTTTTCTCAAGGGCCAAGCCTATTTTATGTAGTGTTGCTTTCTGTCTCTACCACTTCAAGGTTTTCGTAACATTCTTTTAAGTGAAGCGAGTGTCCAACTGGTGTAGAAGCACACTTATTGCCATTGTGTAGAAGTAAGGCTTTAAGGCTTCTTTTTGAAGAATCAATAAAAAGTCTCCACTCATCAGGAGCATATTCTATTTCGAAACGTGTCCTAAGTCCAGGAACATCACTGCAAAAAAACGGGGCAACTTCCCGAGAGAAGAAAGATACAAACTCGTTTTCCCTCGATCGATACCAAGAATAAGATGTACTCAGAGCCAACATATTTTTACCTTTCAATCTAGATCCTAAAACCTCTGCCGATTGTTTAGAATGGCCTAGGTCTCTAACTAAATTGTTCAGTTCAGATTGTGATAATGGAATGGGATCGATTGTGCCAGGATCCTAGCAGCCTCTGTCTTCTTCACTATCACCTTGCTGAGCCAGTGGCTCGTGGTCATATACATCATCCAAACAATCTGGAGGAGAGGGTATTGGTACTTCAGGTCCATGAGGAACAGGGCGAATGGCTGATTCAATGTTAGGGTAAGAAATATCCTGTTTGTTTTCCAAACTAAAACGTCGTACAGTGCAAGAACAAAAATAGCAGTCATCACTATGATTTTTTGTCTCCCTCCTAACCATTGGTATTCCAAAACGTAAGGACTGCTTTTTACGTTGAAACCATTGCTTCGGCTCTTCAACACACACTGAATGAACTTTGTGTGGGACCCAAAGCTTATCTTGATCGCCTAACTTTATACCAAAACAGGCGAAATACATTTTATCAACAAAATCGGAAATGTTTCCTTGTTGCTTTTTAACGGTATAGTTACCACAAATGTAGCAGAAGCAGTCTGGCGAGTTTACACATCCTGTGGTAGCCGTTGTCCAATGTCCATAAAACAACTTCACAACGCAAGAAAACAGTCATTACGTTAAGTCACCAGTAACAACACGTGAACAGCACAGAGTGAAGGCGTACTGTGAAGTGAAGGACAACAGCAGAAGCTCCCTGCTTGGTGATGGCGGAGGAAGGGGCAGCGCGACAGACAGGCACTGACATCAAAATACTGCTGGTTTCTCCTAATTACTCTTTATTTAACGTATATCTAGTACAAAAGCGGCTAAATAACAGTTTATGGAGATCCTCAAACTAAAATTCAAACTCACTAGAGTGCTGACATATGGAAAAAAGCTAAAACTAGATAAGAGTTGGAATTATTTCACTATTTTTCCAGAAATCAGCGTTGAAAACACTATAAACATCACTTAATATATTTGAAACAATTTTTATGTCGCAAACCTGTGTAATAAAAAATAATAATGAAACATGTTTCATCGTGTGGCGTTCTGTCATCATGATGTCTTTTGTAACAGTTATGCAGCAAGTTTTACAAGGGGATTGGAGACTGTGCCTTTTCGATCCCTTTAAAACTTACTGCACTTGAAGCTCGGGGCATAGACATTAATTTCCCAAAGCAACTGACATAACTGAGGCCATTGGTGCAATAATCAAATACATGATGACAATTATTGAACCATATGAAATAAAATCGTCATAACTTCCGAAATGTTTGCGTTACGACGTTCAAACTGCATGGTTGGCCGCGGGGCAGGAAGAGAATGAGTATGCGCATGCGCATGCGCATTAGATTTATCGACGAGGCCCACTTACATTTGGATGGGTTCGTCAATAAGCAAAATTGGCGCATTTAGGGACTGACAATCCGCATTTTGCAATCGAGAGGTGTCTTCACCCTCAACGGGTGACTGTGTGATGTGCAATGTCCAGTTACGGAATAATCGGTGCGATATTCATTGATGGCACGCTGATTTCGAACGATACGTGAAGGTTTTGGAAGACGATTCCATCCCTATTAGCCGGCCGCGGTGGCCGTGCGGTTCTGGCGCTGCAGTCCGGAACCGCGGGACTGCTACGGTCGCAGGTTCGAATCCTGCCTCGGGCATGGATGTGTGTGATGTCCTGAGGTTAGTTAGGTTTAAGTAGTTCTAAGTTCTAGGAGACTTATGACCTAAGATGTTCAGTCCCATAGTGCTCAGAGCCATCCCCATTGTCCAAAGTGATCCTGATTTCGCCAAGATGTGGCTCATGAAAGACGGAGCTCGACCCCATCGAAGCAGGAGAGTGTTTGTCCTGGAGTACTTTGGGGGCCGCATCCTTGGTCTGGGGTACCCAGAGGTCACTTTCGTGGACCTCGATTGGTGAGCCAGCCGTTTTCTCCTGATCTGAACACATGCGACTCCTTCTTGTGGGGCTATAATAAAGGCGAGGTGTACAGCAATAACCGAATAACCATTGCAGACATGAAAACAGCCATTCAGGACGTCATTGACGGCATCGATGTTCCGACCCTTCAGCGGGTCTTGCAGAATTTCGCTATTCGTCTGAGCCAATGACGGCAGGCATATCGGACACGTCATCACCTAAATCTGGATGTCTGTAATGACGTTTATATGTGGAATGAAGTGTGTGCATGCCGTAGTGGCCCCCTTCGGACAATCTGAGAAAATTACATAATATTTCCATTTTATATGATAACCGTTATTATATTAAAATAAAATGTGAGTACTATAGACTGTCGTAGATGGTCTGAAGATGACAGTCTAACCGAAATGGGTCCATCACAATAGAAACACTAAACCACAGCAGCAGCAATCTGCGTTTATTAGATAATGTCTCTAAGAGTAACACTATGTGATCAAAAGTATCCGAACACCCGCAAAACCAAACATATTTCGTATTAGGCGCATTGTCCTGCCACCTACTGCCAGGTAGTCCATATCAGCGACCTCAGTAGTCATTTTTACCTGAAATTCAAAATGACTACGAAATGATGTGTAAGCTGTCACATCTTACAAGGAATTTTTGTGCTGAATCCAAAACTGGTCTCAGTTTTCCGAGGTTGTAATACTTCCGATGTTACGAAGTAATATTTTATTTTACTACTGGCCATTAAAATTGCTACACCAAGAAGAAATGCAGATGATAAATGGGTGTTCATTGGGCAAAAATATTATACTAGAAATGACATGTGATTACATTTTCACGCAATTTGGGTGCATAGAACCTGAGAAATAAGTACTCAGAACAACCACCTCTGGCCGTAATAACGGCCTTGATACGCCTATGCAGCTTCAACACGATACCACATTTCATCAAGAGTAGTGATTGGCGTATTGTGACGAGCCAGTTGCTCGGCCACCATTGACCAGACGTTTTCAATTGGTGAGAGATCTGGAGAATGTGCTGGCCAGGGCAAATTTTCTGTTTCCAGAAAGGCCCGTACAGGACCTGCAACATGCGGTCGTAATTTATCCTGCTGAAATGTAGGGTTTAGCAGGGATCGAATGAAGGGTAGAGCCATGGGTCGTAACACATCTGAAATGTAGCGTCCACTGTTCAAAGTGCCGTCAATGCGAACAAGAGGTGACCGAGACGTGTAACCAATGGCACCCCATACCATCACGCCGGGTGATATGCCAGTATGGCGATGACGAATACAAGCTTCCAATGTGCGTTCACCGCGATGTCGCCAAACACCGATGCGACCATCATGATGCTGTAAACAGAACCTGGATTCATCCGAAAAAACCACCCAGGTTCGTCGTCGAGTAAACCACCGCAGGCGCTCCTGTCTGTGATGCAGCGTCAAGGGTAACCGCAGCCATGGTCTCTGAGCTGATAGTCCATGCTGCTGCAAATGTCGTCGAACTGTTCATGCAGATGGTTGTTGTCTTGCAAACGTCCCCACCTGTTGACTCAGGGATCGGTACGTGGCTGCACGATCCCTTACAGCCTTGCGGATAAGATGCCTGTCATCTCGACTGCTAGTGATACGAGGCCGTTGGGATCCAGCACAGCGTTCCGTATTACCCTCCTGAACTCACCGATTCCATATTCTGCTAACAGTCATTGGATCTCGACCAACGCGAGCAGCAATGTCGCGATACGATAAACAGCAATCGCGATAGGCTACAATCCGACCTTTATCAAAGTCGGAAACGCGATGGTACGTATTTCTCCTCCTTACACGGGGCATCACAACAACGTTTCACTGGGCAACGCCGGTCAACTGCTGTTTGTGTATGAGAAATCGGTTGGAAACTTTGCTCGTGTCAGCACGTTGTAGGTGTCGCCACCGGCGCCAACCTTGTGTGAATGGTCCGAAAAACTAATCAATTGCATATCACAGCATCTTCTTCCTGTCGGTTAAATTTCGCGTCTGTAGCACGTCATCTTCGTGGTGTAGCAATTTTAATGGCTAGTAATGTAATATCGATCTACCTGATGCGTTTGGGTTACAGTTGTACCTGATCTTGTCTTCTACCATTACCTGAATGAACGATAGTCTTGTAACTGAGGTTCAGTATTGCATAACAGATTTCTCTATCGATACTTGATACAATTTTGGAACCTGTTATTCTATCATGATCTTTAGTTGTTACAGTCCCTAAGTTCATGGTAACAAAATATGGGGTTAACTGAGTTCACCATTCTGAATGTGAGTTTTTTAGACAGATCCTGTACTATAGTTTCAGAGGTGTTGGGTACCGACTAAGGAATCGGCAATGTTGTGATGTTGTCACGAACAAGGCTTACGTGTAAAAACATAGAATTTACTTGATATGAGTTCAGGTTAGTGTGGAGTTTGTTTCTCGGTATCGCGATTGACCTCACTTCGATAATCCGTTATTTAAACTACATCTGAACTATTGCTTCCTTTTCTTGTCCTTCGAGCATTATATTCCAGTCTCGTCTCCGTACAAGCTGTCTGTAACTTACTGCCTTCTATTTTCATTACTGCTGCCATTACTTCAAATCTTCAAAGTATTATTTATTTATTTCATTAATAGTACAGAGTTACCCACTGCCTTGAAATGTAAGGTGGATCAGATGCTTCTGAACCTAATAGCAAAGACTTTTCATTGTTACAATCTTATTGGTATTTAGTTGTTAATGCTTTTTTTAATAATATAAAGAACATAATACATAAAGATTTCTCTGAGGTTACAGCAAATTGAATGCTTAACAATTGTTAAAATGGTTCCATGTAATTTGTTACTACCTAGCTGATGAGAATATAATTTATATAACGGAAATGTCAAAGAAAAAGAAAAAAAAGAAAACGTAACACAATGAGCGTGGTGAAAATAATTCGTAGTATGTACAGGGAAGTGATATGCTGTATTTGGATGTGTTGGTTAATAATGGCCTATGGATTATTTCAGATGATATGTTCGATACAATATCGGCTACGGTATTTCAGATGAGAAGGTCTCGGTACAACCTCGAGGTATTCTCATCTGAAATGGTTTGCGCTAATGTACGTTTACACAGGTTATACAGATTAAATGCTGATTGAGCACTTCATGCATGGAGTACATGAATTCTAGCTTTACATGAGAAATACACGTATGTCTGTAACTTGTTAGTAGAAATAGAATACAGTTCATTGCTACTTGAATGCATTATTCCTTAAATAACTTAATACATTTCTCATATACACTCCTGCAAATTGAAATAAGAACACCGTGAATTCATTGTCCCAGGAAGGGTAAACTTCATTGACACATTCCTGGGGTCAGATACATCACATGATCACACTGACAGAACCACAGGCACATAGACACAGGCAACAGAGCATGCACAATGTCGGCACTAGTACAGTGTATATCCACCTTTCGCAGCAATGCAGGCTGCTATTCTCCCATGGAGACGATCGTAGAGATGCTGGATGTAGTCCTGTGGAACGGCTTGCCATGCCATTTCCACCTGGTGCCTCAGTTGGACCAGCGTTCGTGCTGGACGTGCAGACCGCGTGAGACGACGCTTCATCCAGTCCCAAACATGCTCAATGGGGGACAGATCCGGAGATCTTGCTGGCCAGGATAGTTGACTTACACCTTCTAGAGCACGTTGGGTGGCACGGGACACATGCGGACGTGCATTGTCCTGTTGGAACAGCAAGTTCCCTTGCCGGTCTAGGAATGGTAGAACGATGGGTTCGATGACGGTTTGGATGTACCGTGCACTATTCAGTGTCCCCTCGACGATCACCAGTGGTGTACCGCCAGTGTAGGAGATCGCTCCCCACACCATGATGCCGGGTGTTGGCCCTGTGTGCCTCGGTCGTATGCAGTCCTGATTGTGGCGCTCACCTGCACGGCGCCAAACACGCATACGACCATCATTGGCACCAAGGCAGAAGCGACTCTCATCGCTGAAGACGACACGTCTCCATTCGTCCCTCCATTCACGCCTGTCGCGACACCACTGGAGGCGGGCTGCACGATGTTGGGGCGTGAGCGGAAGACGGCCTAACGGTGTGCGGGACCGTAGCCCAGCTTCATGGAGACGGTTGCGAATGGTCCTCGCCGATACCCCAGGAGAAACAGTGTCCCTAATTTGCTGGGAAGTGGCGGTGCGGTCCCCTACGGCACTGCGTAGGATCCTACGGTCTTGGCGTGCATCCGTGCGTCGCTGCGGTCCGGTCCCAGGTCGACGGGCACGTGCACCTTCCGCCGACCACTGGCGACAACATCGATGTACTGTGGAGACCTCACGCCCCACGTGTTGAGCAATTCGGCGGTACGTCCACCCGGCCTCCCGCATGCCCACTATACGCCCTCGCTCAAAGTCCGTCAACTGCACATACGGTTCACGTCCACGCTGTCGCGGCATGCTACCAGTGTTAAAGACTGCGATGGAGCCCCGTATGCCACGGCAAACTGGCTGACACTGACGGCGGCGGTGCACAAATGCTGCGCAGCTAGCGCCATTCGACGGCCAACACCGCGGTTGCTGGTGTGTCCGCTGTGCCGTGCGTGTGATGATTGCTTGTACAGCCCTCTCGCAGTGTCCGGAGCAAGTATGGTGGGTCTGACACACCGGTGTCAATGTGTTCTTTTTTCCATTTCCAGGAGTGTATAAAATTAATTGATTGTAGGTTTGAATAGAGAAGAGAATATACATTCTGCCTGCACACATTAAGACCAGCAGTACATTACTGCTTGTGTGCAGTATACTTTAAACACTATGCAGGATGTCACTGGGCAGGAGGAGCCTCGGAATAAAAGTTCTTCGATCCTTCTCCTCCCAAGCGACATTACCTCATTAGTACAGTCCTAGTATTTGGTGCCAGTGTTTATTTGTTTTATGATTGTTGTCTTGTTCGTGACTGTGTTGTGGCATGCAGTGACATGCATTGTCAGTTTTGGTCTCTTACATGTTGATCCCTTCTGAGTCATGTTCACTTAAGTGTTCCTTCCTCGGTTTCGGAATCTGTGGTCGTGTTTGTGTCCTCCCATGTGGTTTGTTGTGTAGTTCGTGCTTGTCTACGCCTCCTTCCACTTTGGTTTTGGCGCTTGTATTCTTCGTGCAGAGTGTTGGATACAATATCCGCTACGCTATTTATTGTGTTCCAGCCGTCGCGATTACGTATCATTCTGGCGATGTCATTGTCGTTCTGTATAGGTCTCGCTTGTGCTAGCGTGGTGCACAGCAGTGCGACGTGTTGTGATGTCCCAGTTTCTCCGCATAAGCATTCTTCATCGTTAGTTAGTCCCATACTGCTTGAATGTACCGGATACGTCCCGTGGCGTATCAGGAAATGGACCATCCCCGGCTTGGGTTGTAGTCTTTCGCGTACATCAGGAAAGAAAGAGTGTACTCGGCGAATCTTATCGGATGCATCCCACCCTCTCTGCCATGTATGAATCCGCCATTGTTTCATTTGTGTTTTGTTCGTAATGTTGGTTCCCGTAATTTCGGTGACTTTATCGACCCTGTCCCTCTTACGCCAACAAAGTGCAGCTGTGTGACGTATTGTTATGTCTACAGGGCAGGTCCCCATCACATCGCAAAGTGCCTCTAGTGACGTGCTGTTGGAGGCTCCGCCGGCCGCGGTGGTCTAGCGTTTCTAGGCGCTCAGTCCGGAACCGCGTGGCTGCTACGGTCGCAGGTTCGAATCCTGCCTCGGGCATGGATGTGTGTGATGTCCTTAGGTTAGTTAGGTTTAAGTAGTTCTAAGTTCTAGGGGACTGATGACCACAGATGTTAAGTCCCATAGAGCTCAGAGCCATTTAAACCATTTGGAGGCTTCGCTCATTCTCAGGAGTACACTACGTTCACCTGTATCTTCAGTCTGTGAGCCCAATCGCTTGCGCCGAAGGATGGATTCAAATATCGCAATTAGGTAGGTCATTATCGTCGTAATAGGAAATTTGTACTGAGTTGTGTTTAGTCTTGCTAGTTTGTGCATAATTCTGGAGGCTTTGTCAATTGTCAATTTTATATGATGGTTGAAAGTCTGTATTTCGTCTAGATGCAGTCCGAGATAACATGTGGTTTGCTTCCTCTGTATCATTGTCAAATTTTAGAATTAGATTCCTCTGTAGTGTCCCTCTGAGCAGCAAACATACAGTTTTGTTGGCAGATATTTTTAATGTACACTACAGGCCATTAAAATTGCTACACCAAGAAGAAATGCAGATGATAAACGGGTATTCATTGGACAAATATATTATACTAGAACTGACATGTGATTACAGTTTCAGCAGATTTGGGTACCCAGAAGAACCACCTTTGGCTGTAATAACGGTCTTGATACGCCTGGGCATTGAGACAAACAGAGCTTGTATGGCGTGTACAGGTACAGCTGCCCATGCAGCTTCAACACGATACCACAGTTCATCAAGAGTAGTGACTGGCGTATTGTGACGAGCCAGTTGCTCGGCCACCATTGACCAGACGTTTTCAGTTGGTGAGAGATCTGGAGAATGTGCTGGCCAGGGCAGCAGTCGAACATTTTCTGTATCCAGAAAGGCCCGTACAGGACCTGCAACATGCGGTTGTGCATTATCATGCTGAAATGTAGGGTTTCGCAGGGATCGAATGAAGGGTAGAGCCAAGGGGCGTAACACATCTGAAATGTAACGTCCTCTGTTCAAAGTGCCGACAATGCGAACAAGAGGTGACCGAGACGTGTAACCAATGGCACCCCATACCATCAAGCCGGGTGATACGCCAATATGCGATGACGAATACAAGCTTCTAATGTGCGTTCACCGCGATGTTGCCAACCACGGATGCGACCATCATGATGCTGTAAACAGAACTTGGATTCATCCGAAAAAATGACGTTTTGCCATTCGTGCACCCAGGTTCGTCGTTGAGTACGTCATCGCAGGCGCTCCTGCCTGTGATGCAGCGTCAAGGATAACCGCAGCCATGGTCTCCGAGCTGATTGTCCGTGCTGCTGCAAACGTCGTCTAAGTGTTCTTGCAGATGGTTGTTGTCTTGCAAACGTCCCCATCTGTTGACTCAGGGATCGAGACGAGTTGTACGATCCGTTACAGCCATGCGGATAAGATGCCTGTCATCTCGACTGCTAGTGATACGAGGCCGTTGCGATCCAGCACGGCGTTCCGTATTACTGTCCTGAACGCACAGATTCCTTATTCTGCTATTAGTCATTGGATCTCGACCAACGCGAGGAGCAATGTCGCGATACGATAAACCAGAATCGCGATAGGCTACAATCCGACCTTTATCAAAGTCGGAAACGTGATGGTACGCATTTCTCCTCCTTACACGGGGCGTCACAACAACGTTTCACTAGGCAACGCCGGTCAACTGCTGTTTATGAGAAATCGGTTGGAAACTTTGCTCATGTCAGCACGTTATAGGTGTCGCCACCGGCGCCAACCTTGTGTGAATGGTCCGAAAAGCTAATAATTTGCATATCACAGCATCTTCTTCCTGTCGGTTAAATTTCGCGTCTGTAGCACATCATCTTCATTGTGTAGCAATTTTAATGGCCAGTAGTGTATTTTCTTTGCACCGATTGTTAATTTTCTGAAGCAGTCGCGTGCTGTTCTCGTAATGGCTGGCACCACTACGAGCAGGTCATCTGCGTAAGCCACCACACCTATTACCCTGTCGTCACTGTCCAGGATGTTCAGCAAGGGCTCGATTACGATATACCAGAATATTGGTCGGCAGATCGAGCCCTGTGGGCATCCCGTTTTCTTGACAACTTTCCGTGTACCGGCCCTCCACTCCGCCACTCTGCCTCCTCAGTGATCGAGGAGGCTATTGTAGAGGAAAGGTGATAGCCTCATTTCCCTTAAGCTGGCAAAGAGGGACGGCCACCACAAGTTGTCAGAAGCCCTGGCTATGTCGATTACATTGGCTGCCGCGTATTTGTCGCTGATGCTATTTGTTGCTGTCAGTGCTAGGTTGACGGCGTTTTCTATTGATCTATCTTCCCTGAAGCCGAATTGATTGGACGTTAGGCCGAGGAGGCGCCTGTGTGATTGTAAACGGCCACACAGGAGCCTTTCCTGTACCTTGCCGGGAGTGTTTAAGAGACAGATTAGTCGATACGTTTTGGGGTCTGTTGGCTCTTTGTCTTTTGATTGCCTGATTATTACTACATTAGCAGTTATCCAGAGGTTTGGAATTCTGCCTGTTAGTACTGCCTCGTTGAAAATGTTAGTAAGAAAAGGTGTGATTTGTGTTACTCTTTGTTTTAATGTTTCAGAAAGTATTTTGTCTGCGCCGGGTGGTTTTCGATTTTTAAGCCTGCTGATTGCCGTCGCGACTTCTTCTTGCGCGAATGGCATGGTTACACTGTCACCTTACAAGTACCAAAAGTTCCATGATTAATGCAAAAAGCCTTAACTCTTTATAGGATAGTCGTCAATATATTGCCCACCTACCATAAGTGCGAAACCGTGTACGTTTTCTATAGACAAATGACCCTTAAAGATGCATCAGGTGTTGCTAAATGGATGGTGTACTCTCGGGCGACCACTTCTTGCTTGCTGACATTGGTAGAACATTCTTATTGAAATGGTGGTTGCCTAGGTGACCACCGTCCGCGTGAGGAGTATCTTTGGTGGCGTTTTGTGTGTACGAGAGAAAATCGTCCCACTGAAGGCGCAATTAATGTGAGAATTTGTTAAAATACGATGTGCATTCAAGTTCTAAGGCCTCCGATTTTTTTTCTCCGGACTGGAAAGAGATGGAAACACGCGCATTGTTTTTAAATTAGGCCACGTTCATTGTCAATACGTCCCAGAGATTGCAGCACCGTACGGCAGATGAAATTTTACCGCCAGCGGCGAGAATGAGAACTGTTTTAAATACTTAAAATGGCGACGTTTTCCTTACTTGAACAGCGTGCTATCATTCGTTTTCTGAATTTGCGTGGTGTGAAACCAATTGAAATTCAGCGACAGTTGAAGGAGGCATGTGGTGACGGAATTATGGATGTGTCGAAAGTGCGTTCGTGGGTGCGACAGTTTAATGAAGGCAGAACATCGTGTGACAACAAACCGAAACAACCTCGGGCTCGCACAAGCCGGTCTGACGACACGATCGAGAAAGTGGAGAGAATTGTTTTGGGGGATCACCGAATGACTGTTGAACAGATCGCCTCCAGAGTTGGCATTTCTGTGGGTTCTGTGCACACAATCCTGCATGACGACCTGAAAATGCGAAAAGTGTCATCCAGGTGGGTGCCACGAAGGCTGACGGAAGACCACACGGCTGGCCGTGTGGCACGTTGCCGAGCAATGTTGACGCGCAACGACAGCACGAATGGGACTTTCTTTTCGTCGGTTGTGGTAATAGATGAGACGTGGATGCCATTTTTTAATCCAGAAACAAAGCACCAGTCAGCTCAATGGAAGCACACAGATTCACCGCCACCAAAAAAATTTCGGGTAACCGCCAGCGCTGAAAAAATGATGGTGTCAATTTTCTGGGACAGCGAGGGCGTAATCCTTACCCATTGCGTTCCAAAGGGCACTATGGTAATAGGTGCATCCTACGAAAATGTTTTGAAGAACAAATTCCTTCCTGCACTGCAACAAAAACGTCCGGGAAGGGCTGCGCGTGTGCTGTTTCACCGAGACAACGCACCCGCACACCGAGCTAACGTTACGCAACAGTTTCTTCGTGATAACAACTTTGAAGTGATTTCTCATGCTCCCTACTCACCTGACCTGGCTCCTAGTGACTTTTGGCTGTTTCCAACAATGAAAGACACTCTCCGTGGCCGCACATTCACCAGCCGTGCTGCTATTGCCTCAGCGATTTTCCAGTGGTCAAAACAGACTCCTAAAGAAGCCTTCGCCGCTGCCATGGAATCATGGCGTCAGCGTTGTGAAAAATGTGTACGTCTGCAGGGCGATTACGTCGAGAAGTAACGCCAGTTTCATCGATTTCGGGTGAGTAGTTAATTAGAAAAAAAATCGGAGGCCTTAGAACTTGAATGCACATCGTATAAGGTATGTATGACATTTATTGAATTAATAGTTACTTGTTTTACATTGTATATACGTTTTATGTATATAAATTGAGACTACACGTAATAATACCGAGATAACTGAGAGCGTGGTAGCAAAACTTGAGTGTCGTTTATTACATTTTCGTAAAAGTGCTGTTTTATCAAACGCGTACGAGGGACTATGCAATATTTACGATATACCCCGATAATATGCAAGTAATTTACAATATATATATAAGCCAGTTTTAGTGTCTGGCTAACAAATTATTAGCAAATGAACAATGACAAAACGTAAACTGACATAAACTCGCATTTCATTATTACAGATGCACAGAACTAACAACACCTTCACATTTTGAGAATTGGAAGAGACGTCATCATAAGACTTCTAGAGTTTGATAGGCGATGATCAGGCTGTTGATTCCGAGTGTGGAGGTGATTCGAATGCCGACGACGTATTGCCGAATACTCATCCCACTAATACAAGCAGGGGAGGTAATTCATCCCATGACTCTTGTAGTGACTTCATTCCTCCATCACCTCAACAAACATGTGTAATACCTGAAAGTGATGAGGATTAAGACGAAAATGAAGAAGAGGATGAACGTGACGATGCTCATGTTAGGCCTACCATGCAGTACAATTTTTCAAAAAACATTACTGATCCTGCCATATACAATTCAGTAAATTATTCACAGGGTTTCGGAACAAACATTGACGTCATTTTAGAATCTCCTATAGCTATACAGGGCTATTACAAATGATTGAAGCGATTTCATAAATTCACTGTAGCTCCATTCATTGACATATGGTCACGACACACTACAGATACGTAGAAAAACTCATAAAGTTTTGTTCGGCTGAAGCCGCACTTTAGGTTTCTGCCGCCAGAGCGCTCGAGAGCGCAGTGAGACAAAATGGCGACAGGAGCTGAGAAACCGTATGTCGTGCTTGAAATGCACTCACATCAGTCAGTCATAACAGTGCAACGACACTTCAGGACGAAGTTCAACAAAGATCCACCAACTGCTAACTCCATTCGGCGATGGTGTGCGCAGTTTAAAGCTCCTGGATGCCTCTGTAATGGGAAATCAACGGGTCGGCCTGCAGTGAGCGAAGAAACGGTAGAACGCGTGCGGGCAAGTTTCACGCGTAGCCCGCGGAAGTCGACGAATAAAGCAAGCAGGCAGCTAAACGTACCACAGCCGACGGTTTGGAAAATCTTACGGAAAAGGCTAAAGCAGAAGCCCTACCGTTTACAATTGCTACAAGCCCTGACACCCGATGACAAAGTCAAACGCTTTGAATTTTCGGCGCGGTTGCAACAGCTCGTGGAATAGGATGCGTTCAGTGCGAAACTTGTTTCCAGTAATGAAGCAACATTTTTTCTTAATGGTGAAGTGAACAGACACAATGTGCGAATCTGGGCGGTAGAGAATCCTCACGCATCCGTGCAGCAAATTCGCAATTCACCAAAAGTTAACGTGTTTTGTGCAATCTCACGGTTTAAAGTTTACGGCCCCTTTCTCTTCTGCGAAAAAATCGTTACAGGACACGTGTATCTGGACATGCTGGAAAATTGGCTCATGCCACAGCTGGAGACCGACAGCGCCGACTTCATCTTTCAACAGGATGGTGCTCCACCGCACTTCCATCATGATGTTCGGCATTTCTTAAACAGGAGATTGGAAAACCGATGGATCGGTCGTGGTGGAGATCATGATTAGCAATTCGTGTCATGGCCTCCACGCTCTCCCGACTTAACCCCGTGCGATTTCTTTCTGTGGGGTTATATGAAAGATTCAGTGTTTAAACCTCCTCTACCAAGAAACGTGCCAGAACTGCGAGCTCGCATCGACGATGCTTTCGAACTCATTGATGGGGACATGCTGCGCCGAGTGTGGGAGGAACTCGATTATCGGCTTGATGTCTGCCGAATCACTAAAGGGGCACATATCGAACACTTGCGAATGCCTAAAAAAACTTTTTGAGTTTTTGTATGTGTGTGCAAGGCATTGTGAAAATATCTCAAATAATAAAGTTATTGTAGAGCTGTGAAATCGCTTCAATCATTTGTAATAACCCTGTATTTTCACAGTTTTTTCCTATCATTATCTTGGAACACATTGTCAGAGAATCTAACCTTTATGCTAATCAGAAAGGTACTGATCTAAATGTGACCACAGCTGAATTGAAATGATTCCTTGGTGTACTACTTATAATAGTTTTCCACAGACATCCCAGCATAAGACATTACTCGTCATCTGATCCCAATTTATTTGTAAACAGAGTAGCTTCATTTATGTCTGTCAGAACATTTTTGAAGATATTAAGGTTCTTGCATGTAAACGATTCACAAAAAATCCCAAGAAAGGGACAAATTGTATAAGCTTCGTCCACTTCTTACCCACCTAAACCAAATTTTTTTGAAAACTTTTAGACCGAACCGATTTATCAGTATTGATGAAAGCATCGTGGCATTCAAAGGTAGGACTTTCCTAAAGCACTATATGCCAATGAAGCCTACAAAACGAGGATTTAAAATTTGGGTTGCAGCTTGCAGTGTTACAGGGTACATGTTATCTTTTCAAGTATATGAAAGAAAATCTGAATTCAAAGAAGAAGGTTCTGTAGGTGAGAAGGTTGTTTTGTCACTTTCAAAACCATTCCAGTTTTTAGGGTACTGCCTCTTTTTTGACAGATATTTTACTAATTCACCATTACTTTCTAAATTATTGACTAGACGAACATTTGGTTGTAGAACAATGCTTAAAAATAGAACATATTTTCCTAAAATGTTATTGAAAGCTGACAAGCAGATGAAATTAGGACAATATGAGTTATGGAAGATGATATTTCTATAACAAAATGGAAAGACAAAGGTAGAAAATCAGTAGTAATTGAGAACAACGTGCATAACCCTAGTGAGATGTGTCAAGTGTCTAGGAGAAACAAGAAGGATGAAAAGGAAAGTATTGAGTGTGCCAAGGCTATTGCTGACTATAATAGCTACATGGTAGGGGTTGATAAATTTGATCAACTGATGTCTGCCTGCAGTGTTTCATGGAAATCAAGAAAGTGGTGGATTAAATTATTCTATTACTTTCTGGATGCTGCAGTTGTCAATTCCTTCATTCTTTATTATGAGACTGCAAAAATGGCACAGTCTCATAATGGAAGGCTAGTGCCACATCTAAATTTCCGCAGTATCTTGGCCAATGAGTTAATAATTGGAACTTTTTCTAGCAGGAAGACACGTGGGCCACAAACTTCCCCAAAAGTTTTTATCACAAGAACAAAGTTTAGGGCCAAAAATGTTTCAAACGTGGAGCCACAGATAGTAATGAATGTAGGGGCATATTTGCCACAGAAAGGTACGAGCACTAGGTGTGCTCATTGTAGCAACCCAAAAGAAGTAGTATTGTATGCAAGGAATGCAAAGTTGCGCTTTGCCTTCCTTGTTTTCACCCGTTTCATTCTAAATAACATGTTAACCACTGGAATTTGTAGTATTTCATAGTGTCTGCTAATGTTTTATTGTTTGAATAGTGAAATGTGTTCAGTTTTTGTGCTTCAGTACATTAGTTAATAAACCGTATCTTACTTGCATTCAGAATGCCATGTTTTTATTTTTCTATACCAGATATAAGAAGGTAGTCTTTTAAATGACCACCATCCACAGTAGTCTAAGCCCCATCCAAACTGGATAGTGGTCTGTACATCAACCGTCTATTTTTTCCTTTCAGTTCCAAGGCAAATGAACATAAAATAATTCTAAGTATATGACATGCCTAAAGTCAAATGGGATGCAAAAAAATATTACCTTTCAAATTTTCAGAAAAAAAGTTTTGTCCTATAAAGGGTTTAAATCGTTCCGCAGCGTGAGAAGAAATCATTTGGAAGGGGGCGTCGCCGCAGTGAGTAACAGGTGGTTTTGTGGAGTACTTTACTCGGCCACTGCGCGCTGGCAGGATATTTTCTGGAGATGTAGCTCTGGATGTGTAGGCAGTGACGGCAAATGCGTTCCAGGAAGCGCGATCGCTTCGGGGAAATGCGAGCGGTTCCTATTCGCGAGCGTTGACCCCCTGGTCGGTAGGCAGACCCGCGAAACGCTGATTACTCGCTCTGCCCGACTACCTGCGCCAGAGGGGAATCGATTGCTACGGCGGCGCCGCCTCGGGGTTGCGGAGTGGGGGTTTGAGGGGAAGGGTGGCGGGTTAGGCGGGGGAAGGGGGTATGGGGAGAGCGGGTGGGGGTGGCTACGTAACCGTCTCGCGGGTTGCAGGGGGGGGGGGAGGGGGAAAGGGGGTTGAGCGAGAAAACACTCCGCGCTCTGGGAACCCTGGAGATCTCCGCAAACACGACTGGCGAGAAACTGCTCGCAGTGGGGAGAGGACGGGGAAAAAGAAGACAGGAGATCAGTAGAAGGAAAGAGAGAGAGAGAGAGAGAGACTGGCGGAAATAAGGCGCTACGAGTATATGTATGTGTGTGTGTGTGTGTGTGTGTGTGTGTGCATCCAAACTGCGTCTCCGACAACTCTTGCCGCTGATTCCGTATTACCTCGACGCTAGCTTCCACTCTCGCCGTCCTTGGAGAACACGGAATGAAGCGTCGAGGCAGAACCAGGGAAAGTATTGACGTGGTACGTTTATTCGTTCTTCGCTGGAGTTTTCCAGTGTGCCGAAATACCGCCAGATTTGAATCTCTAACAACTACGAGACCAATTCGGCAACGGCCCATTTCTTAGCTTGCATTTATCGCGAATCTCTCTCCCAAAGCAACGCCCCAGTGATAGGAATAAAGCGAAGGTGACTGTCGTATATATAAGAAGGGCAAAAGAATGGAACTGCAAAATTACAGACCAATAATCTTAATATCGGGTTGCTACAGGCTTATTCAGAATATTCTACATTGGAGAATGATAAATTTGGTTGGGAAGGAAAAGCTTCTGCGAACAAAACAGCACAGATTTAGGAATTTCAGGTCGTCCAAAACTGAGATTGCCATTTTCTCACATCATATCCTGCGAACCATGGATGAAGGGGAATAGGTAGGCTACATATGCCTACGTTTCAGGAAAAGCGTTCGATATGACGTCCCACTGCAGACTGTTAACGAAGATATGAGCATATGCCATAGGTTTCCAGATACGTGAGTGCCTCGAATAATGTAATAATACCCAGTGCATTGTGATCGATTCCGAGTGATCGTCAGAGACAATGATATCATCAGGTGTGCCGCACAGAAGCGTGCCACGTGAAGTATCCGGACACTTGGCTGATAATGAGTTATAAGTACATGGCGTCTTCCATCGGTAATGCTGGAATTCAATATGGTGTTGGCACATCCTGACGCTTGATGACAGCTTCCAGTCTCGCAGGCATACATTCAGTCAGGTGCTAAGGTTTCTTGGCGAAACGCACTCCATTCTTCACGCAGTGCTGCACTGAGGAGAGGTATCGATGTCAGTCGGTGAGGCCTGGCACGAAGTCCGCGTTCCAAAACATCCCAAATGTGTTCTATAGGATTCAGGTCAGGACTGTATGCAGGCCTGTCCATTATAGGGATGTTATTGTCGAGTAATCACTCCGCCACAGCCATTCATTATGAACAGGTGCTCGACTGTGCTGAAAGATGCAATCGCAATCCCCAAATTGCTCTTCAACAGTGTGAAGTATGAAGGTGCTTAAGAGGTCAATGTAGGCCTGTGCAGTGATAGTGCCACGCAAAACGACAAGGGGTGCAACCCCCTCCATGAAAAACACGACCACACGATAACACCATCTCCGAATTTCACTGTTGGCACTACACACGCTGGCAGATGACGTTCACCGGGCATTCGCCATACCCACACCCTGCCATCGGATCGCCACATTGTGTACCGTGATTCGTCACTCCACACAACGCTTTTTCCACTGTTGAATCGTCCAATGTTTGCGCTCCTTACACCAAGCGAGGCGTCGTTTGGCATTTACCGGCGTGATGTGTGGATTATGAGCAGCCGCTCGACCATGAAATCTAAGTTTTCTCACCTCCCGCCTAACTGTCATAGTACTAGCAGTGGATCCTGATGCAGTTGGAATTTCTGTGTGATGTTCTGGTTAGACGCCTGCCTATTACACATTACGACCTTCTTCAACTGCCGGCGGTCTCTGTCAGTCAACAGACGAGGTCGGCCTGTACGCTTTTGTGCTGTACGTGTCCCTTCACGTTTCCACTTCACTGTCACATCGGAAACAGTGGACATCGGGATGTTTATGAGTGTGGAAATCTCGCATGTAGACGTATGACACAAGTGACACATAATCACCTGACCACGTTCGAAGTTCTTGAGTTCCACGGAGCGCCCCATTCTGCTCTCTCACGGTGTCTAATGACTACTGAGGTCGCTGATGTGGAGTACCTGGCAGCACTATGCACCTAATATGAAAAGCGAATGTTTTGGGGAGTGTCCGGATACTTTTCATCACATAGTGTATGTGGTGTCACCGCCAGACACCACACTTGCTACGTGGTAGCCTTTAAATCGGCCGCGGTCCGTTAGTATACGTCGGACCCGCGTGTCGCCACTGTCAGTGATTGCAGACCGAGCGCCGTCACACGGCAGGTCTAGAGACACTTCCTAGCACTCGCCCCAGTTGTACAGCCGACTTTGCTAGCGATGGTTCACTGACAAAATACACTCTCATTTGCCGAGACTGTAGTTAGCATGGCCTTCAGCTACGTCATTTGCTACGACCTAGCAAGGCGCCATTACCAGTTACTATTGATGCTGTAAAACATGTACCGTCAAGAGCGATGTTCACCAATTATGGATTAAAGTTAAGTATTCCAACGGCTACGTCCTTTTTGCTAAAGTCTAACTTCCTTGTCCTGTTCCAGACCTCACGCCAGCCTGCGTGAGCTAAAACGCGTGCCTTTCGACTTCCTCTCATAGTGGGTTGGCTCTCTTGCCAATCCACAACAGTGTACATAAACGATTTGGTGGACAGGGTAAACAACATTCTGCGGCTGTTTGCTGATGATACTGTGGTGTACGGAAAGGTGTCGAAATGATTGATTCTAGAATGATACAATATGTCTTACACAAAATGTTTAGTTGGTGTGATGAATGGCAGCTGGCTCTAAATGTAGAAAAATGTGAGTTATTGCAGTTGAGTAGGGAAAACAATTCCGCAGTTTTCGGATAAGACGTTAGTAGTGTGCTGCCTGACACAATCACATCGTTTAAACGCGAATAACGTTGCAAAGCAGTATGAAGTGGAACCAGCTTGTGAGATTGTGGTAAGCAAGGTGAATCCTCGAGTTCGGTTTCCTGGAAAATTTTTAGGAAAGTGTGGTCCACCTGTAAAGGATCTACATATGTGACGTTAGTGCGACCTATGCTTGAGTACTGCCGAAGTGTTTGGAGTCTGTAGCAGATCGGATGAAAGGAAGACATCGAAGTAAGGCAGAGGCGGGCTGCTAGATCTGTTACCGGTACGTTCGAATAAAACCCTAGTATTACGAGTATGCTTCGGGAACTCAAATGGAAATCAATGGGGGGGAGGCGACTTTCTTTTCGAAGAACAGTACTGAGAAAATTTAGAGAACCAGCTTCTGAAGCTGACCGCAGGACTGTTCTACTGTCGAAGATAAGAGAAATGATGGCTACTACCGAGGCATGTAGACTGTCGTGTATTCAAAAAAATGGTTCAAATGGCTCTGAGCACTATGGGACTTAACATCTATGGTCATCAGTCCCCTAGAACTTGTTGTTGTTGTGGTCTTCAGTCCTAAGACTGGTTTGATGCAGCTCTCCATGCTACTCTATCCTGTGGAAGCTTCTTCATCTCCCAGTACCTACTGCAACCTACATCCTTCAGAATCTGCTTAGTGTATTCATCTCTTGGTCTCCCCCTACGATTTTTACCCTCCACGCTGCCCTCCAATACTAAATTGGTGATCCCTTGATGCCTCAGAACATGTCCTACCAACCGATCCCTTCTTCAAGTCAAGTTGTGCCACAAACTTCTCTTCTCCCCAATCCTATTCAATACTTCCTCATTAGTTATGTGATCTACCCATCTAATCTTCAGCATTCTTCTGTAGCACCACATTTCGAAAGCTTCTATTCTCTTCTTGTCCAAACTATTTACCGTCCATGTTTCACTTCCATACATGGCTACACTCCATACAAATACTTTCAGAAATGACTTCCTGATACTTAAATCCATACTTGATGTTAACAAATTTTTCTTCTTCAGAAACGCTTTCCTTGCCATTGCCAGTCTACATTTTATATCCTCTCTACTTCGACCATCATCAGTTATTTTGCTCCCCAAATAGCAAAACTCCTTTACTACTTTAAGTGTCTCATTTCCTAATCTAATTTCCTCAGCATCACCCGACTTAATTACACTACATTCCATTATCCTCGTTTTGCTTTTGTTGATGTTTATCTTATATCCTCCCTTCAAGATACCATCCATTCCGTTCAACTGCTCTTCCAAGTCCTTTGCTGTCTCTGACAGAATTACAATGTCATCGGCGAACCTCAAAGTTTTTATTTCTTCTCTATGGATTTTAATACCTACTCCGAATTTTTCTTTTGTTTCCTTTACTGCTTGCTCAATATACAGATTGAATAACATCGGGGAGAGGCTACAACCCTGTCTTACTCCCTTCCCCACCGCTGCTTCCCTTTCATGCCCCTCGACTCTTATAACTGCCATCTGGTTTCTGTACAAATTGTAAATAGCCTTTCGCTCCCTGTATTTTACCCCTGCCACCTTTAGAATTTGAAAGAGAGTATTCCAGTCAACATTGTCAAAAGCTTTGTCTAAGTCTACAAATGCTAGAAACGTAGGTTTGCCTTTCCTTAATCTTTCTTCTAAGATAATTCGTAAGGTCAGTATTGCCTCACGTGTTCCAGTATTTCTACGGAATCCAAACTGATCTTCCCCGAGGTCGGCTTCTACTAGTTTTTCCATTCGTCTGTAAAGAATTCGTGTTAGTATTTTGCAGCTGTGGCTTATTAAACTGATTAGAACTTAGAACTACATAAACCTAACTAACCTAAGGACATCGCACAACACCCAGTCATCACGCTGTCGTTTATTCCCTTGCTCTATTTGCGAGTGGGACAGGAAAGGAAATGACTGCTCGTGGTACAGGTTGGACGCCACCATGCGTCGTACAGTGGCCTTGGGAATATTAATGGTGATGATGATGATGATGTTTGGTTTGTGGGGCGCTCAACAGCGTGGTTATCAGCGCCCGTACAATTACCCAGTCTTTGCTCAGTCCAATTGCGCCACTTTCCTGGATGATGATGAAATGGTGAGGACAACACAAACACCCAGACATCTCGAGGCAGGTGAAAATATGAATGGTGATGCAGAATAATGCGTAAACAGTGGTTGTGTCAGCAACGCATAGTCGCGTCTGTTCCTGTTTGTCGCGTATTGCTTTTTTGCCTCTGACGTCATCGTAGCAATGTTGTCGCACGGGCGTGACTTAGCGTGTGGGTATAAGATGGTGTAGCGGGGAAACACCTGTAGCGAGGACAATGATTCGGGCGCCATTGTGAAAAGCTACTTTAGCTCTGCTAAGACCTGCTGTGACAAAGTGAAAATATTCGCCTGGACATAATTGAAAATCGCTATTAAATCGACATTTACAAAGAAGTGAAACATATCGTCTCATGTGAATCGTGAATACTCTCGGAATTACAGAAAACGCGCAAGTGAGAGGAACGCTGGCTGAGACGCGGTATTTACTGGCTTTGAGGGAAACGTGGAAGGGTGGACCCACTGTAAGTAGGCTGCTTATGTTTTCTTATTGGCAACGTTCCGTAGCGCTCTGTATGAAAATCACTGGCTGTGCTGTGTGCAGTCTGTGGCTAGTTTGCATTGTTGTCTGCCATTGTAGTGTTGGGCAGCGGCAGCTGGATGTGAACAGCGCGTAGCGTTGCGCAGTTGGAGGTGAGCCGCCAGCAGTGGTGGATGTGAGGAGAGAGATGGCGGAGTTTTGAAATTACATATATTATGACTTGTGATGATATTAATGTAAATACATTGTTTGTTCTCCATTAAAATCTTTCATTTGCTAACTATCCCTATCAGTAGTTAGTGCCTTCCGTAGTTTGAATCTTTTATTTAGCTGGCAGTAGTGGCGCTCGCTGTATTGCAGTAGTTCGAGTAATGAAGATTTTTGTGAGGTAAGTGATTTGTGAAAGATACAGGTTAATGTTAGTGAGGGCCATTCCTTTGTAGGGATTTCTGAAAGTCAGATTGCGTTGCGCTAAAAAATATTGTGTGTCAGTTTAAGCACAGTCTTTTATAAATTGTTCTAAGGGGACGTTTCACCACTAACGTAACTTCCTTTTCAGACAACCTGTTTATTTAACAATATATAATCACAATTTATTTTCTTTACAAATTAACAAATTTGTCAAATGAATAAGCATTTACAAGAGAAATCAAAACAGGAACAACATGACAATAATTACAAGACGGCCGGATCTGCAACCCGCCCGTTACCGGGCGAAACAGCGGTGTTTACTACCGCGCTGGACACAGTCTGTCTTATTAAATGCCCTTCTGCAACACATGGAAACTATTTAAGTAATATTGATGCCGAGAGTGCTTCAATTACTCAAACAGATGACTTTATTTTTGTTTGGGCACTGTATGTCGAAAGGTTCGGGTTAAGATGCGCACCAATGCTTAAAGGTTTAGCCGGTCGGAGTGGACGAGCGGTTCTAGGCGCTTCAACCGGGAACCGCGTGAGCGCTACGGTCGCGGGTTCGAATCCTGCCTCGGGCATGGATGTGTGTGATGTCCTTAGGTTAGTTAGGTTTAAGTAGTTCTAAGTTCTAGGGGACTGGTGACTTCAGATGTTAAGTCCCATAGTGCTCAGAGCCATTTCAACAATTTTTGCTTAAAGGTTAAACAAATTAGGAAACAATTATCACAATGATAAGGGTTGCTTCAAACCGAACAACCTTTTCATTTCAATCAGCAACCAAGGGGCGACTGGATGCCAACCCGTGCCTTTTGACAATCTTATTCTGACTAAAGCCCAGGTGACAGTTGGCTGTTAATATGTCAAAAGTGTTGTGGGCTGACAAGACAGCCAGTCCACAGTGACGGGTAACCGAAAGGCACGCGTTTAATTCACGCAGGCTTGCTTAAGTCTGAAACAGGATACGTAATGAATGCTATAAAGAAAAGTACGTAGCTGCTGGAATACTTAACTTTAATCCATCATTTGTATACAGCATTCTTGATGATACAAGTGAGGCTCTCTCTTGAAATAGTTAATGGCGCCTTGCTAGGTCGTAGCCATGGACTTAGCTGAAGGCTATTCTAACTATCTCTCGGCAAATGAGAGAAAGGCTTCGTCAGTGTAGTCGCTAGCAAAGTCGTCCGTACAACTGGGGCGAGTGCTAGTACGTCTCTCTAGACCTGCCGTGTGGTGGCGCTCGGTCTGCAATCACTGACAGTGGCGACACGCGGGTCCGACATGTACTAATGGACCGCGGCCGATTTAAAGCTACCACCTAGCAAGTGTGGTGCCTGGCGGTGACACCACAAAAAGTTAAACTGCTTCACAGTTATGAAGGCCGCTCTGAAGGAAAGCTTTAAAACATTATGTATGCGCACTTATTAGAAGAGGACTCACTCGGAAGAACCACAACATCCAGTTAAAAATACACCAGTAATGACCCAGTGTTTCAAAGACAGAAGCGCACAGCTTAGAACAACAGGTTGTTCAGATTATCTCAAATGCAGTTACAATCAAGAAACTGAACCGGTTAACATCAAAATCTAACCACAAGACCCCTGTTTTCTTAACGGTAGCATGTGTCTTGTTACAACTGTTTCGACTGTATTTCCAACCAGGAGCTGATTCATTAACACATTAATAACAGGGTATAAACTAGAAAGGAAGGGCAATATAATATCAGAACAAATTTTCAAACGATAACTAGTGTCTAGTACAATACTACGGTGTGTATTTAAGACCAAAGAGACGACCGGGTAAAACTCTGAGGGTCGGGTACAAACCAGAAAATACGAGGATTGGAACTTTACTAGTGGCAACCATTCGTTTACAGCTCGTGCAAAATAGATACGTGTTTCAAAGTTTTACTGACCTTCAAAGTTGTCCCAGCATTGTGTATAACCCGTTGCCAGCTATGTGGAAGTCGTAGGATACTCTTAGCTGTGCCAGTTGTGTTGACAGCTCGAGCGGCGCGGTCTATTGCCCGACGGATTTGTAGCAGTTCTGAAGCGAATGCCGTGAAGTGTTTCCTTCAGTTTAGAAATTGACTTGAACTGCGGAGGGCTTAAGTCAGGGGAGTGCAGTAGGCGGTATAGCACTTAGCAGCCCCATCCGTGAAGCAAATATGTAACAGCTTGCACTGTACGTGCTTGAGCATTGCCCTGCAAAATTGTGGCCACTCTGGAGCCACTCTCTAGCAATTCTGGACGTGTGGCGTGTCGCATTGCTCTGCTGGAATTGCCCAAGTCCTTCGGAATGCGGATGCAGATGATCAGACAGAGTGTTTACGTATGTGTCACCTGTCACAGTCGTATCTAGACGTATCAGGGGTCCCATATCACTTCAACTGCACTCTCCCCACACCATTACAGAGCCTCCACCAGCTTGAACAGTCCCCTGCTGACCTGCAGGGTCCATGAATTCATGTCCACCAGCTCGGTAAAATTTAAAACACTCGTCCGACCGGGCAACATGTATCCCGCCATAAAATATCCAATGTCGGTGTTGAAGGCCCCAGGCAAGGCGTAAAGCTTTGTGTCCTGCAGAGACCAAGGGTAACACGAGTGGGTCTTCGGCTCCGGAAGCCGATATCTAAGACGTTTTGTTGAATGCTTCGCACGCTGACACTTGAAGGCCCAGCACTGAAACCTGCAGAAATTTGCGGAAGGGTTGTATTTCTGTCACGTTGAACGATTCTCTTCAGTAGTCGTTGGCCGCTTTCTTGCAGGATCTTTTTCCTGCCACAGCGAGGTCGGTGATTTGATGTTTTTACCGGACTCATGATATTCACAGTACACTCGTGAAATGGTCGTACGGGAAAATCCCCACTTCATCGCTACCTCTGAGATGCTGTATTCCATCGCTCGTGCGCCGACGTTCAGACTCACTTAAATCTTGATAACCTCCCATTGTAGCAGCAATAGCCGAGCCAACAACTGCACCAGACACTTGCTGTCATACAGGGTGTTACAAAAAGGTACGGCCAAACTTTCAGGAAACATTCCTCACGCACAAATAAAGAAAAGGTGTTATGTGGACATGTGTCCGGAAACGCTTAATTTCCATGTTAGAGCTCATTTTAGTTTCGTCAATATGTACTGTACTTCCTCGATTCACCGCCAGTTGGCCCAATTGAAGGAACGTAATGTTGACTTCGGTGCTTGTGTTGACATGCGACTCATTGCTCTACAGTACTAGCATCGAGCACATCAGTACGTAGCATCAACAGGTTAGTGTTCATCAAGAACGTGGTTTTGCAGTCAGTGCAATGTTTACAAATGCGGAGTTGGCAGATGCCCATTTGATGTATGGATTAGCACGGGGCAATAGCCACGGCTCGGTACGTTTGTATCGAGACAGATTTCCAGAACGAAGGTGTCCCGACAGGAAGACGTTCGAAGCAATTGATCGGCGTCTCAGGGAGCACGGAACATTCCAGCCTATGACTCGCGACTGGGGAAGACCTAGAACGACGAGGACACCTGCAATGGACGAGGCAATTCTTCGTGCAGTTGACGACAACCCTAATGTCAGCGTCAGAGAAGTTGCTGCTGTACAAGGTAACGTTGACCACGTCACTGTATGGAGAGTGCTACGGGAGAACCAGTTGTTTGCGCACCATGTACAGCGTGTGCAGGCACTATCAGCAGCTAATTGGCCTCCACGGGTACACTTCTGCGAATGGTTCATCCGAGAATGTGTCAATCCTCATTTCAGTGCAAATGTTCTCTTTACGGATTAGGCTTCATTCCGACGTGATCAAATTGTAAATTTTCACAATCAACATGTGTGGGCTGACGAGAATCCGCACGGAATTGTGCAATCACGTCATCAACACAGATTTTCTGTGAACGTTTGGGCAGGCATTGTTGGTGATGTCTCGATTGGGCCCCATGTTCTTCCACCTACGCTCAATGGAGCACGTTATAATGATTTCATACGGGATACTCTACCTGTGCTGCTAGAACATGTGCCTTTACAAGTACGACACAACATGTGGTTCATGCACGATGGAGCTCCTGCACATTTCGGTCGAAGTGTTCGTACGCTTCTCAACAACATATTCGGTGACCGACGGATTGGTAGAGGCGGACCAATTCCATGGCCTCCACGCTCTCCTGACCTCAACCCTCTCGACTTTCATTTATGGGGGCATTTGAAAGCTCTTGTCTACGCAACCCCGGTACCAAATGTAGAGACTCTTCGTGCTCGTATTGTGGACGGCTGTGATACGATACGCCATTCTCCAGGGCTGCATCAGCGCATCAGGGATTCCGTGCGACGGAGGGTGGATGCACGTATCCTCGCTAACGGAGGACATTTTGAACTTTTCCTGTAACAAAGTGTTTGTAGTCACGCTGGAACGTTCTGTTGCTGTGTGTTTCCATTCCATGATTAATGTGATTTGAAGAGAAGTAATAAAATGAGCTCTAACATGGAAAGTAAGCGTTTCCGGACACATGTCCACATAACATATTTTCTTTCTCTGAGTGTGAGGAATGTTTCCTGAAAGTTTGGCCGTACCTTTTTGTAACACCCTGTATAGGTGTTGGCGAGCTCAGCGCTGTATTCTGCCTGTTCAAATATCTCTGTATTTGAATACGTATGGCTTTACCAGTTTCTGTGGTGCTTCAGTGTAAGATTCCCTTGAGAACCATGTAGTGAACCATTCCAAGACGACTGGGAGCTGTTTTGAACGGTAAGAGGTTTGAAACACCGTACTAGATATTGTAATGTGTCGCGTTTTTGGCGTTCCCATATTTTTGTCGAATGCAGATGCAGATGTAGGTCGCTACACAGCGTACGCAACGACACAAAAGCAAAAGCAATTAGTTCCTCGCTGCGAACTTGATGCAACTCCACTTTGCCGGGAGAAATGAAACACGAGGAAAGAGTATTCCGCCCAAACTGTTTCCGTAGCGGTGAGCGGATTGCCATTCGCTTTCGCTCCACAGAGACGTACCCATCTCGTTCCGCTAGCTACCTGCGTTATCAATTTCCGGCACTTGTGACGGCTTCGCATTTTATTTACTCTCGCGTTCGTTTATTTTTCTCCACAGTCGCTCTTTTTCCTCCTTTTTTTGGGGGTTGTCCAATCCCGTCGGCGCAGCGTGTTGTCGCGGGATATCGGAATATCGACCCCACCTCCTGTCCGCCGATATTCGCAGTCCGCTTCATCTTTTGACCCTCCTCGCAGCATATTTTTACGGCGAACTGAGTCGCGCCACGCACGTATAAAAAAAGGAGGCACAAAAAAGAGCGATTGTACTAAAATACAGCCTTTTATCCGAGATATGGGCGGACGGCGCCGTTTCGCACCGAACCTGCGGTTGCCATCATCAGGGGCTAGAAAGAGGAAGTTGTAATTATGCCATTATTTGTTAGACAGCGGCATGTTCTCGGTGCTAAAAGGGACGCAGAAATTTTAGCTACAAGCTAAGGGTGGAGCAACATTGCACTATATAAATATCTATATTACTAAGGCACTAATTCGAAAGCTACGAGGGCCACTCCAAAAGAAATGCTGTAGGGAATCAGCGTACTCACGCCGTATAAAATTCACATCAGTCTTTCCATTGTGTGCCAGCCAGTCCGCTGTAACTAGCTCTGACGTCATAAATATTGCGCAATACTTTAAAATGAAGTAAATAACCTGAAACGTTTCTAGCATGTGAGGAGTAATACAAAATCAATATGTGTTGGATATCAGTTCAATAACTTTAACCATTTTCGAAATTTGGACGTTTTTCTGTAAAAATCATTGCCGCAACAGAAAAGAGCTAGAAACTTAAAAATTTATATTTAGATTCCTTTTGCATAATAATTTAGTAGAAACAGTATTCTGGATCTCACAAATTAAAATTTTAGTTGAAATTCATGATTTTCTGGTTTTTGTCTTAGAAATTAGGGAAGCAAGATAGATTAAGTAGGCGAATAAATAAAGCTAGGATGTTTAAATTTAAGTAGAAGGGAGATCCGCTATAATCGTAAAGATGTGAGAAGTTTCAACTGAATAACTATAGCGATAGCGTATCTGCAAAGAGCAAGTTCAGAGCTCATCTACTGCGTGTAGTGTAATTAAATTAATTGTCTCGCCCAAAATATTTGACTTAGCCACGTCAGACTTTTATTATGATTACTTACCTGTGTGCTGATTGCACATGTAAATTGAGAGCTTCATCGGCCATCAGCAAAGGAAGCAATGATTTATTCGATAACTTAAAGTGGTGCATTACTAGCCCAGCGGCTAGTCGGGAGACCAGATTTCATCAGGCGTTCCCTTAGCCGTCCGCACCGCGGCGTTATATGTATATAAGAACGCAGCACAAGGAAGGAAGCCCCCAGTTCTCTCCAGACGCTGATTAGCGCATCACCTGTGCCGGCAGTCGCGTCGCGTCGGTATCGTTGACATAAACAGCCTTGGATGCCGTAATAAGTTACTCGGGATACGCGTAACCATGAAATCGTTTTCGAGTGAAATGTTAATTCTGGGATGACTTTAATGATCTATCTTCAGTTTGCGTATGTCGTATTTTCACGTGCCGCCGCAGGACTGACATTCTACCATTATTAGCGTGGCGTTTGATGAACATTATCATCAAATTATGGCGAGCATTCACTTAAACATTTAATTTGAACAGTTATAGTGGCATCAGCGCATTAGACTCTGAATTGCTCTGGTAGTTGGATTGTGTGGATTCTTTTTGGTCTGTGACTTTCATAATATAGTGAATATTTTAGAGAGAATGGTTTTTGATTATGAATCCCAGACAATCTCCTAATTCCTCAGAACTATAAGCTGTAGCTATAAATGTATTTCTCAGATGAAGTGGGCACTAGGAATTCTAATTACAGGCTTCACGTTTTGCTAATCACTTTCTGGTTGCCAATATTGTAGTTAGAGAGCCAGTGTTGAGAATGGCAAACAGCATAAATACAAAACATCTATTCTATTATTGCGCCCGCCGCCCCACAATGCACACTATTTTTTTTTTAAAAAAAGTCTTGTATTCTACATGTTTGAAAGTTTTACAATGTGTAGATACATCCCTCAGGAACAATATTTTGATTTCTCCACATAATTTCCATCCCTCTCAACTGCCTTACGCCATCTTGGAACCAGCGCCTGTATACTCGCACGGTAAAATTCTGGACCAACCTGTTGGAGCCACTGTTTGGCAGCGTCCACAATGCAGTAATCATCTTCAAACCCTGTTCCACGAAGAGAGTCTTTCAGTTTCCCAAAGAGGTGATAGTCACACGGAGCCGGGTCAGGACTGTAAGGCGGATGTTTCAGTGTTATCCATCTGAGTTTTGTGATCGCTTCCACGGTTTTTTGACTGACATGTGGCCGTGCATTGTCGTGCAACAGCAAAACATCCTGCTTTTGCCGATGTGGTCGAACACGACTCAGTCGAGCTTGAAGTTTCTTCAGTGTCGTCACATATGCATCAGAATTTATGGTGGTTCCACTTGGCACGATGTCCACAAGCAAGAGTCCTTCGGAATCGAAAACCACCGTAGCCATAACTTTTCCAGAAGAAGGTGTGGTTTTGAATTTTTTTTCTTCGGTGAATTTGCATGATGCCACTCCATTAATTGCCTCTTCGTCTCTGGTGAAAAATAATGGAGCCATGTTTCATCACCTGTCACAATTCTTCCAAGAAATTCATCTCCACCATTCTCGTACGGTTCCAAAAGTTCGCTGCATACCGTTTTTCTTGTTTCTTTGTGAGCCACTGTCAACATCCTGGGAACCCACCTGGCACAAATCTTTTTTAACGCCAACACTTTCAGTATTCTGCAAACACTTCCTTCCCCTATCCCAACGTAGCGTGACAATTCGTTCACCGTGATGAGTCTGTCAGCAGTCACCAGTTCGTTAACTCTCTGCACATTGTCTGGAGTGTGTGCAGTACGAGGCCTGCCGCTGCGAGGACAATCCTCAATATTGCCGTGCCCGCTTTCATCACGTAACCTGCTTGCCCACCGACTAACTGTACTGCGATCGACAGCAGCATCTCCATACACCTCTTTCAACCTCTTGTGGATGTTTCCAACTGTCTCGTTTTCACAGCACAGGAATTCTATGACAGCACGTTGCGTCTGACGAACATCAAGTGTAGCAGCCATCTTGAAGACATGCCACTCACGGGAACAGGTTGAAGTAAGTTTGAAAACAAGCGGGTAGAATGTATCTACACACTGTAAAACTTTCACACATACAGAATGAAAACTGTATTTTGACAAAAATATTGTGCATTAATTTTGGAGTGACCCTCGTAGTTCCATGTTGCCCATCTGACGGTTTCCAGAGTCGACAAGAATTTCGTCTTCAGTATTTCGCGCAGTCACACGATTTAAAAATTTAAAACACTGTTATAGCGTGCTCATTAAGAGCTCTACTCTTATATTAAAAGTTTAACACAATGAGATAAACAAAGTGTAGATTTATGCTGAGGTAGCAAAACAAGGATAATGGAATGTAGTCGAATTAAGTCGGATGATGGTGAGGGAATTAGATTAGGAAATGAGTCACTTAAAGTAGTAAAACAGTTTTGATATTTGGGGAGCAAAGTAACTGATGATGGTCGAAGTAGAGAGGATATAAAAAGTAGACTGGCAATGGCAAGGAAAGCGTTTCTGAAGAAGAAAAATTTGTTAACATCGAGTATAGATTTAAATGTCAGGAAGACGTTTCTTAAAGTATTTGTATGGAGTGTAGGCATGTATGGAAGTGAAACGTGCACGATAAATAGTTTAGACAAGAAGAGAATAGAAGCTTTCGAAATGTGGTGCTACAGAAGAATGCTGAAGATTAGATGGGTAGATCACATAACTAATGAGGAAGTATTGAATAGGATTGGGGAGAAGAGAAGTTTGTGGCACAACTTGACCAGAAGGAGGGATCGGTTGGTAGGACATGTTCTGAGGCCTCAAGGGATCACCAATTTAGTATTGGAGGGCAGCGTGGAGGGTAAAAATCGTAGAGGGAGACCAAGAGATGAATACACTAAGCAGATTCAGAAGGAAGTAGGTTGCAGTAGGTACTGGGAGATGAAGAAGCTTGCACAGGATAGAGTAGCATGGAGAGCTGCATCAAACCAGCCTCAGGACTGAAGACCACAACAACAACAACAACAGCGTAAGTGATGGCATGTAAATATCCGAACGTTATTCACCCAGTGTTTGCTAATGAGAGTGCTCGGCAGCTTGCAACAAACTCTACAAATGTTTACAAATTTTTACGAAACATTTTCTTGCTGATACTCCCCTGGTAAAATGATAAAAGGAAAAGAAAAAAACTATATCACTAACTACATTTTCGCTGTTCGTGCAGTAAAACAGCAACATCATGCGTGACGTTTTAATTTATTAACCCCTGTCGCATACAGATGCGTGTTATAAGTTTAACGTTGTATCTGTGTATCTGTCTATGGCGTGGTAGCTCCCAAACAAACGGTCCGATTTTACTTAAGTTTTTTATTATTTGAACTCTGGTTTAATCGAGATGGTTCTTAGCTATGTTCCATGAAACTCTTTTCAGCAGTCTAAAATTCGTCAGCTAAATTAACTAAAATTTTTTTCCGCCAGCGCGGTGTCTTCATATACCATACGCAATACTTAAGACCTACATCAGATTCCGAGTTACTAGATTACAGAGCTCGAGAAGACCTAAATAAAAATCCGCGAGAGCATATTTGTTTATCTTTTACGATTGACCATCAATGATGATTTTTGTCTTTTGAAGTGCTCCGTTTCGGCACCTGCGAAGCAGAATAAGGGTGACTGTGACTCAGCTATAAAAGATAAACATTCGCTCTTGCATACTTCTTTGTAGTTCTTTTTGAGGCCGACAATTCAGTATTAAATCTAATGATTTTATCCTAAATAGTTTGGGCAGTCTTTTTGCAACAGCGCGATAACAGCCCACTTTCTTCCGACTGGAATAGAATTATCGCCCCTGCTTATTGATTATCTTGCCTGGATTAGCTAAGAATATACTATAACATAGTGAATGAATATACATGTGCCGGCCGCGGTGGCCGGGCGGTTCTAGGCGCTTCAGTCCGGAACCGCGCGACTGCTACGGCCGTAGGTTCGAATCCTGCCTCGGGCATGGATGTGTGTGATGCCCTTAGGTTACTTAAGTTTAAGTAGTTCTAAGTTCTAGGGGACTGATGACCTCAGATGTTAAGCCCCATAGTGCTCAGTGCCATTTGAAGCATTTTTGAATATAAATGTGTGTTAATAAAAAAGAAACAAATAAATCACACAAGTGAAAAAGATCTGGCGTCGCAATTTCGTGTTTAGTCACGAAAAGTATTTGTCTGAATGTGGGGATAGTGTCGATAGTACAGTGTCTGCTACTAGTAAACTAAAAAGATTAAAAAACATGAAATAAAACTTAAATTAAAATTTTAAAAACTGACACGAAAAACAAGTAAAAAGTGAAAAAAAATCATACATATTGCCCCTTTAAGCTTAACGTGAGTAGTATTATTTTGATCCAAGTTTGTCGCGTCGGCAGAACGCTGAGTAAATAAAATATAAACGGAACACATCTAAAAATGATTACTAGTAAGCTACCTAGTCCAAGTAGGTAAATCTTAAAGCAACAACATAAAATCGCTTATTATCAATGAAATGCGCCAACAGCCGAGTAACTGAGATGTTTCCAGAATGAGATTTTCACTCTGCAGCGGGGTGTGCGCTGATATGAAACTTCCTGGCAGATTAAAACTGTGTGCCCGACTGAGACTCGAACTCGGGACCTTTGCCTTGCCCGCGAAAGGCAAAGGTCCCGAGTTCGAGTCTCGGTCGGGCACACAGTTTTAATCTGTCAGGAAGTTTCAACTGAGATGTTGTTTTATTTTATTTTGACTACCAGTTTCGGCATTCCGTTGTGCCATATTCAGGCCCCATATGCATCTCTCAAAAGTAGAGATGCATATGGAGCCTTCAGATGGCAGAGGGGGATAATGAAACTGGTAGTCAAAGTAAAATAAAATTACATAGCAGTTGCACGGCCATTGGCAAATTTCATTGATAATTACTTGACCAGCTGATGTCCCATGTCCCTGATGGATAAATAAAGACTAAAATCGTTGAGTCTAAGTCTTAGTTAATTTACTCCGAAAAATTCGCAATACAGACACAACGGTCGACGACGCCTATACTCACGCGACTGCCCGTTCGCGGTTTAATGGAGCCTGAGTTAGTACGCTACTATCAGACTACTGCAGGACATAGACAATGTGATCAAAAGTATCCGGACACACCCAAAAACGTACGTTTTTCGTATTAGGTGCATTCTGCTGCCACCTACTGCCAGGTACACCATATCAGCGACTTCAGTAGCCATTACACATCGTGATAAAGCAGAATGGGACCCTCCGCGGAACTCACGGACTTCGTACGTGGTCAGGTGATTGGGTGTCACTTGTGTCATACGTCTGCACGCGAGATGTCCACACTCCTAAACATCCCTAGTTCCACTGTTTCCGATGTGATAGTGAAGTGGAAACGTGAAGGAACACGTGCAGCACAAAAGCGTACAGGCCGACCTCGTCTGTTGACTGACAGAGACCGCCGACAGTTGAAGAGGGTCGTAATGTGTAATAGGCAGACATCTATCCAGATTATCACATAAGAAATCCAAACTGCAACAGGATTCACTGCAAGTACTGTGATGGTTAGGCAGGAGGTGAGAAAACTTGGATTTCGGGTCAAGCGGCTGTTCATAATCCACACATCACGCCAGTAAATGCCAATCGACGCCTAGCTTGGTGTAAGGAGCGTAAATATTGGACGATTGAACAGTGACAAAACGTTGTGTGGAGTGACGAATCACGGTACACAATGTAGCCATGCGGTGGCATGGTGTGGTTATAGGGTTATGGCGAATGGCCGGTGAACGTCATCTGCCATCATGTGTAGTGCCAACAGTAAAACTCGGAGACGGTTGTGTTATGGTGTGGTCGTGTTTTTCGTGGAGGGGGCTTGCACCCCTTGTTGTTTTGCGTGGCACTATCACAGCACAGGCCTACAATAATGTTTTAAGCACCTTCTTGCTTCCCTCTGTTGAAGAGCAATTCGGGGATGGCGACTGCATCTTTCAACACGATCGTGCACCTGTTCATATTGGACGGCCTGTGGCGGAGTGGTTACACGACAATAACATTCCTGTAATGGACTGACCTGCACAGAGACCTTACCTGAATACTACAGAACACCTTTGGGATGTTTTGGAACGCCGACATCGTGGCAGGCCTCACCGACCGACATCGATACCTCTCCTCAGTGCAGCACTCCGTGAAGAATGGTCTACTATTCCCCAAGAAACCTTCCAGCATCTGACTGAACGTGTGCCTGCGAGAGTGGAAGCTGTCATTTAAGGCTAAGGATGGGCGAACACCATATTGAATTCCAGCATTACCGATGGTGTGCGCCACGAACCTGCAAGTCATTTTCAGCCAGGTGTCCGGATTCTTTTGATCACATAGTGTTGGACTCGTAAGATAGATCAATGGGTAAAAATATGATGTAAAATAAATAGGGAATTATTCTTCTGTAATGTTAGGCTAATTTGAGAAGGTTTTCTTTTCATATTTTATATTATAAGGTATTATTTCTGTAGTACTAACTACACTCTTGGAAATGGAAAAAAGAACACATTGACACCGGTGTGTCAGACCCACCATACTTGCTCCGGACACTGCGAGAGGGCTGTACAAGCAATGATCACACGCACGGCACAGCGGACACACCAGGAACCGCGGTGTTGGCCGTCGAATGGCGCTAGCTGCGCAGCATTTGTGCACCGCCGCCGTCAGTGTCAGCCAGTTTGCCGTGGCATACGGAGCTCCATCGCAGTCTTTAACACTGGTAGCATGCCGCGACAGCGTGGACGTGAACCGTATGTGCAGTTGACGGACTTTGAGCGAGGGCGTATAGTGGGCATGCGGGAGGCCGGGTGGACGTACCGTCGAATTGCTCAACACGTGGGGCGTGAGGTCTCCACAGTACATCGATGTTGTCGCCAGTGGTCGGCGGAAGGTGCACGTGCCCGTCGACCTGGGACCGGACCGCAGCGACGCACGGATGCACGCCAAGACCGTAGGATCCTACACAGTGCCGTAGGGGACCGCACCGCCACTTCCCAGCAAATTAGGGACACTGTTGCTCCTGGGGTATCGGCGAGGACCATTCGCAACCGTCTCCATGAAGCTGGGCTACGGTCCCGCACACCGTTAGGCCGCCTTCCGCTCACGCCCCAACATCGTGCAGCCCGCCTCCAGTGGTGTCGCGACAGGCGTGAATGGAGGGACGAATGGAGACGTCTCGTCTTCAGCGATGAGAGTCGCTTCTGCCTTGGTGCCAATGATGGTCGTATGCGTGTTTGGCGCCGTGCAGGTGAGCGCCACAATCAGGACTGCATACGACCGAGGCACACAGGGCCAACACCCGGCATCATGGTGTGGGGAGCGATCTCCTACACTGGCCGTACACCACTGGTGATCGTCGAGGGGACACTGAATAGTGCACGGTACATCCAAACCGTCATCGAACCCATCGTTCTACCATTCCTAGACCGGCAAGGGAACTTGCTGTTCCAACAGGACAATGCACGTCCGCATGTATCCCGTGCCACCCAACGTGCTCTAGAAGGTGTAAGTCAACTACCCTGGCCAGCAAGATCTCCGGATCTGTCTCCCATTGAGCATGTTTGGGACTGGATGAAGCGTCGTCTCACGCGGTCTGCACGTCCAGCACGAACGCTGGTCCAACTGAGGCGCCAGGTGGAAATGGCATGGCAAGCCGTTCCACAGGACTACATCCAGCATCTCTACGATCGTCTCCATGGGAGAATAGCAGCGTGCATTGCTGCGAAAGGTGGATATACACTGTACTAGTGCCGACATTGTGCATGCTCTGTTGCCTGTGTCTATGTGCCTGTGGTTCTGTCAGTGTGATCATGTGATGTATCTGACCCCAGGAATGTGTCAATAAAGTTTCCCCTTCCTGGGTCAATGAATTCACGGTGTTCTTATTTCAATTTCCAGGAGTGTATATTAGCAAATTAGTTTGCAGGGAGTAGTCACTGAATGGATCTGGAAAGTTATATCATTGTACGTCACATACGCGGTCGAGTCACACCACAGCCTACAGTCGACGTCAAAGTGTAATGGAACGTGGCAGCACTAGCAGTGGAGGGTATGTAAAGCGTGTCGGGGGGACGCGGAGAACAATTCGTAAACAGAGCGATTTATCTGACACCCAAAAGGGCATGAACATCAGCTTTGAGGCAAAGGCGGAAGCATTTCCGAAACGGCTAAGTTTGTAAATTGTTCAAGTGCCGACGTGGTTAAAGTACGGCATTTATGATAAAATGGCATGGTGCACCATGGGCCATAGATGACAGGGATGAACAATAGCTGCAGAAACGTGTACAGGCCAGCTGTTGAGGAAGAGGGTACCAACAGTGTCCCCTCTATGATCATTCAGCGAACGTTGCTGTATACAAGCTCTGCAGCAGGCGCCTGGTTTATCACCCTTGCTGACTGCAGTTCATCGGCGACGATGGCTGGAGTTTGTTCTCCAGTACCGCGACCGGATGTCCACTCATTGGCGACCAGTGGCCTTTTCAGATGAATGAAGTTTTATGCTGCGTCGCATGGGTGGCCGTTGGCGTGAACGATCCTGCAACAATCGTCGGAAGGGTCCAGGCCAGAGGACGGAGCATTAGGATGCAGGGAATGTATTCAGGGCATTCCCTGGGTGACCTCGTCATTGTGGAAGGCACAGCGGATCAACACTGGTATGCGCTTATCGTTGGGGACAATGTCAACCCCTTGTATGCAGTTTCTTTCCCCTCAGCATGATGGCATCTACCAGGAGGATAATGCGACGTGTGACATAGCTCAAAGTGGACGTGCCTGATTCAGAGAAGACCAGGATGAGCTTACCCTACCTCCCTGGTCACCAAACTCTTGTGATTAAAACCCAATTGAGAATTTGCAGGACTATCTTGCTTGGGCTGTTCACACCATGGATCCTCAGCGAGGTGTCACATAGTTCAAAGTGGACGTGACTGGTTCAAAGAAGACCAGGATGAGCTTACCATAACACCCTGGCCGCCAAACTCCCCCAATGAAAACCCAATCGAGAATCTGCAGGATCACCTCGATTAGCCTTTCGCACTATGGATCCTCAACCCATTAACCTAGCGACGTGTCACACAGCTCAAAGTGGACGTGGCTGGTTCAAAGAAGACCAGAATGAGCTTACCCTACCTCCCTGGTCACCAAACTCTTGTGAATAAAACCCAATTGAGAATCTGCAGGACTATCTTGCTTGGGCTGTTCACACCACAGATCCTCAACTCTGAACCCTAGCGACGTGTCACACGGCTCAGAGTGGACGTGCCTGGTTCGAAGAAGACCAGGATGAGCTTACCCTACCTCCCTGGTCACCAAACTCCCCCAATGAAAACCCAATCGAGAATCTGCAGGACCACCTCGATTAGCCTTTCGCACTATGGATCCTCAACCCATTAACCTAGCGACGTGTCACACAGCTCAGAGTGGACGTGCCTGGTTCGAAGAAGACCAGGATGAGCTTACCGTACCTCCCTGACCACCAAACTCCCCAGATTAAAACCCAATCGAGAGTCTTCAGGACCATCTTGAATGGGCTGTTCGCACCATGGATCCTCAACCCAGAAATCTAGCGACGTTTCACACAGCTCAAAGTGGGCGTGTCTGATTCAAAGAAGACCAGGATGAGCTTAGCGTACCTCCCTGACCACCAAACACCCCCGATGAAAACCCAATCGAGAATCTGCAGGATCATTTCGATCGGGCTGTTCACATCATGGATCCTCAACCCAGAAACCCAGCAACGTGTCACACAGCTTAAAGTGGACATGCCTGGTTCAAAGAAGACCAGGATGAGCTTACCGTACCTCCCTGACCACCAAACTCCCACGATTAAAACCCAATCGAGAGTCTTCAGGACCATCTTGAATGGGCTGTTCGCACCATGGATCCTCAACCCAGAAACCCAGCAACGTGTCACACAGCTTAAAGTGAACATGCCTGGTTCAAAGAAGACCAGGATAAGCTTACTGTACCTCCCACCACCAAACTTCCCCGATTAAAACCCAATCGAGAATCTGCAGGAGCACCTCGATCGGCCTTTTGCACTATGGATCTATGGATCCTCAATCCAGAAACCTAGCGAGGTGTCACACAGCTCAGAGTGGACGTGCCTGGTTCGAAGAAGACCAGGATGAGCTTACCGTACCTCCCTGACCACCAAACTGCCCAGATTAAAACCCAATCGAGAGTCTTCAGGACCATCTTGAATGGGCTGTTCGCACCATGGATCCTCAACCCAGAAATCTAGCGACGTTTCACACAGCTCAAAGTGGGCGTGTCTGATTCAAAGAAGACCAGGATGAGCTTAGCGTACCTCCCTGACCACCAAACACCCCCGATGAAAACCCAATCGAGAATCTGCAGGATCATCTCGATCGGGCTGTTCACATCATGGATCCTCAACCCAGAAACCCAGCAACGTGTCACACAGCTTAAGGTGGACATGCCTGGTTCAAAGAAGACCAGGATGAGCTTACCGTACCTCCCTGACCACCAAACTCCCCCGATTAAAACCCAATCGAGAGTCTTCAGGACCATCTTGAATGGGCTGTTCGCACCATGGATCCTCAACCCAGAAATCTAGCGACGTTTCACACAGCTCAAAGTGGTCGTGTCTGATTCAAAGAAGACCAGGATGAGCTTAGCGTACCTCCCTGACCACCAAACACCCCCGATGAAAACCCAATCGAGAATCTGCAGGATCATCTCGATCGGGCTGTTCACATCATGGATCCTCAACCCAGAAACCCAGCAACGTGTCACACAGCTTAAAGTGGACATGCCTGGTTCAAAGAAGACCAGGATGAGCTTACTGTACCTCCCACCACCAAACTCCCCCGATTAAAACGCAATCGAGAATCTGCAGGACCACCTCGATCGGCCTTTTGCACTATGGATCCTCAATCCAGAAACCTAGCGAGGTGTCACACAGCTCAGAGTGGACGTGCCTGGTTCGAAGAAGACCAGGATGAGCTTACTGTACCTCCCTGGCCACCAAACTCCCCCGATTAAAACCCAATCGAGAGTCTTCAGGACCATCTTGAATGGGCTGTTCACACCATGGATCCTCAACCCAGAAATCTAGCGACGTTTCACACAGCTCAAAGTGGGCGTGTCTGATTCAAAGAAGACCAGGATGAGCTTAGCGTACCTCCCTGACCACCAAACACCCCCGATGAAAACCCAATCGAGAATCTGCAGGATCATCTCGATCGGGCTGTTCACATCATGGATCCTCAACCCAGAAACCCAGCAACGTGTCACACAGCTTAAAGTGGACATGCCTGGTTCAAAGAAGACCAGGATGAGCTTACTGTACCTCCCACCACCAAACTCCCCAGATTAAAACCCAATCGAGAATCTGCAGGACCACCTCGATCGGCCTTTTGCACTATGGATCCTCAATCCAGAAACCTAGCGAGGTGTCACACAGCTCAGAGTGGACGTGCCTGGTTCAAAGAAGACCAGGATGAGCTTACCGTACCTCCCTGACCACCAAACTCCCCCGATTAAAACCCAATCGAGAGTCTTCAGGACCATCTTGAATGGGCTGTTCGCACCATGGATCCTCAACCCAGAAATCTAGCGACGTTTCACACAGCTCAAAGTGGGCGTGTCTGATTCAAAGAAGACCAGGATGAGCTTAGCGTACCTCCTTGACCACCAAACACCCCCGATGAAAACCCAATCGAGAATCTTCAGGATCATTTCGATCGGGCTGTTCACATCATGGATCCTCAACCCAGAAACCCAGCAACGTGTCACACAGCTTAAAGTGGACATGCCTGGTTCAAAGAAGACCAGGATGAGCTTACTGTACCTCCCACCACCAAACTCCCCCGATTAAAACCCAATCGAGAATCTGCAGGACCACCTCGATCGGCCTTTTGCACTATGGATCCTTAATCCAGAAACCTAGCGAGGTGTCACACAGCTCAGAGTGGACGTGCCTGGTTCGAAGAAGACCAGGATGAGCTTACCGTACCTCCCTGACCACCAAACTCCCCCGATTAAAACCCAATCGAGAGTCTTCAGGACCATCTTGAATGGGCTGTTCGCACCATGGATCCTCAACCCAGAAATCTAGCGACGTTTCACACAGCTCAAAGTGGGCGTGTCTGATTCAAAGAAGACCAGGATGAGCTTAGCGTACCTCCCTGACCACCAAACACCCCCGATGAAAACCCAATCGAGAATCTGCAGGATCATCTCGATCGGGCTGTTCACATCATGGATCCTCAACCCAGAAACCCAGCAACGTGTCACACAGCTTAAAGTGGACATGCCTGGTTCAAAGAAGACCAGGATGAGCTTACTGTACCTCCCACCACCAAACTCCCCCGATTAAAACCCAATCGAGAATCTGCAGGACCACCTCGATCGGCCTTTTGCACTATGGATCCTTAATCCAGAAACCTAGCGAGGTGTCACACAGCTCAGAGTGGACGTGCCTGGTTCGAAGAAGACCAGGATGAGCTTACCGTACCTCCCTGACCACCAAACTCCCCCGATTAAAACCCAATCGAGAGTCTTCAGGACCATCTTGAATGGGCTTTTCGCACCATGGATCCTCAACCCAGAAATCTAGCGACGTTTCACACAGCTCAAAGTGGGCGTGTCTGATTCAAAGAAGACCAGGATGAGCTTAGCGTACCTCCCTGACCACCAAACACCCCCGATGAAAACCCAATCGAGAATCTGCAGGATCATCTCGATCGGGCTGTTCACATCATGGATCCTCAACCCAGAAACCCAGCAACGTGTCACACAGCTTAAAGTGGACATGCCTGGTTCAAAGAAGACCAGGATGAGCTTACTGTACCTCCCACCACCAAACACCCCCGATTAAAACCCAATCGAGAGTCTTCAGGACCATCTCGAATGGGCTGTTCGCATCATGGATCCTCAACCCTGACAGCGCAGCTGATTAGGCCCTGGAGACGGCAAGGCTTCACATCCCTTCCAGAAACTGACTGACCCTCCTTCTGCCAGTCCACGCTGAAAAAGGTGTTCATTCGTGCTTTTGACAGACTATCACATTATTGTGAACGGACTGTGTAGATCAGGGGGTGCCACGTCATTGTGATGTGAAACAAGACGAAGTAAATAGTCCTGAATTCCAATCAAGAACAACTGCCAAGATGAGAAACATAGAAGTAGATATCCTCGGTGTAAGAAAGCAGCTTAAATCACTTAATAAAGGCAAGGCCTCTGGTCCAGATTGTATACCTGTCAGGTTCCTCTCAGAGTATGCTGATAAAACAGCTACATATTTAGCAATTACATACAACCACTCACAGAAAGATCCATTCCTAAAGACTGGAAAATTGCTCAAGTCACACCAATACCCAAAAAGGGAAGTAGGAGTAATCCGATGAATTACAGGCCTACATCACTAACGTCGATTTGCGATAGAGTTTTGGAACATATAGTGTATTCGAACATTATGAAGTACCTCGAAGAAAACGATTTATTGACAGATAGTCAGCACGGATTCAGAAAATATCGTTCTTGTGAATCACAACTAGCTCTTTATACTGATGAAGTAATGAGTGCTATCGACAGGGGATGTCAAATTGATTCCATATTTTTAGATTTCCAGAACACTTTAGACACCGTTCCTCACAAGCATCTTCTAACCAAACTGCGTGCCTACGGAGTATCGCCTCAGTTGTGCGACTGGATTCGTGATTTCCTGTCAGAATAGTAGTAATAGGTGGAAAGTCATCGAGTAAAACAGAAGTAATATCCGGCGTTGCCCAAGGAAGTGTTATAGGCCCTCTATTGTTCCTGATCTATATTAACGACATAGGAGACAAGCTGAGCAATGTCTGAAAAGTGGCAATTGACCCTGAATAAAGAAAACTGTGGAGTTATTCACATGAGTACTAAAAGAAATCAGCTAAATTTCGATTACGCGATAAGTCGCACAAATCTGAAGGTTGTAAATTCAACTAAATACTTAGGGACTACAATTACAAATAACCTAAATTCGAACTATCACATTGATAGTAATGTGGGTAGAGCAAACCAAAGACTGCGATTCATTGGCAGAACACTTAGAAGGTGCAACAGGTCTACTAAAGAGACTGCTTACACCACGCTTGTCCGCCCTATTCTGGAGCATTGCTGTGCGGTGCAGGGATCCGCATCAGGTGGGACTGACGGATGACATAGAAAAAGTTTAAAGAAGTGCAGCTCGTTTTGCATTGTCGCGAAACAGGGGAGACAGTTCCACGGACATGATACGTGAATTGGAGTGGCAATCATTAAAACAAAGGCGTTTTTCGTTGCGACGGGATCTTCTCGTGAAATTTCAATCACCAGTTTTCTCCTCCGATTGCGAAAACATTCTGTTGGCACCCACCTACATAACGAGAAATGATCATCACGATAAGAGTAATCAGCGCTCACACAGAAAAAATTAAGTGCTCGTTTTTCCCGCGTGCTGTTCGAGAGTGGAACGATAGAGGTTCAGCATGAAGGTGGTTCATTGAACCCCTGCCAGGGACTTTATTGTGAATAGCAGAGTAATCACGCAGATGTAGATGTAGATGTGTGAAAAATTTGCTTCTGCTTAAAAGAAAGAGCAAATTACGTTGTATTCATCTAGTCCTTGATAATGTGAGCCCTTAACAGCTTGCAACAAAACTTGAAGCATTATTTCATATCTTTTATAAACCGGTCATCGCTTACATGCTTAACTTGAAATACTTAGCGCATTAAATCATTTGTATAGTAATCAGACGTTTAACGCTGTTTTGCACATGGAAGTTCGATTCTTGAAAGAACCCGGTACACTTCTCGGGTGTGCGGCGGAGGGTACATTACACAGTGTAGCTGGGTCACTTCTGCCCATAGGCGAGGGGAGGGGGCCGGGAGATGGGGGCGAGGCCTTTTAAAAGAGTGTTTTACTTTTGCTTTGAAAGCTTAAGACTTTAACCTGACTGTGCCCGTCACATAACGGTATGCTCATTGATGTCTATGTCTAAGCATTACTTGTACTGCCTACGACGCTTCTGTGTTTAAAGTACGTACGAACACAATTATACAGAATACATGTAATGCTCATAAACACAACGCATCCGACCTACCACATGTGCTATATATAAAACGTCCTGGCTGATTAGAGCTGTGGGCCACACCGAGACTCGAACTCGGCACCTTTGCCTTTCGCGGGCAAGTGCTCTACCAACTGAGCTACCCAAGCACGACTCACGCCCCGTCCTCACAGCTTTACATCTGCCAGCACCTCGTCTCCTACCTTCCAAAATTAACACCAGCTCTCCTGCGAACCTTGCACGTCTAGCACTCCTGAAAGAAAGGATATTGCGGAGACATGGCTTAGCCACAGCCTGGGGGATGTTTCCAGAATGAGATTTTCACTCTGCAGCGGAGTGTGCGCTGATATGAAACTTCCTGACAGATTAAAACTGTGTGCCGGACCGAGACTCGAACTCGGGACCTTTGCCTTTCGCGGGCAAGTGCTCTACCATCTGAGCTACCCAAGCACGACTCAGGACCCGTCCTCACAGCTTTACTTCTGCCAGTACCTCGTCTCCTACCTTCCAAACTCTACAGAAGCTCTCCTTGCAGAACTAGCACTCCTGAAAGAAAGGATATTACGAAGACATGGCTTAGCCACAGCCTGGGGGATGTTTCCAGAATGAGATTTTTCACTCTGCAGCGGAGTGTGCGCTGATATGAAACTTCCTGACAGATTAAAACTGTGTGCCGGACCGAGACTCGAACTCGGGACCTTTGCCTTTCGCGGGCAAGTGCTCTACCATCTGAGCTACCCAAGCACGACTCAGGACCCGTCCTCACAGCTTTACTTCTGCCAGTACCTCGTCTCCTACCTTCCAAACTCTACAGAAGCGGTTCGCACGAGAGCTTCTGTAAAGTTTGGAAGGTAGGAGACGAGGTACTGGCAGAAGTAAAGCTGTGAGGACGGGTCCTGAGTCGTGCTTGGGTAGCTCAGTTGGACGACGGCACGGTAGCTCAGTGTGTTCGGTCAGAGAGCCGGTTGGCCTCTGTAATAAAAAAACTGAGTGGAAGGATCAACCACCGAAAAAAAAAAGTTGGTGAGCACTTGTCCGCGAAAGGCAATAGTCCCGAGTTCGATTCTCGGTCCGCCACACAGTTTTAATCTGCCAGGAAATTTCATATCAGCGCACACTCCGCTGTAGAGTGAAAATGTCATTCTGTGCTATATATATTTTACATGTAATTTCGAGTGCAAAACACAAACATAATCACAGAACTGAATAATACCAGAGTGCATTTCAAATCAGTTATTCTTTCATTGAATGTAATCTGAATACACAATCACTGTTCCCTAACCGCACAAAACAGTGTTTAATTCTGGCGCCAATAGCCATTTGGCGTATCTGTGCGACAACACATAATAAGGCTGTTGCAGCGATACTGCGTTGCATTTCTCGGCTGAAACATGTCACGCTGCTATTGCCGTTACTCAAACAGAACGTGCAAAGTGCAATACAGATGTGCTAAGCGCCAGCATGTCACTAGGTAATAGTCCGATTTCGTGAACTGCAACGCGAAAATGAAATGCTACTCTTTAACTGTTTTATTTAGCAAGCAGGAGACGACTCAGTGTGAAATAATTCAAAAATCATTTTTGATTTAGTCGTATAATAATCAGCGAAATTAAAATCGTGTGTACGACACGACATCACTGATCACTTAGTTTCCTCAAATTTACTCTTTAAACAAAATTTACGTTCAGTATTTATGAATGAAAGGCGGGAAAGAGTGATTTATTTATTTCCTGTGTATCTTGCCCTGCTTCAAACAACAGTACCAAATAGTCAAACAGTACGAGTAATGAAAGTTACCGATGAAACTTGTAAAGGGTCTTTAAGCACTAGAGCTCACTAGCTCACGTGGCTGGACATAATCTACAACATACAGGGTGTATCAAAGAGAATCACTCCATTTGGTACCTATATATTTCTGAAACCAATAAACAAATACAACGAATTTTGATGAACGGGAAACGCAAAAACTTCATTCTTCATACCTTTTCGTAGGTCTTCAATATGCCCCCTTGAGATGCATGGCCTATATCAACGCGGCATTCAAATTGTTCCCAGACTGCAGCGGGCATGTCTTGAGTTACAGCTTCCACAGCTGCTGTTATGCGATATCCTAGTTCATTCATTGTTGTTGGTAACGGAGGCACATAAACAATGTCTCCTATAAACCCCCACAAGAAATAATCACATACAGTCAGGTCCGGTGACCTTCGAGGCCAGTAATGTATAAGGCTGAATTATTTGGTCCAGTGCGACAGATCCATCGTTCAGTAATGCTTTGATATAAAAATTCCCGCAGTTGCAGACGCCAGTGTGGCGGTGCCCCGTCCTGTTGGTAAATGAAGTCGTTCGAATCAGTCTCCGACTGTGGGAAAAGAAAGTTCTGAAGTATATCGAGATAGGTGATTCCTGTAACAGTGTTCTCGGCAAAGAAAAATGGACCGTACTCCTTTTCTCATAAAATTGCACAAAACACATTAAATTTTGGAGAGTCCCTGTCATGTTGTACGACTTCATATGGTTGCTCCCGTACCCCATATTCTCAGATGATGACCGTTCACCTTTCCATTTAAATGGATTGTTGCCTCGTCACTGTCACCTTCACGAAGAGCTTGCTGTGGCTGAATTTTGTATGGTGTCGTGTGTAAACGTGGACGCCAACACACGCCAGACGGACATCGGGGCCATGTTGAGCTGTCGAGCTGCACGGCGAACGGATTTCTGCTGACTCCTTGTGGAACTGTGGCGGATGCGTTCGACGTCTGTGTCAGACACTCGGGGACGGCCCGCCGATTTACCTTTACACAAACAACCTGTTTCTCGGAATTTTTCATGCCATCGTATAATTCTCTGTGCTGTAGGAGGATCCACACCATACCCAGTACGAAAGTCACGATGAACAGTTATTACTGACCCGCACTGTGCAAAACGTAGAACACCAAACGCTTCCAGTTTTACTAGAACTGAAGTGGGCGCACACCATACCTAGTACGAAAGTCATGATGAACAGTTATTACTGACCCGCACTGTGCAAAACGTAGAACACCAAACGCTTCCAGTTTTACTAGAACTGAAGTGGGCGCACACCATACCTAGTACGAAAGTCACGATGAACAGTTATTACTGACCCGCACTGTGCAAAACGTAGAACACCAAACGCTTCCAGTTTTACTAGAACTGAAGTGGGCGCACACCATACCTAGTACGAAAGTCACGATGAACAGTTATTACTGACCCACACTGTGCAAAACGAAGAACACCAAACGCTTCCAGTTTTACTAGAACTGAAGTGGGCGCACACCATACCTAGTACGAAAGTCACGATGAACAGTTATTACTGACCCACACTGTGCAAAACGTAGAACACCAAACGCTTCCAGTTTTACTAGAACTGAAGTGGGCGCACACCATACCTAGTACGAAAGTCACGATGAACAGTTATTACTGACCCGCACTGTGCAAAACGTAGAACACCAAACGCTTCCAGTTTTACTAGAACTGAAGTGGGCGCACACCATACCTAGTACGAAAGTCACGATGAACAGTTATTACTGACCCACACTGTGCAAAACGTAGAACACCAAACGCTTCCAGTTTTACTAGAACTGAAGTGGGCGCACACCATACCTAGTACGAAAGTCACGATGAACAGTTATTACTGACCCGCACTGTGCAAAACGTAGAACACCAAACGCTTCCAGTTTTACTAGAACTGAAGTGGGCGCACACCATACCTAGTACGAAAGTCACGATGAACAGTTATTACTGACCCACACTGTGCAAAACGTAGAACACCAAACGCTTCCAGTTTTACTAGAACTGAAGTGGGCGCACACCATACCTAGTACGAAAGTCACGATGAACAGTTATTACTGACCCGCACTGTGCAAAACGTAGAACACCAAACGCTTCCAGTTTTACTAGAACTGAAGTGGGCGCACACCATACCTAGTACGAAAGTCACGATGAACAGTTATTACTGACCCACACTGTGCAAAACGTAGAACACCAAACGCTTCCAGTTTTACTAGAACTGAAGTGGGCGCACACCATACCTAGTACGAAAGTCACGATGAACAGTTATTACTGACCCGCACTGTGCAAAACGTAGAACACCAAACGCTTCCAGTTTTACTAGAACTGAAGTGGGCGCACACCATACCTAGTACGAAAGTCACGATGAACAGTTATTACTGACCCACACTGTGCAAAACGTAGAACACCAAACGCTTCCAGTTTTACTAGAACTGAAGTGGGCGCACACCATACCTAGTACGAAAGTCACGATGAACAGTTATTACTGACCCGCACTGTGCAAAACGTAGAACACCAAACGCTTCCAGTTTTACTAGAACTGAAGTGGGCGCACACCATACCTAGTACGAAAGTCACGATGAACAGTTATTACTGACCCACACTGTGCAAAACGTAGAACACCAAACGCTTCCAGTTTTACTAGAACTGAAGTGGGCGCACACCATACCTAGTACGAAAGTCACGATGAACAGTTATTACTGACCCGCACTGTGCAAAACGTAGAACACCAAACGCTTCCAGTTTTACTAGAACTGAAGTGGGCGCACACCATACCTAGTACGAAAGTCACGATGAACAGTTATTACTGACCCACACTGTGCAAAACGTAGAACACCAAACGCTTCCAGTTTTACTAGAACTGAAGTGGGCGCACACCATACCTAGTACGAAAGTCACGATGAACAGTTATTACTGACCCGCACTGTGCAAAACGTAGAACACCAAACGCTTCCAGTTTTACTAGAACTGAAGTGGGCGCACACCATACCTAGTACGAAAGTCACGATGAACAGTTATTACTGACCCGCACTGTGCAAAACGTAGAACACCAAACGCTTCCAGTTTTACTAGAACTGAAGTGGGCGCACACCATACCTAGTACGAAAGTCACGATGAACAGTTATTACTGACCCGCACTGTGCAAAACGTAGAACACCAAACGCTTCCAGTTTTACTAGAACTGAAGTGGGCGCACACCATACCTAGTACGAAAGTCACGATGAACAGTTATTACTGACCCACACTGTGCAAAACGTAGAACACCAAACGCTTCCAGTTTTACTAGAACTGAAGTGGGCGCACACCATACCTAGTACGAAAGTCACGATGAACAGTTATTACTGACCCACACTGTGCAAAACGTAGAACACCAAACGCTTCCAGTTTTACTAGAACTGAAGTGGGCGCACACCATACCTAGTACGAAAGTCACGATGAACAGTTATTACTGACCCACACTGTGCAAAACGTAGAACACCAAACGCTTCCAGTTTTACTAGAACTGAAGTGGGCGCACACCATACCTAGTACGAAAGTCACGATGAACAGTTATTACTGACCCGCACTGTGCAAAACGTAGAACACCAAACGCTTCCAGTTTTACTAGAACTGAAGTGGGCGCACACCATACCTAGTACGAAAGTCACGATGAACAGTTATTACTGACCCACACTGTGCAAAACGTAGAACACCAAACGCTTCCAGTTTTACTAGAACTGAAGTGGGCGCACACCATACCTAGTACGAAAGTCACGATGAACAGTTATTACTGACCCACACTGTGCAAAACGTAGAACACCAAACGCTTCCAGTTTTACTAGAACTGAAGTGGGCGCACACCATACCTAGTACGAAAGTCACGATGAACAGTTATTACTGACCCACACTGTGCAAAACGTAGAACACCAAACGCTTCCAGTTTTACTAGAACTGAAGTGGGCGCACACCATACCTAGTACGAAAGTCACGATGAACAGTTATTACTGACCCGCACTGTGCAAAACGTAGAACACCAAACGCTTCCAGTTTTACTAGAACTGAAGTGGGCGCACACCATACCTAGTACGAAAGTCACGATGAACAGTTATTACTGACCCACACTGTGCAAAACGTAGAACACCAAACGCTTCCAGTTTTACTAGAACTGAAGTGGGCGCACACCATACCTAGTACGAAAGTCACGATGAACAGTTATTACTGACCCACACTGTGCAAAACGTAGAACACCAAACGCTTCCAGTTTTACTAGAACTGAAGTGGGCGCACACCATACCTAGTACGAAAGTCACGATGAACAGTTATTACTGACCCGCACTGTGCAAAACGTAGAACACCAAACGCTTCCAGTTTTACTAGAACTGAAGTGGGCGCACACCATACCTAGTACGAAAGTCACGATGAACAGTTATTACTGACCCACACTGTGCAAAACGTAGAACACCAAACGCTTCCAGTTTTACTAGAACTGAAGTGGGCGCACACCATACCTAGTACGAAAGTCACGATGAACAGTTATTACTGACCCGCACTGTGCAAAACGTAGAACACCAAACGCTTCCAGTTTTACTAGAACTGAAGTGGGCGCACACTATACCTAGTACGAAAGTCATGATGAACAGTTATTACTGACCCGCACTGTGCAAAACGTAGAACACCAAACGCTTCCAGTTTTACTAGAACTGAAGTGGGCGCACACCATACCTAGTACGAAAGTCACGATGAACAGTTATTACTGACCCGCACTGTGCAAAACGTAGAACACCAAACGCTTCCAGTTTTACTAGAACTGAAGTGGGCGCACACCATACCTAGTACGAAAGTCACGATGAACAGTTATTACTGACCCGCACTACGCAAAACGTAGAACACCAAACGCTTCCAGTTTTACTAGAACTGAAGTGGGCGCACAGTGCTGCTACCTAATGGGAACCATGTAAGACTCGAGAGTTTGCTCATTCCTGCAGTACGTTGTTCACGCACATATCTCAAGTAACATAATGCTTGTGATCTTTTTAAAATTCGTGGATTCTTTTTGATACACCGTGCACAGTAGAGGTGACAAAAAATAACGTAACTGATAGAAATAACCGGTTACTGAGAAGTAACGGTTACTGCAATAACCGTTCCTCTGATACAGGCAGTTATTTCAATAACTGTGTAACGTCAACAGTGCCTCGCACCATCTGTTGACCGAAGATCGTACTGCGCTTTCGCGTCAACTCATCGGAGATCTGGCTAGGAACTAAGGAGGGGGCAGACCATTTGGAAGGCGTTCTATAGGCCATGGGAATAACTGTGAGACTGCGCGCCATCTGTTGATAAGAACTGTGTACTATATCGCGCGTCTTCGTTACTTTTAGCACAAACAATTAAATAAAGTTAATGTCCGCGCGGTGGCTGATAGGAGCTGCAGCACAGGCATTAACAAGTACGGTCGTTCTCTTAAAGCCACCGCCTCATATGTCAATTTAGCTTGGACGGGTTGTATAAAGAGAGATACCATAAGGAATTCGAGCGACTATGGAAATAACTGTCAGAGATCTGTATTCTCCACTGGCAGTTATCTTTATTGGCTCACAGTTCTCCCTCTCTGGCAGTTATCGGGCTACCATTACAGGTAACCTGGAAGTTGGTAACGGAATAACTGTGTGTGTGTGTGTGTGTGTGTGTGTGTGTGGCCCCGGTGATATTTCAGAGACGATAGTTACTGGAGCGAACAAATATTTACCTACTTCTTCGGAAATAGCCGCTGGCCATCGCGAATGACAAATAACATGTCAGGAAGTATAAGATAATACAGTTGAATATAATAATTATTATCCTCATCATTTGTCAGGAGATTGTCAAAATATGTGAATATATTACAGTAACTGCTAATATTTACAGAATTGATACACTGTCAGAATAAAACACAGTTACGCACTTTTAATAAATTCATCATACACAGACTACCCGATCTTGACTGTTGGAACCAAGTGCTGTCAAAACTGAAATATAGCAGAATTTTTACCTAAGCTGGTTTATCAGTCTCTGTTACGATATTCATCTACAGAGTAGGAGGGGTCAATGGAAGCGTCCGATTCCACCCGTCTGCTTCGACGTAAAAAGGTGTTGTGGTGTGTGAATGTTATTACGGCACGGTGTTTATGAGTTGGTTTTTGTGTGTGTGTGTGTGTTGGGGGGGGGGGGGGTTGGCCGATCTAGTTTGCAGTGCCGGAATTTGCTGGTGGTAATTAATTTTTTTTTCTAGCTGTGATGTTTTGTGTATTTATGGAGTATTTAATGTGATTTAATTTATGTAGGGATGATTCATTTGTGGACTTTTGGGATTGTGGTTTTATTTTTCGCAGTTGTAGGTGTTGGTTTTTTGGCATCAGTAGCTGTGGTGGACCTATATAGGTCACCGGAAATGACCGATTCCCATTTTCATAGTTGTACGTGTTGATGTTTTGGTATTGTCATCTGATGTTTACCTATGTAGGTCAAGGGAAATGTCCGATTCCAATTTTCGTGCTTTTAGTTGTGAGTATTGGTGTTTTGGTATGGTCACCTATGGTTGACCTATAGTGTTCAAGGGAAGTGTCCGATTCCTGCAGATTTTTGTTGGTGTTGCAGAATGCTGTATTTTTTTTTCTTCTTGTTCTTCATTTTGTGTTTTGGGATCATGGTGTGTTTTTTTTACTAGCTTGTCCTCACCCTAAAACCCCCAACTTCCCGCTGGTTTGATTATATTTTTTGGGAGATGTTATTGTATTTTCTATATGTATCTTCGTGTTTGTTGCCATGTGTATGTAGTGACGTCATAGACGCACTTAAAATAGCCATTTCCGGCATATTGATGATGGGTGGAATCAGACACTTCTGTATCATAAAGTCTTTCAAACACACTGTAAACCGTGCTTTATCTGAAACCAAGTTTTTAATGGTTGCTGACTTGCTGGCAGTTTATTGAAAATGCATGTTCCTGAATATTGGACCCCTTTTGGTCCAAGGTAAGTGATTTTAGGTCTTTATGTAGATTGCTGTTCCTCATTCTAGTACTGATATTATGTATTGAGCTATTGGTTGGAAATACTTGTAACAAATTTCATTAAGGAATGAATATACTAGGAAGCAGTGGTTAGAATACAAAGTTCCTTGAACAGGTTCCTACATGATGTTTTTGAATTTATACCACAAACGATTTTTATTCACGCATTTACATGCGAAAAACTTTTGCTACGTTTGATCAGTTACCACAGAATATGCTGTCTTATGAAATAATAAAGTGAAAAAATGTGGTATGCCCTTCCCAACTGAATTTATTATCGAGTTGTAGTCCCAGAAATGTAACGCTGTCAACCTTTTCGATCTGCATGTCTTCATATGTTATAAACATGCTGTAGCTGGAGAAATCGAGCAGTTTCCAAATCTGACATAAAACTTGGATTAGCGTACTCTCACTTTCCCCAATAGGCCTATCTTGTACAGGACAGGAGTAAACAAATCTGTCACATTCCGTATATTTTTTTTTTGTATTACAAGGCTGTACACTTTATTTATTATGTGAGCAGCACAAGAAATTAAGCTTCGAATTTAACCTACAGTACTCAGTTTACATATTACTTCATACTTAAAACACACATTGTTAACATTTTACTTAAACAGTGCTGTGGCGAAGTTCCGCGTACTTTCTGTTGCAGCTGCGAAGATAATATTTCTAATAGCGACCGATAACCTACAAACATAACCGAGCGGGGTGGCGCAGTGGTTAGACACTGGACTCGCATTCGGGAGGACGACGGTTCAATCCCGCGTCCGGCCATCCTGATTTAGGTTTTCCGTGATTTCCCTAAATCACTCCAGGCAAATGCCGGGATGGTTCCTCTGAAAGGGCACGGCCGACTTCCTTCCCAATCCTTCCCTAATCCGATGAGTCCGATGACCACGCTGTCTGGTCTCCTTCCTCAAACCAACCAACCAACCTACAAACATATAATATGAAACACTAATAATCGTTCTAACATCAACTAAAATATACCCGGAGTTAATAAGCTAAGGTTATGACACGATTCATACGACATTCCTGCCATTTCACACTACTCGCAGTTATACTGATAACTAAACTGATGGATTCCAGCTATGTCGTTATTTAACTGTAGCTCCTCGGAGTATTCGGTATTCGCTAGCGAAAAATAACTTGGCAGTTATTAGTAACCGTTAACAATAACGGTTATCAAAGAATAACTGGAACTGTGATAACGGTTACTCCAGAATAACCGTTTGGCCCACCTCTAGCGCACAGTATTGCCAGCTGCAGCGGCACTCGGAAGTCGCGCATCCGCACCAGTGTGTACTCGTCTACTACCGCCATCGATTGGCACCGAAGTCTCTCTCAGCCGGCTGACTACTTGACAACAATATAAACACTGGAAGCCAGAGAGTCTAGTCTTTCACACGTACTCGGGAAATGTATTTACTGTGGCAAATACGAGGAGCGTTCAAGCACTTTGGTTTTATTCAGGATTGCAGTACACCACATTGCTCCCCACTCTTTTTGCTACAAAAACCCTGGTCCTCAACATAATCAATGCGACGGCGTTACGTCTTGCTGCGTCAGTCAGCTCCCTATCTACCCCGTACTGCTTCCCATGCAGTGCAGCCTTCATTATACACTCCTGGAAATTGAAATAAGAACACCGTGAATTCATTGTCCCATGAAGGGGAAACTTTATTGACACATTCCTGGGGTCAGATACATCACATGTTCACACTGACAGAACCACAGGCACATAGACACAGGCAACAGAGCATGCACAATGTCGGCACTAGTACAGTGTATATCCACCTTTCGCAGCAATGCAGGCTGCTATTCTCCCATGGAGACGATCGTAGAGATGCTGGATGTAGTCCTGTGGAACGGCTTGCCATGCCATTTCCACCTGGCGCCTCAGTTGGACCAGCGTTCGTGCTGGACGTGCAGACCGCGTGAGACGACGCTTCATCCAGTCCCAAACATGCTCAATGGGGGACAGATCCGGAGATCTTGCTGGCCAGGGTAGTTGATTTACACTTTCTAGAGCACGTTGGGTGGCACGGGATACATGCGGACGTGCATTGTCCTGTTGGAACAGCAAGTTCCCTTGCCGGTCTAGGAATGGTAGAACGATGGGTTCGATGACGGTTTGGATGTACCGTGCACTATTCAGTGTCCCCTCGACGATCACCAGTGGTGTACGGCCAGTGTAGGAGACCGCTCCCCACACCGTGATGCCGGGTGTTGGCCCTGTGTGCCTCGGTCGTATGCAGTCCTGATTGTGGCGCTCACCTGCACGGCGCCAAACACGCATACGACCATCATTGGCACCAAGGCAGAAGCGACTCTCATCGCTGAAGACGACACGTCTCCATTCGTCCCTCCATTCACGCCTGTCGCGACACCACTGGAGGCGGGCTGCACGATGTTGGGGCGTGAGCGGAAGACGGCCTAACGGTGTGCGGGACCGTAGCCCAGCTTCATGGAGACGGTTGCGAATGGTCCTCGCCGATACCCCAGGAGCAGCAGTGTCCCTAATTTGCTGGGAAGTGGCGGTGCGGTCCCCTACGGCACTGCGTAGGATCCTACGGTCTTGGCGTGCATCCGTGCGTCGCTGCGGTCCGGTCCCAGGTCGACGGGTACGTGCAACTTCCGCCGACCACTGGCGACAACATCGATGTACTGTGGAGACCTCACGCCCCACGTGTTGAGCAATTCGGCAGTACGTCCACCCGGCCTCCCGCATGCCCACTATACGCCCTCGCTCAAAGTCCGTCAACTGCACATACGGTTCACGTCCACGCTGTCGCGGCATGCTACCAGTGTTAAAGACTGCGATGGAGCTCCGTATGCCACGGCAAACTGGCTGACACTGACGGCGGCGGTGCACAAATGCTGCGCAGCTAGCGCCATTCGACGGCCAACACCGCGGTTCCTGGTGTGTCCGCTGTGCTGTGCGTGTGATCATTGCTTGTACAGCCCTCTCGCAGTGTCCGGAGCAAGTATGGTGGGTCTGACACACCGGTGTCAATGTGTTCTTTTTTCCATTTCCAGGAGTGTACCTGCGATGCTCTGGTTTTGGGCCAAAAATAATCTGGCGTTCCGCAAGAAATCTTATAGGCCTCCTGCTGTTCCTGGCCTGTATAAACGATTTAGGAGGCAATCTGAGCAGCGCTCCTAGATTCTCTACAGGTCATACTGTCGTTTACCGTCTAGTAAAACCATTAGACGATGTAAACGGATCGAAAAACTGCTTGGAATAGGTAGCTGCCTGCTGCGAAAAGTGGAAATTGACGCTAATCATTAGGAACTGTAATGTCTTCCAAACGACTACCAAGAAACCCGCTACAGGTTGTCGATTCAGCTGAGTACCTAGGGACTGCAAACATGGAAAATTTAAATTGAAGCCATCACACAGGAAAAGTGCGGATGGCCAGCCAAAGGCTTTATTTTATTCAAATTCAAATGGCTCTGAGCACTATGGGACTTAACATCTAAGGTCACCAGTCCCCTAGAACTTAGAACTACTTAAACCTAACTAACCTAAGGACATCACACACATCCATGCCCGAGGCAGGATTCGAACCTGCGACCGTAGCAGTCGCGCGGTTCCAGACTGAAGCGCCTAGAACCGCTCGGCCACTCCGGCCGGCTTTATTTTATTGCCAGAACACTTAGTAAATACAACAGGTCTACTACAGAGACCGCCTACACCAGTCGTCCCCTGTGGGGTACAATGAAATTTTCTGAGGCGTAAAAACTAAGCGATTCGATTCTGTTTCATAAAAGAATACATTGTCTGTTGTAGGCCCAGTGATAACAAACAGAAACCAGAGTTTGCATGTTCAGTTCTCCCATGTGCTGCTCCGAGACTGGGACAATAGTTTGAAAGTGGCTTTTTGAAACCTGTGCCGTAGGCGTCAGTGTGAATTGCAGAGTCATCGTGTAGATGCATATTCTGAAAGACGAAAACATTCTCTCCGTGTGTCATCGGTGTGTGTGTCGGGGGGAGGCGGGTGTATGAACACGCACGACCACTTCTGTAGCCTGTCCTACCTCCTTATGTTCTCCTGTGCAGCCCGCAACGACAAAAATTCAAGCCGCAGTGACCGCGCGTAATTAAAAGAATGGCAAAAAAAATTAGGCTGCCCTTGTTTAAATTAAATTCTCAACTTGATATGCGTCGCCGGTCCCTACGCTACATTTAGACTCACGTCACAGCTTGCCTCTGGCAGGCGTGCCGCAAAGGAACCGGGAGCTGCGCCGTACAGCTCCGACGACAAGTGTCTCTCTGTGTTTCGGCTCGTTACAGCAGTTTCTCTCTGAAGCCCCTCTAAACTTGCAGAATCATTTTCTCAGTCACATGGCGCACTCGTGTTGGCTCTATCTCAGATATGGCGACCGTGTCAGGTTTCACAGGTCTGCCACCTCCGTAAACACACCGTGCAGCCAACGTCTCTTAAAAAAATGCTGCCTCGATAAAGTTTTCCTCTGTCGCTCTGGAGGCACATTTACTTGCTACACGACATTGTGGGAGCCAAAGCGGATTTCGGAGACTGATTCACAACTTTCACGTCTATGTAAATGCCAGTAGTATTGTCTGCATAGGCAACTCTAATGAAACTGGGTAACAAGAACAATGTACATCAGGACAGAAATGAAAATTAGACGATCAGGTATCTTTAGGAAGGGTGGGGGCACCAGGAAGGCAATTCTGAAGTTGTGCTTGATAATGGAAGCAATACTTAAGAAAAATCACACATTTGTATGATTTTCTTGATGAAAACATTCTACAGCCAAAATCGCATAAATATTTGTTTGTTCAGAAAAACCGGTTTTGACGGAGTTTGTTGTCATCTTCAGGTCTTAAGAAATCTGTTTGTTGTGAAACATGTTGATTTTGCGTTGGACATCACACCAATTTGTCCTGTGGATGAAAATCAACCCCCTCTTGCCATCATAAAGCACCTTGTGCAAATGGCCATTTACACAGGTATATCGCTCACAGATGCTTGTTACGTCACAGAAACGAAGTAAACACCTGTTTACATAAGCTGAATAGACTGTAAACGTTGAAGCTACCTTACAGGTCGGTTAAGGTTACTTTTCAATATTTGGAATATGTCCAAATGGTTCAAATGGCTCTGAGCACTATGGGACTTAACAGCTGAGGTCATCAGTCCCCTAGAACTTAGAACTACTTAAACCTAACTAACCTAAGGACAACACACAACACCCGGTCATCACGAGGCAGAGAAAATCCCTGACCCCGCCGGGAATCGAACCCGGGAACCCGGGCGCGGGAAGCGAGAACGCTACCGCACGACCACGGGCTGCGGACTGGAATATGTCCAGTTTATGTAAACACACACACACACACTATATCACTATATATATATATATATATATATATACGGTCGCCATATCTGAGATAGAGCCAACACGAGTGCGCCATGTGACTGAGAAAATGATTCTGCAAGTTTAGAGGGGCTGCCGAGATAAACTGCTGTAACGAGCAGGAGACAATCAGAGCAGACGTCTTAGGTTGTCTGTAGATGACGCTGTCGTTTATCGTGTAGTAAAATCGTAAGAAGTTCAAATCAAATTGCAAAACGACTCAGAGAAAATATCTGTATGCCGCGAAAATTGGCTGTTGATTCTAAATAATGAAAAGAGTGAAGTCATCCAGATGAGTGCTAAACGGAATCCGTTAAACTTCGGTTACACGATAAATCACACAAAAAAGAAGGCCGCACAATTACGAACAACTGAAATTAGAAAGAACACATGGCAAATTTTGTGGTGAAGACGAGCTAAAGATTACATTTCATTGGCAGAACACTTACGGGATGCAGCAGGTCTACTAAAGAGACTGCCTAAATTACGCTTGTCCGTCCTCTTTTGGAGAACTGCTGTGCGGTGTGGGATCGCCATTAGATAGGATCAGCATCGAGAATGTTCAAAGAAGAGCAGCACGTTTTGTATTATGGGGAAACAGGGGAAGGAGTGTCACGGACATGACACATGATTCGGGGTGGACGTCATTTTAACAAAGGAGTTTCTCGTTGGGGCGGGATCTTATCACGGAATTTCTAATACCAACTTTCTCCTCTGAACGCGAAAATATTTTGTTGACGCCGACCGACATAGGGAGAAACGATCATCATATTAAAATAAGGGAAATCAGCGCTCGCCTGGAAGGATATGGGTGTCTTTTTTTCTCGCGCGCTGTTCGAGACTGGAAGAAGAGAGGATTATTGAGAAGGTGGTTCGGTGAACGCTCTCCCAGGCATTTAAGTGTGATTTACAGTGTGTCCACGTAGATGTAGGTCTAGCTGAATTACAGGTGAAAAATGCGCGTTAGTGCCCGATGAGGCCATATTCTTTACTGAGAGTCCACGTGATAGTAAAGTGTGTCTACGTTGGGAGTCTCACCAATGTCAGACATAAACGTTTTTTATGTCTGTTATCAGGCCCTCTCGTGTGATGAAATGTATACCACTTTTCGTTATAAGTGTACGAGGGCTATGCCGAAAGTTTTTAGCAGCCGGTAAACCGTAAGGCGGAGGACAATGGGGTTGTTTTCATTCAAAAGAGCGATGTTTTTCGACCTTGGGATGTGCGCGGGCAGCCCCTGGCTAGCGGTGATCCCCCCACAGCGCGGTAAGAAAGCGCAGCCAGTGCTGAGTCAGAGGCGGTGCAGGATGGAGCTGTCGCGCCGCGACTTTCGCGCCATGATTTTTTACGATTACAAGAAGGGTTTCAGTGCCGAAGAATGCCATTCTTCTTTGCTGCGTGTTTTTGGTGAAGCTTCCCTAATCAAGTTGTATCATAATAGCATATTAACGTCAGTAGTGGGTTACGGATCGGGAATCTGGGCACATAGGTTCACGAGGGTGGTGCCTGCCTTGGCAGTGAGAGGAGTACAAAGAAACATGCTTTTAAGATCCATAGGGGCGTATAGAACTTCTCCAGGAAGTGCACTCTTAATAATAATGGGGCTCTGTCCTCTAGACATCAAAATTCGGGAACAAGCAGCTGGGTCAAGAAGGGGAACAACGCGAAAATAGAGAACATCATGGGAATACTGGTAATGGACAAGGGAGAAATACGTAGAAGGGGCGAGGACTTATGACAACAGTCTTGGGAAACAGAAGAAACTGGCAGAAGAACCTTCGGGTTCTTGCCAGATGTAAAAGAAAGGCTAGGGATGAAGTACTTTGAGCCAACGCGGGGTCCAATACACTTTCTCACTGGTCATGGGCCCTACCCGACATACTTGGTTTGGGAAAAAGGCTACACCCGAGTGTGACTGTGGTGCTTCGGAAGGCACTCCCGACCATGTGGTTTACGAGTGCCCCCTTTTCGATGATGTAGCAATGACACTAAGACAACAACTTCCACATAATAACACATATGACTTATTAAGACACGAAGGAACTTTCGACACTCTAAACAAACTGGCAAAGGAGGTGTCACGAAAAGTATTGACGGCATACTTGAGTGACTTTCACCATTAAGACATATACCAAATGTGTCCCATTACGCGATACATGAGGGTCGTTCATCATTAGCGACATTTACCGAATGTGACCAATTACCCTCATCCTATACCGCCTGTGCGTGGTGTAATGGTACTTTGACGTCCGCGCCTCCGCAATACAAAGTTATAATTTACGATCGCGCACGCAGAGGAGCGCTGCGCCAGCGACCGATTTTATAAATAATTTTGTTCTTCTTTTTTTTTTACTTTTGCGTAGTTTTTGTTTTTAAGAACTAAAGGAGGACTCTCTCTCTCTTATCTTGAGACGAAAGACGTGTATTTTTGCGACGTTGAATGTGCTTTTGGTGAAAATTAAAATTACATGTCAAAGTGATGTTGTTTCAATAGTTAATGAGAAGAAGAGATAATAAAATAAAAAGGTAACACCACAATTGGCGTCCTAGTGACAGGACGTTGTAATCTTCGGATTTGATACAAGTGCAATCTTCGGATTTGATACAAGTGCAATCTTCGGATTTGATACAAGTGCAATTTTCGGATTTGATACAAGTGCAGTTACTATAAATTTTGGACATTTTATCTAATTTTAACCACTTAATAGCATCAGAAAATGAATTTGGACTAAGTCTCATTCATTTAAATTGTAATGTTACGTGCGTGAAATTTACAACAATATTGTTTTCCTGTTATTAATTTGTGTTAATTTTCATTTTCATGTTGAGGAAATTAATTTGGTAAAAAAAATGGAAAAAAATAACGTTCCATAAAATAATTTGCACGGACGCGAAAGAAAAATTTTGGATTGAAAACTGTATATTTGACGCTACATTTGCAACGTAAGACTGACAAAGAAAAAATGGTGAGTACAGCAATTTGCATTTTTTCCAGTTTCAAGCAGCCATCTGTACTTCCTTTATTCCGATCCATTTATTTCGAAATTATTTTTTTCAAATTGTAGTTAAAATTGATTTACTACTATTATTGCAAATGATAAGTGAAGAGCATATTCGCAGTCATTTATTTGTGCGAGGGAAATTTCAGTGCCAATTTAATAAGTCAATTTCTAATTAGAAATCATATAGAAATATCCATTTCCATAAGAGAAATTTCAGATTTCAACATATATTTTTAAAAAAAATTTTTTTTACCATTGGAAAATTTTATTTGCAATTAATTATGAAAATCGCAAGATGGACGCTAGACGCGTAGAAATTGTTTCCGCGGACGAGCTTAGTGAAAGTGACACATTGCAAAACATGTCCGACAGTCAAATGAATATTGAACTTAATAGGGAGGATGTTCAAGACATAATTTTACCAGATCGATTAAGACAACAACCCCTATATTTAAACAGATATACAGGCGAATGGAGAGTGAGTACTACGCGACAAAACGTGACATTGACAACGTCAACTTCAGAACCAGACATCAATCAGACACGAAAAAATGACGAAACTAAGACACAGGACTCTGACATGCTCAACCAGATTCTGAAGTTACTTGGTGACCAAAACAGAAAATTTGACACTTTAGACAAAAGATTTGACGCTTTAGACGAGAAAAATGACAATTTAAAACGTGACATTGGGAAATTTGACACTAAATTCGATGAACTGACACGGGACATAAAACAAAATTTTGAAAAACAATCGAGACAAATTGCCGACTTGACAGAAACCACCAGTAGTCTTGGAAGGAAATTTACTGACTTATCACACAAGGTTACGAGACAAGAAAAGGTATTTGTGGAATTCAGTGACGAGACAAAAACTGACTTACAACGATGTAATGAGAAATTGTTAACAGTAGTTTTTGAACAACAGAAAACCAGTACCCAAGTTGACGAATTACGACAGTCACACAATTCTGTAAAAATAAACCAAGAACACTTAGACCTGACGATTACAGACCTTTCAGACAGATTAAATGATGTAACATTGGAGCAGAAATCCTTACAGGAAAAGTTAGAAAAGCTTGAAGACAGAGCAGATGTAGCATCTTTAAAGAATGACACAACTCTAGCAGAAAAACTTGTACATGAATGCAAATTATGTGATGATTATTTAGATGAGAAGTTTGAGACAATGACACAGATCATTTTGGATAAGACAAAGAAACAAGTAAAGGGAGAAACAGATAATATTCAGAAAGAGGTACGTAAACTTAAAGAGAATGTAATACCAAGTTCGTCAGTGATACCAAAACCCATAACAGACAACCAAAACATAAATGAGAATCATAATAATGCTAGACCCAGCACACAGCCGAAAATAGAATTACCAATGAGTGGTACAAATCTCAATGAACCATTTTCAATGCTACCACAAGATCAAAATTACTATCAGACATCACCACATATTATGCACAGTTTGACACAAAATACAGGACCCATAATACCATCGGGAGTAGCTGATGAAACATTAGTACGACATGGATACTTTCAGACATTTTCATGTGATGAGAAAGACAAAGTGCATCCGATTGTTTTCATCCGCTCTTTTGATGGTATTTTCCCGAGACATTGGTTAGAAGCCGACAAAATTCGATATGTTACAAATTTGTTACGTGGAAGAGCAGCTAAGTGGGGAGCAGCAATTAAAAGACGATGTTTAACATTTGAACAGTTTGAACAAGCATTTCTTGAGGAATTCTGGTCGATCACAGAACAGCAAAGTTTAAAACGAGAAGTATACAATCCAGAAATTTACAACCCGAAGAAAGAGACTTTACGACAATACTTTGAACGCTATCTAGACAAAACATTATATTGGACAAAACCAGCAGATTTACCAGATGTAATTAGAACACTTAAAAGCCATTTACCATTTCCTTACCGTGATAAATTAATAGGAGTCTCCGAGGACAACATAAAGAATTTTTTCAGTTATGTTGATGAGATAGACGTTGTTTACAGAGATGAGATCAGGAATTTCAATCAATTGTATCCGATCCATCCAAGCAATTCGCATACGCACAACAGAAATGACAGAGGCTATTGGAATCCGCCTCCGACACCACAACAAAACACTCAAAGAAACACTTCACACTACACTGGGACAAATCCATTCAATATTAGGAGAAACAACTCGCAGCATTGGCAAGGAAACAGTAATTATTACTATAATGGTTATCCGAACAATAATTACAATCAGAACAATAACAGTTATATTCAAAATAACAACAACAGAAGGAGGAACCGAAATTATAGAGATCAAAGAGAGGATAACAGATACCATCCAGGATATTTTCAGAGAAACAACATCCAACAACATCCAAACATGTATTGCAGGAATAACAGTAATGACAACACCACTTACAGTCATGGGCGAAATAATGTATGGGGAAATCACAATAGACAACCGCCACGACACATGCAATACAGCAACCCTCAATTTGTACCTAACAGAACTCCCAATGCGACGCGGGGTAATGTCAACAACCAAACAGCTGATACTTGGGTGACGCGCGACAGAAATGTAAATATTATTGAGTTGGGCAATGAACCCAACCCGCAGCAACAACCGAATTTGTCGGAAAACGAACGACGACCGAGCTAAGCGCTCGAGTTACGGTCAGTAGGGAGCAGAGCGCAACGGAACCGACGATTTGTTTTCTCCGATATGATGACAGTAAGAAAATAGAAAAGGAATTATATCAGGATGTAGATTTTAATAGTACCAGTAAAACAAAGAAGATTATTCAGGCTATAACACGAGTTATGATTGGTAGCTATGAAGTGGAAGTAATGTTAGATACAGGAGCAGCAGCAAGTGTAATTTCAATGTCCTTATATAATGAACTCAAACAAATAATGAACATACAAACATTGCCAGTACAGAATTGTCACATTATAAGTGCCACTGGTAACAAATCAAAGAATGTGAAATTTCAAGTGCTAATTAACTTCACGTTTTCAAATATACCACTCAATTACAGTTTTCTAGTAGTAGACAAATTAGTTATGCATTGCATATTAGGAATTGACTTTTTGAATGAATATCAAGCAATCATAGATTTAGGATAAGGGAAATGTCATTTAACCGTAAACCAACAACAACTGACAATAGAGTTAACACAGGGTAAAAACTTAAACAGTAAACAAGGTAAATTTGAACAGTTACATTTTGTGTATCCACCAGCAATAAACATATGTGATTTAACTTTTAATGAAGCTGTATATCAGGGAATTAAACCTAATAATTTATATGAGAAATGCACAGAATCTGAATATCTGACGAAGGAACAACAACTTGAATTACTTGAAGTTTTGCAGCAATTTGCTGAGGTATTTGTGGAGAAACCTGGAATTATTAGAGGCTATACTTATGAGATGGATGTTAAACCACACAAAACATACTGTAGAACATATTATAATATTCCTTGGTCAAAGAAACCCGCAGTTTTGAAAGAAATTGAAAAAATGCAAGCTTGGGGTATCATTGAAAGGTCACATTCACCATATTGCAGTCCGATCCTAGCAGTTAATAAAGAGGATGGTAGTGTAAGATTAGTGCTGGATGCACGAGAAATTAACAAAGTTATAATCCCAATCAACACACGACCTATTAATTTGGAAGAACAACTTTTAAAATTTCATAATGTACAGTATTTAACCAATATCGACCTCCGCTCATCATTTTGGCAGGTGAACCTCCATAAAAACAGTCGTAAATACACTGCATTTCTATGTGAGGGACGTAGTTATCAATTTTGTGTTCTACCCTTTGGTCTACGAGTGAGTGCTGGAGTATTTATTGAAGCCTTAGATGCTGTTCTTGGACCACAATTGTTATCGCAAATCACAGTTTATGTTGACGACATTGTCATTGCCACCACTACTTGGGAAGAACATGTAAATCTTTTGAAGCAACTTCTGACTAAATTTTCTGACGCAGGTGTCACTATCAATTTATCAAAGACGAAATTAGGGAGGAGAGAAATCAAATTCCTTGGTCACATCATATCAACTGAAGGCATTTATCCAGACTCAAGAAAAATTGATGCAATAAAGAATTTTCCATCCCCACAGAATCGTAAACAACTCAAAGCCTTTCTTGGTCTATCTTCATTCTTCAGGAAATTTGTACCCTACCACCTTCTTAGCAGTCCACATCTTCTATCTTTACTCAAAAGAAATAATATTTGGAAATGGACAGAGTTCTGTCAGACAGATTTTGAAGCGATTAAGGATGCTTTAGTTAATGCACCGTTGTTATGTCATCCTGACATGATGTCAGACTTTTGCCTAGTAACAGATGCAAGTTCCTATGGGCTCGGAGCATTTTTATTCCAAATTCATGTAGAAGATGAACAAACAGTCATCAAACCTATAAGTTTTGCTAGCCGCACTCTCACTGAATGCGAAAAGTCATATTCAGTGACCGAGCGTGAAACACTTGCCATAGTATGGGCGTTTCGCAAGTTTCGCTACTTTCTATGGGGAAAACGTACTAAGCTTTATACTGATCATCAAGCTCTTTCTTTCCTGCTATCATGCAAGTTATTACATCCACGTCTTGCACGCTGGTGTGCATCACTACAAGAATATGATTTTGATATTATATATATAAAAGGAGAATCCAACATTATAGCCGATGCTCTATCTCGTTTGCCACAAGGCCTACAAGAATTTTCAGATGTGACAGAACAAACATCAGATTTTAAAATTTTACTAATGTATGATGGTACATTTGCACCTTACTACAAAAACATGTGCAGGAAGTTAGCCATATTGCAGGACAATGATCCCAGGTGGATCCAGATAAAGAATAAATTACGTGCAGGAACAGACCCACATCTTGAAAAATATTACACGTTACACAAAGAAGTATTATTTCACCGACGAAACCATGAATCACAGCATTGGTGTGTTTGCTTACCTGAAGCTCATGTTGATGATTTTATTTTATTTACACACAGAACTTGGGGACACTATGGTGTAACCAAATGTACAGATAAGATTATACAATATTGCTACTTTCCAAATTTAAGGCGAAGAGTATTGAGTAATATTAGGAAATGCATCATATGTCAGAAAGCCAAATATTCTAATCGCACAAGCATGAATGAATTGCACCCAATCATACCTAAGAGGCCATTACAGCTAATTTCTTTAGATATTGCAGGACCCTATCCACAAGCACGTGGAGGAATGAAATACATCCTTGCTGTGTTAGATGGTTTCACAAAGTATTTAAAATTATATGCTTTACGTTCAGTTTCTACCACTGCTATTACCAGACGTCTATTAACAGATTATTTTATAAGAATAGGAAAACCTGAAGTTATGATCACGGATAATGCAGCATATTTTACCAGTTTAAAATGGAAGACATTTACTGAAGAACAGAATGTTAAACATATTTTAATTTCAAGATTTCATGCAGCAGGTAACCCAGTAGAAAGAACATTTCGAGAATTTGGACAGTTTATGAGAACACACACACCAGAGAAGCACACAAAATGGGTAGAATACCTAGCACCATTTGAACAAATAGTGAACAATTTAACTCACATTTCTACTGGATACACACCAACTGAATTAATTATGGATAAAACAGAAAGAAATGAATGGACAGACCCTCTACCTAAATTTACAGCAACAACAAATCATGTTAGTTTAGAAGAAAAGGTAAGACAAGCTTACACAACATTATGTGACAAAGCTAAGGAAAGAAAGCAGAAATATGACAGAGGTGTCAGGAAAGCACAAACATTTCAAGTTGATGAGTTAGTTTTACTAAGAACACATCCTAAACCCACAAAACTGAAACATTTAAACAGGAAATGGCAGATCTTATACTCTGGACCATACCGAATTGCAAATATTCCACACCCTGGCTGTTATTCATTAGAATATCCATTAACACATAAACCTAGAGGTCTACACCCACACAGACATTTGAAAAAATACATACAGTAAAATGTTAGCTACTGAGGAGAAGATAATGAATATGATATACAGTTATGATGAGCCTACATTTAAGTTATACAGATACTTACAATCTAACGAATGCAGGTAAGTCTAGAAAGCAATGTGAACCATCCCATAGCTAATAAGATATTTGGTTATAAGAGGATTTGCTATTGAGGCATATACACATTAGACGAGGCATATACACATTAGAGGAGGCAGAGAACTGAACAGAATTATTTTCTTTAGGAGGCATGTGATAATAGTAATGTTGATATGAGTGATGTGAGTGACTGAATGAGATGAGTGAATGTAATTTTAGTCTAATAAGAGGATGAATAGTAATATGGAGAGAGGTAAATGGAATATAAGATGAAAAAAGGGTATTATTATTGTTGTTGTTGTTGTTGTTGAAGTAGAAAGTAAGTGATGATGAATAAGAGGAAAATATATATATAATGCTGAGGGAATAAGTATATGTTATTTTGTGAAGAATGAATAATGGGTAGGTGAGAATGTTATGAGTAAGTGAGAATATGTTGAGAGGAGAGAAACTAGATTTGAACAGTATATCACATGTACTCATGGAATACAGAATGAAAGTAGTGGAAAGATTATTATTTATTGAAAGATTGGTATGCCTGAGATAATAACTTATGTGGTGTCTTATATATTCTTATAACTAAAGGTGAAAGTATAGATTTATGTGGAAAGAATTATTTACAGCAGCCACTGTTGGAAATATACCAGAAGATTTAAATCTATAACACGTTAACACTAATCTAATGGGAACTTGTAATGAAATTTTTGGAGTTATGTAGGCTTGACACTTCATATTGGAAGAATTATTTAAGAGAACATATTTAGCAGTCATCTAATGACATAATTAAAGCTCATCTACTGAACTGAACTGATGCACCATTAAATAGAAAGGAGAATAAGGAGAAAACAAAACGTCAGTCCTCTGTTGTGGCTCATACTCTCATCCCTTCCTTAGAAAAATTTATACATGTTGATGAAATATTTGACATTATATAATTCGTGATTATCTGACAGTATGGAGAGACATACACACATATTTATTTATGAATAGAATTTTACAGGTACCACAAGGTAAATACAGAATGGATATACAGCATGGAACGCAGCAGCAATTATCTAAGGAGATTTATTTATTTATTAAGTAAAACATTTATTTATATTGCTTGACACTCATGAAAGGAAGATGAACTACACAAACTTTATAGGAACATGATTGACTTGAACTAGATATATATATATATATATTCACTTACCACACTGATGTACATACTTGTAGGATCCTAAGATATTTAGAGGGGGCACCACTCTTAGAAACGGTAATAGAGGGGTACCACTCTTAGAAACAGCAATAGTGGGGACACCACACTTAGAAACGGTATTAGGTATAGGAACTTTTACGTTATATTAAGTTAACATGTATTTATCATATTTTATTTTGTGTAGTCCATTGTAGGGGATCACTTTACTAGTATTTATGAAGTAGTCAGCAACCATCCCATGAACCTATCCTCCTACAGAGGGCTGTCTTGAAGCTTGAAATATGTGTAAATTTTATTCCAGGAGGCAAGATGAATTTTAAGTTGAATATTCTAGCGAGTTGCCACAATTATCTTCAAATGTTGCAAGTGTAACGGAAAAAGAATGAGCTAACAAATAAAATGTATATTTCAATCTGAATGTAATGTAATTCACATGTCAGCACAATGATATTGAATGTAAAAAAAAAAATTTTGCTATATTTTTCATTTAATTCTGTATATGTACTATATGACAACAATGTATCTCATGTAATGATTAATTGTAAATATTTGTATATTCATGTACTTATTGTATCGAGAGATGTATTTTAAGGAGATGTTAATGAACTGCAAAGGACTTGTGCATGTAGCACATGATTCATATAAATGGAACTGAAAATGCAAAGAAGAAACCAACGTGATGGAACACTGGTCAAGAAATATTTACGTAGTGTCAATATGCTTTGAAGTGTATGGTGTTGTGGAAGCCGGCAGGTCTTCAGGTTGGTGTAAAAGACAAGCTCATCACCTGTCGTAGGCAGTGAGGTGTTTCCTGTGCCCTCATTGACCATTTATACCCCAGTAGACGCCACCAAAATTCGACTGCTGGAGATCACAATTTCGTGTTGACACATTGAACAAACTTTGGATTTTCTTCAAGTCACACGTAAGAGATCCAGGCAGTACACACACACTCAGAATCCGATACTACGTTTAAAGACATTGGAGCAATATAATAGAAACATTTATTGTTAGAATTAATTCCATTGTAAACATGAATCATGTGGACTGAATTCAAACGCTGTGCTAAGCAACGATACTACGCTGCAATTCAAAGACATTAATGTTACGACTCCTAAAGAAGATACACACCAAAAAAGACTGTATACAAAGACTGATATGCAAAGCGCATTGTGCTCAGAAATATTTTTTTGTAATATGTAAATTTCTTATTTTCTCATATATGTATGTATCTATGTAAATTTTCTATACTGCCACGCTCGCTTGCGGAGCGTGTCAGTAGAGGAGGCATTGTAATGGTACTTTGACGTCCGCGCCTCCGCAATACAAAGTTATAATTTACGATCGCGCACGCAGAGGAGCGCTGCGCCAGCGACCGATTTTATAAATAATTTTGTTCTTCTTTTTTTTTTACTTTTGCGTAGTTTTTGTTTTTAAGAACTAAAGGAGGACTCTCTCTCTCTTATCTTGAGACGAAAGACGTGTATTTTTGCGACGTTGAATGTGCTTTTGGTGAAAATTAAAATTACATGTCAAAGTGATGTTGTTTCAATAGTTAATGAGAAGAAGAGATAATAAAATAAAAAGGTAACACCACAGTGGACAGGTCGACTTTTCAGTTGCAATCCGCCACGTGCAGGACCAGGGGGATCAGGGTACACCAATGAAGACTAAAGCACCGGAATTGATGTAGGTTAGCATAGTAGTTGTAGCTTTAGATATAGATATTAAGTTAGGAACCTGCAGCGACAAATAGTCTTGGCCAGCCCAGTGTGAGGGGTACGCTCATCGGGATTAGCTCGATGAGCAGGGCCTAAAGCGGTAGGTTTATATCTATGCTGACACTCCTGTAACGCTGCAGGCAGTTAGGAATTAACAAGTAGGAAGATACTAACAATTAGTAAGTAGAATATAGCTGTAGTCTGCCTATTATCTTCTAGTATCCTGTCTGTAGCTTAGAATAATTAACATAGCATCATTTAATAATAATAATAAACAGAAATAGCTGCTGAACATCTAATATGTAGATTAGTTATGACCCACTAATCACTAAGGTAGTGGGTTCTTTTCTATAAATATTGATGTTGAATAAAGTTGTTTTTTTTTAAAAAAAAAAAAAGCTTCCCCTTCTAGGGCCACAGTTGGAAATTCGTTTCGCGGGTTTTCGAGGGGTCGGCAGTCAGTTAAAGATGAACCTCGTCCGGGTCGGCCAGCAACAGCTGTGACTGCTCAAAACATTGATGCTGTGAGGAAAATGATCAAAGAAGATCCACATCTTATATTTTGCAATATTGAAGGGACCCTAAATATTGGATCAACAGCAGCACAGACCATCGTTCATAGTCACTTAGGCCTTACTGAGAGATGTGCCCGTTGGGTGCCACATTCCCTGACAGAAAGCCAAAAGGAGGAGAGAGTGGTGTCGTTTCGTGCTCGAAAAATTCAATGGAGGGAAGTCCTACACCTACAATATCGTCACAGGTGATAACGTGGGTCTACCATTATGACCCTGAAACGAGGAGACAGTCTTCTGTGTGGTGCTTTCCAGGGGAGGAACCACCCACAAAAGTTCGACGAAATAGGAGCTCTGGAAAAAATTGTGCTAACCTCTTCATCTCAGGACCTACGTCCTCAATTATTTGTTTGCGTATTCCAATCTCTGTCTTCCTCTACAGTTTTTGCCCTCTACAGCTCCCTCTAGTACCATGGAAGTCATTCCCTCATGTCTTAGCAGATGTCCTATCATCCTGTCCCTTCTCCTTAACAGTGTTTTCCACATATTCTTTTCCTCTCCGATTCTGCGTAGAACCTCCTCATTCCTTACCTTATCAGTCCACCTAATTTTCAACATTCGTCTATAGCACCACATCTCAAATGCTTCGATTCTCTTCTGTTCCGGTTTTCCCACAGTCCATGTTTCACTACCATACAATGCTGTACTCCAGACGTACATCCTCAGAAATTTCTTCCTCAAATTAAGGCCGTTATTTGATATTAGTAGACTTCTCTTGGCCAGAAATGCCTTTTTTGCCATAGCGAGTCTGCTTTCGATGTCCTCCTTGCTCCGTCCGTCATTGGTTATTTTACTGCCTAGGTAGCAGAATTCCTTAACTTCATTGACTTCGTGACCATCAATCCTGATGTTAAGTATCTCGCTGTTCTCATTTCTACTACTTCTCATTACCTTCGTCTTTCTCCGATTTACTCTCAAACCATACTGTGTACTCATTAGACTGTTCATTCCGTTCAGCAGATCATTTAATTCTTCTTCACTTTCACTCAGGATAGCAATATCATCAGCGAATCGTATCATTGATATCCTTTCACCTTGTATTTTAATTCCACTCCTGAAACTTTCTTTTATTTCCATCATTGCTTCCTCGATGTACAGATTGAAGAGTAGGCGCGAAAGGCTACAGCCTTGTCTTACACCCTTCTTAATACGAGCACTTCGTTCTTGATCGTCCACTCTTATTATTCTCTGTTGCTTGTTGTACATATTGTATATGACCCGTCTCTCCCTACAGCTTACCCCTACTTTTTTCAGAATCTCGAACAGCTTGCACCATTTTATATTGTCGAACGCTTTTTCCAGGTCGACAAATCCTATGAAAGTGTTGATTTTTCTTTAGCCTTGCTTCCATTATTAGCCGTAACGTCAGAATTGCCTCTCTCGTCCCTTTCCTAAAGCCAAACTGATCGTCACCTAGCGCATTCTTAATTTTCTTTTCCATTCTTCTGTATATTATTCTTGTAAGCAGCTTCGATGCATGAGCTGTTAAGCTGATTGTGCGATAATTCTCGCACTTGTCGGCTCTTGCCGTCTTCGGAATTGTGTGGATGATGCTTTTCCGAAAGTCAGATGGTATGTCGCCAGGCTCATATATGCTACACACCAACGTGAATAGTCGTTTTGTTGCCACTTCCCCCAATGTTACGTGAACGATTGCCTTCCAAAAGTCATCGCCACATGGAAGTCACAGCATCCAAAGTCCAAGAGCGGGCACCCTCTGCTGCATCACGACAATGCATCTGCGCACAGGGCTGCCAGAACGATGGACTTTCTGGAGAAGGAAAAAGTGCGAGTGTTACCCCATCCCCCCTATTCACCTGACCTGGCCCGCTGTGACTTCTTTCTATTCCCTAACGAAAAAATTCGAGGGCAACGGTTTTCCTCAGATGAAGAGGCCATTGTTGCGTACGAGAGCGCACTAACTGACATCCCAAAAGAAGCTTGGACTGACATTTTCTAAGTGGTTTCAGAGAATGGAAAAATATATACATGCTAATGGAGGGTAGTTTGATAAGTTGTAAACGTTTCTTTGCAAATAATTTTTTTTCACACATTCTGCTAAAAACTTTCGGCATAGCCCTCGTACCAGTCCTCCTCTATTACGTATGAACTTTATTTATGGCGTCATAATTGCCTGTGGTTGTTGCTGTCCATCAATGTCTCAGTTCCTTGGCAGTTGTCAGGCAATGTTAGGGAAACATGGGTAATATACTGTACGTACAAGAGCCAAAAGAGAAAAATGAGGACGTTGGAACAAGAACAAAGTACACCGGTTAGAGAGGGCGTAAGACAGGAAAGTAGGATTTCGCCCCTGGTGTTCAGTCTATATATCGAAGAAGCAATGGTCGAAATAAAAGAAACGTTCAGCAGTGGGATTACAATTTAGGGTGAAACGCTATCAGTGATAAGATTCGCTGGTGACTTAGGTATCAGCAGTGAAAGTGAAGAAGAATCGAATGAACAGATTAATGAGAACAGAATATGGGTGGAAAGTAAGACGAAGGACGGAGAAAGTAAAGAGGACTAGCAGAAATAAGATTAGCAATAAACTGAACCTCATAACTGGGGACCACGAAGTATGCGAAGTTAATGGGGGACGTACGCGAAAGCGATTAAAATTCTGTAAAAATTTTTATTGGATCATCAGTTACTACATGGTATTGAAATTTCAGGTCGTGAATATTACGTTCCAATTGCACTCCTAAGCGTGGTAAAAATAATAAGTAACAATAACTTGCACGGTGCCACACCCCTTTGTTGTGCTGTGTTTCCTCGTATTATTTATTCCTGCGGAGTTTTCTTCCAGTTTTATGCAGGCACAGTGTGTGGAATATTTCGGTGTTTACCAGGTCTAGAATTTCTACCACAGTGTGTACATGGAAGAAGTCAACATCCTAACGAGAGTTACGGCTGTCTTATTACAAAACTATACCCCAAGACAACAGTTCCTGCCACAACTGCTGATGAAGTTGCAACGTGTGGTCCTTCTTTAGTTTTTAACTGTGCTAATCTTGGCAGACTACGGAGGGGCTTTCACGCTCTCTACATTGAAGGAAATCGATAACATGAGAAGTGATGCAGATGACATCATTGTTACTCAATTTGAAAATAAGGTTTACCGAAGAGGACAAGCAAAGAAAAGACTGCTTGAGGATGAAAAGGAGAATGCATATGATTTGAACTAGTTTGACCAGATAAGGTAAGGTGTGATACAAGGACTGTCAAACCTGTCATTCAAGCTTCCTGTAACGGTCATTCTCGTAATTTTATATGCCTTTTCCTCCCGAACCACTGGCATAATAGTACTTAAAGCCGCCAACTTATAGCACTTAAAGCCGGCCAGGGTAGCTGAACGGTTCTAGGCGCTACACTTTGGAACCGCGCGACCGCTACGGTCGCAGTTTCGATTCCTGCCTCGGGCACGGATGTGTGTGATGTCCTTAGGTTAGTTAGGTTTAAGTACGAGGGCAGTTCAATAAGTAATGCAACACATTTTTTTTCTCGGCCAATTTTGGTTCAAAAAACCGGAAATTTCTCGTGGAATATTTTCAAACATTCCCGCTTCGTCTCGTATAGTTTCATTGACTTCCGACAGGTGGCAGCGCTGTACGGAGCTGTTAAAGTGGCGTCTGTAACGGATGTGCGTTGCAAACAACGGGCAGTGATCGAATTTCTTTTGGCGGAAAACCAGGGCATCTCAGATATTCATAGGCGCTTGCAGAATGTCTACGGTGATCTGGCAGTGGACAAAAGCACGGTGAGTCGTTGGGCAAAGCGTGTGTCATCATCGCCGCAAGGTCAAGCAAGACTGTCTGATCTCCCGCGTGCGGGCCGGCCGTGCACAGCTGTGACTCTTGCAATGGCGGAGCGTGCGAACACACTCGTTCGAGATGATCGACGGATCACAATCAAACAACTCAGTGCTCAACTTGACATCTCTGTCGGTAGTGCTGTCACAATTGTTCACCAGTTGGGATATTCAAAGGTTTGTTCCCGCTGGGTCCCTCGTTGTCTAACCGAACACCATAAAGAGCAAAGGAGAACCATCTGTGCGGAATTGCTTGCTCGTCATGTGGCTGAGTGTGACAATTTCTTGTCAAAGATTGTTACAGGCGATGAAACATGGGTTCATCACTTCGAACCTGAAACAAAACGGCAATCAATGGAGTGGCGCCACACCCACTCCCCTACCAAGAAGAAGTTTAAAGCCATACCCTCAGCAGGTAAAGTCACGGTTACAGTCTTCTGGGACGCTGAAGGGGTTATTCTGTTCGATGTCCTTCCCCACGGTCAAACGATCAACTCTGAAGTGTATTGTGCTACTCTTCAGAAATTGAAGAAACGACTTCAGCGTGTTCGTAGGCACAAAAATCTGAACGAACTTCTCCTTCTTCATGACAACGCAAGACCTCACACAAGTCTTCGCACCCGAGAGGAGCTCACAAAACTTCAGTGGACTGTTCTTCCTCATGCACCCTACAGCCCCGATCTCGCACCGTCGGATTTCCATACGTTTGGCCCAATGAAGGACGCAATCCGTGGGAGGCACTACGCGGATGATGAAGAAGTTATTGATGCAGTACGACGTTGGCTCCGACATCGACCAGTGGAATGGTACCGTGCAGGCATACAGGCCCTCATTTCAAGGTGGCGTAAGGCCGTAGCATTGAATGGAGATTACGTTGAAAAATAGTGTTGTGTAGCTAAAAGATTGGGGAATAACCTGGTGTATTTCAATGCTGAATAAAAGAACCCCTGTTTCAGAAAAAAAATGTGTTGCATTACTTATTGAACTGCCCTAGTAGTTCTAAGTTCTAGGGGACTAATGACCTCAGATGTTAAGTCCCATAGTGCTCAGAACCATTTGAACCGTTTTGAAGTACTTAAATTTTGCAATCAGTTGTCAGTACTATAGTGAAATACTGGGCGGAAAGGAATTTTCGTTACTACTATGGTAAGGGACTTATGTAAGAGAAAAGCCCCAAGATTTGGTACATTTTTCACAGAAATTTGGACAGTTGTAATAATCTAACACAAGAAGATATCGATATTCTCTTCCACACATATTTATAGTAATTATATATCATACTATGTACAAAAATACAACAAAGTTCGTTATGACAGATTTTTTTCAAAGAAAGTATCGTTTGTACCGACCTTGTTGAAAAAAATTGAGTTCTACATCTACATCTACATTGATACTCTGCAAATCACATTTAAGTGCCTGCCAGAGGGTTCATCGAACCACCGTCCCAATTCTCTATCATTCCAATCTTGTATAGCGCGCCGAAAGGATGAACACCTGTATCTTTCCGTACGAGTTCTGATTTCCCTTATTTTATGTTGGTGATCGTTCCTCCCTATGTAGATCGGTGTCGACAAAATATTTTCGCATTCGGAGGAGAAAGTTGGTGATTGGAATTTTGTGAGAAGATTCCATCGCAACGAACAACGCCTTTCTATTAATGACGTCCAGCCCAAATACTGTATCATTGTGACAATCTCTCCCATATTTCCCGATAATACAAAACGTGCTGCCCTTGTTTGAACTTTTTCGATGTACTCCGTCAGTCCTATCTGGCAAGGATCCCACACCGCGCAGCAGTATTCTAAAAGAGGACGGACAAGCGTAGTGTAGGCAGTCTCCTTAGTAGGTCTGTTACATTTTCTGAGTGTCCTGCCAATAAAACGCAGTCTTTAGTTAAAAACGTGTAACTTCAAAGGGCATGAAAACGTATGCGTGTATCCATATAACAACCCCTAACAATTGTGCCAAATTTAATTACACTGCCTCGAAAACATCGAATTTTATAAGGCTTTTTTTTCAATGTATCGGAACATCGGATACGTCCCCCCCCCCCTTTCCCCCGCCAATGGTAACGCATTCTGCTACCTTGGAACCAAAATAACACATAATGAAGGATATAAAAGGCAGACTGACACAGGAAAAAAATGGCGTTTTAGGCCGGGAGAAGTCTTCTGGTATCAAACATAGGCCTTAATTTTCTTCTTGTTCTTCCCCTTCTTTCTGTTTGTTCAAATGGCTCTGAGCACTATGGCACTAAACATCTGAGGTCATCAGTCCCCTAGGACTTAGAACTACTTACACATAACGAACCTAAGCACATCACTCACATACATGCCCGAGGCAGGCTTCGAACCTACGACCGTTGCGGTCGCGCAGGTGCAGAATGAAGCGCCTAGAACCGCTCGGCCACACCGGCCGGCTTTCTGCTTGTATGAGACATTTATCTGTTGCTCCCTCTGAGTTAAAATTATTGCTGGTTCCACCTCTTCGTGGGTCTTCCTGAAGTCCCAAAGTTCTTCTGCCCTTGGATAACAATTCCTCACTACTAACTTATTTTTGTCGTCTTCCATTCTTGCGACATAGAGCTTTTAGTTGTTCACGTTTTGCTTAATCTGCTCATTTAAGCTTGTCCATTATAATTATCCGGGCTGTTATGCCGTGGCCGGTTGATGAATTCTGTGGTGATTCCCGAGTCTACATTTTAGTATCATTTAAGCTTCCCACTCGCAGTTGTCCGACAGCATTCCCCATATCGGAAACTGTGAACCCAATGTCGTGTTCATCACAGTACCTCAAAGCACCACCTAGCCTTAAAAAAATCCTCTACATCTGTCAGCTTCGTCGTTTTAGAAGCGACGTGTAGAGTTCTACCTGCTGGGAAGTTGCATCCGGACCAGACGAGATACCCTTAAGATTCTACAGTGATTATGCCAAAGAACTTGCCCCCTTTCTACCAGCAATTTATCGTAGATCGCTGGAAGAACGTAAAGTACCTAGCGACTGGAAGAAAGCGCAGGTCGTTCCCATTTTCAAGAAGGGTCATAAATCAGATGCGAATAATTATAGGCCTATTTCGCTTACGTCAATCTGTTGTAGAATAATGGAACATGTTTTGTGTTCTCGTATTATGACGTTCTTAGATAATACAAATCTCCTTCATCATAACCAACGTGGATTCCGCAAACAGAGATCATGTGAAACTCAGCTCGCCCTATTTGCCCAAGAAATTCACAGTGCCGTAGACACTGGCGAGCAGATTGATGCCGTATTCCTGGACTTCAGGAAGGCATTTGATACGGTTCCGCACTTACGTTTAATGAAAAAAATACGAGCTTACGGAATATCGGACCAGGTTTGTGATTGGATTCAGGATTTCCTAGAAGAAAGAACTCAACATGTCATTCTTAACGGTTCAAAATCTGCAGATGTAGAGGTAATTTCGGGAGTACCGCAAGGAAGCGTGATAGGACCTTTATTGTTTACAATATACATAAATGACTTAGTTGACAACATCGGTAGCTCCGTGAGGCTATTTGCAGATGACACGGTTGTCTACAAGAAAGTAGCAACATCAGAAGACTCGTACGTACTCCAGGAAGACCTGCAGAGGATTAATGCATGGTGCGACAGCTGGCAGCTTTCCCTAAACGTAGATAAATGTAATATAATGCGCATACATAGGGGCAGAAATCCATTCCAGTACGATTATGCCATAGGTGGTAAATCATTGGAAGCGGTAACGACCGTAAAATACTTAGGAGTTACTATCCGGAGCGATCTGAAGTGGAATGATCACGTAAAACAAATAGTGGGAAAAGCAGGCGCCAGGTTGAGATTCATAGGAAGAATTCTAAGAAAATGTGACTCATCGACGAAAGAAGTAGCTTACAAAACGCTTGTTCGTCCGATTCTTGAGTATTGCTCATCAGTATGGGACCCTTACCAGGTTGGATTACCGAGCGAGGTGGCGCAGTGGTTAGACACTGGACTCGCATTCGGGAGGACGACGGTTCAATCCCGCGTCCGGCCATCCTGATTTAGGTTTTCCGTGATTTCCCTAAATCATTCCAGGCAAATGCCGGGATGGTTCCTCTGAAAGGGCACGGCCGACTTCCTTCCCTAATCCGAAGAGACCGATGACCACGCTGTCTGGTCTCCTTCCCCAAACAACCAACCAACCAACCAGGTTGGATTAATAGAAGAGATAGACATGATCCAGCGAAAAGCAGCGCGATTCGTCATGGGGACATTTAGTCAGCGCGAGAGCGTTACGGAGATGCTGAACAAGCTCCAGTGGCGGACACTTCAAGAAAGGCGTTACGCAATACGGAGAGGTTTATTATCGAAATTACGAGAGAGCACATTCCGGGAAGAGATGGGCAACATATTACTACCGCCCACATATATCTCGCGTAATGATCACAACGAAAACATCCGAGAAATTAGAGCAAATACGGAGACTTACAAGCAGTCGTTCTTCCCACGCACAATTCGTGAATGGAACAGGGAAGGGGGGATCAGATAGTGGTACAATAAGTACCCTCCGCCACACACCGTAAGGTGGCTCGCGGAGTATAGATGTAGATGTAGATGTAGATGAACTATGTCGATCGCGTTCTTCCTGCAGTAAAGCAACATGGTATGTACCTGAGCTCCTGTGTCTACTTTTTGGTGGCTGGTACAACCTTCCGGAATTCTGTGTCCAGGAATCGACCTGTAGGAGCGAGACAGCTTGTGTGTGTGTGTGTGTGTGTGTGTGTGTGTGAGCAGGCCGTGCCTATACCTGGCCGCGAGTAATCGATAGTCGCACATGAGTGGGTCGACTGCGCGCGCAGCCGGCGTGAAGCTACGCTCCTAGCCGACCTTTGACGCCGCTTACATCTACCGCACCTGTGGCATCACAGCGGGGTAGCCAACTCAGCAGTAACTTCCCTTTTCGTTTCCATTGTTTTAGTCCTTGTCTTAAGTCTGTTTTCATTACCGTCTCTCACTGCTTATTTTCTTTTTTTTTCCTTCCGTTACCAGCCCTTTTTTCACATGACATCTTGCGAACCATGGATGAATGGTATCAGACGGATGCCATATTCCTTGACTTCCGGAAAGCGTTTGACTCGGTGCCCCACTGCAGACTCCTAACTAAGATACGAGCATACGGGATTGGTTTCCAAACATGTGAGTGGCTCGAAGACTTCTTAAGTAATAGAACCCAATACGTTGTCCTCGATGGTGAGTGTTCATCGGAGGCGAGGGTATCATCTGGAGTGTCCCAGGGAAGTGTGGTAGGTCAGATGTTGTTTTCTATCTACATAAATGATCTTTTGGATAGGGTGGATAGCAATGTGCGGCTGTTTGCTGACGATGCTGTGGTGTACGGGAAGGTGTCGTCGTTGAGTGACTGTAGGAGGATACGAGATGACTTGAACAGGATTTGTGATTGGTGTAAAGAATGGCAGCTAACTCTAAATATAGATAAATGTAAATTAATACAGATGAATAGGAAAACGAATCCCGTAATGTTAGAATACTCCACTAGTAGTGTAGCGCTTGACACAGTCACGTCGATTAAATATTTGGGCGTAACACTGCAGAACGATATGAAGTGGGACAAGCATGTAATGGCAGTTGTGGGGAAGGTGGATAGTCGTCTTCGGTTCATTGGTAGAATTCTGGGAAGATGTGGTTCATCTGTGAAGGAGACCGCTTATAAAACACTGATACGACCTGTTCTCAAGTACTGCTCGAGCGTTTGGGATCCCTATCAGGTCGGATTGAAGGAGGACATAGAAGCAGTTCAGAGGCGGGCTGCTAGATTTGTTACTGGTAGGAAATGCTTCAGGAACTCGGGCGGGAATCTCTGGAGGAAAGGAGGCGTTCTTTTCGTGAATCGCTACTGAGGAAATTTAGAGAACCCGCATTTGAGGCTGACTGCAGTACAATTATACTGCCGCCAACTTATATTTCGCGGAAAGAACACAAAGATAGGAGAGATTAGGGCTCGTACAGAGACATATAGGCAGTCATTTTTCCCTCGTTCTGTTTGGGAGTGGAACAGGGAGAGAAGATGCTAGTTGTGGTACGAGGAACGCTCCGCCACGCACCTGTGGTGGATTGCGGAGTATGTATTTAGATGTAGACCAGCCCTAAACAACTTGCAGAAAGGATACCACGTAGTTGGGCAAAACGCTTCGATGTCCTTAACCAGACTGGAGTTAATTCGAAAGAAATGAATCGAAACAGTTATTTGAAAAGAAATTTCAAGTTCTGAGATAGGAAAAGAGAACTCCTTGGTTTCTCTGATGGCACTGTAGCTCTGCCAGAGACGGCAAAGGACTTGAACTGACAGTTGAAAGGCGTCGATGTACACTGAAGCGCCAAAGAAATTGGTATAGGCATGCGTATTCAAATACAGAGATATGTAAACGGCGCAGCGGTCGGCAACGCCTATATAGGGTGAGGCAGCTAAGTCGCATTGGAGAACGCCGCTTCGAAGGACGAACACGATACAAGATCATATCTGTGTCTCAAAACCGCCTAAATATTATGATATACACATATTTGAAACCGTGTTTTTAAGCCCATCGTGTTACGCCAAAATTTAACATATTGTTCCATTAAAAAAACAAAGATGGCCTCATATCTCTGTAATAAAAAATAGCACAAACATGAAACGTCATGTATTCAAGTAGCCCCTGTCCCAGCAATTCACTGTCCAAATGGCGTCTTTGTGTCTATAACGGTTATGGAGATACAAGGGGTGTTATGACTTAGCTGCCTCACTCTGTATAAGACGACAAGTGTCTGCCGCAGTTGTTAGATCGGTTACTGCTGCTGCAATGGCAAGTTGTTGTTGTTGTGGCCTTCAGTCCTGAGACTGGTTTGATGCAGCCCTCCATGCTACTCTATCCTGTGCAAGCTTCTTCATCTCTACCTAGTGCAACCTACATCCTTCTGCTTAGTGTATTCATCTCTTGGTCTCCCCCTACGATTTTTACCCTCCACGCTGCCCTCCAGTATTAAATTGGTGATCCCTTGATGCCTCAGAACATGTCCTACCAACCGATCCCTTCTTCTGGTCAAGTTGTGCCACAAACTTCTCTTCTCCCCAATCCTATTCAATCCCTCCTCATTAGTTATGTGATCTACCCATCTAATCGTCAGCATTCTTCTGTAGCACCACATTTCGAAAGCTTCTATTCTCTTCTTGCCCAAACTATTTACCGTCCATGTTTCACTTCCATACACGGCTACACTCCATACAAATACTTTCAGAAATGACTTCCCGACACTTAAATCTATACTCGATGTTAACAAATTTCTCTTCTTCAGAAACGCTTTCCTTGCCATTGCCAGTCTACATTTTATATCCTCTCTACTTCGACCATCATCAGTTATTTTGCTCCCCAAATAGCAAAACTCCTTTACTACTGTAAGTGTCTCATTTCCTAATCTAATTCCCTCAGCATACATGGCAAGTTATCAAGATTTAAGTGAGTTGGAACGTGGTGTTACAGTCGACGCACGAGCGATGGGACACAGCATCTCCGAGGTAGTGACGAAGTGGGCATTTTACCGTACGACCATTTCACGAGAGTGGCTTGAATATGAGGGATCCGGTAAAACATCAAATCTCCGACATCGCCGCGGCCGGAAAAAGATACTGCGAAAACGGGACCAACAACGACTGAAGAGAATTGTTCAACATGACAGAAGTGCAATCCTTTCTCAAATTGCTGCAGATTTCAATACTGGGCCGTCAGCAAGTGTCAACGTGCGAACCATTCAGCAAAAGATCGTCGATATGGGCTTTCGGAGCCGAAGTCCCGCTCACGTGCCCTTGATGACTGCACGACACAAAGCTTTACGTCTCGCCTGGGGCCGTCAAAACCGAAATAGGACTGGAAATATGTTGCCTGGTCGGACGTTCTCGTTTCAAACTGTATCGAGTGGATGGAAGGGTACAGGTATCGAAACTGCCTCTTGAATCCATGGATGACATCGGAAGTTCACTGAGGCTTTTTGCAGATGATGCTGTGGTGCATCGAAAGGTTGTAACAATGGAAAATTGTACTGAAATGCAGGAGGATCTGCAGCGAATTGACGCATGGCGCAGGGAATTGAATCTCAATGTAGACAAGTGTAATGTGCTGCGAATACACAGAAAGAAAGATCCCTTATCATTTAGCTACAAAATAGCAGGTCAGCAACTGGAAGCAGTTAATACCATAAATTATCTGCGAGTACGCATTAGGAGTGATTTAAAATGGAATGATCATATAATGTTGATCGTCGGTAAGGCAGATGCCAGACTGAGAGTCATTGGAAGAATCCTAAGGAAATGCAATCCGAAAACAAAGGAAGTAGGTTACAGTACGCTTGTTCGCCCACTGCTTGAATACTGCTCAGCAGTGTGGGATCCGTACCAGATAGGGTTGATAGAAGATATAGAGAAGATCCAACAGAGAGCAGCGCGCTTCGTTACAGGATCATTTAGTAATCGCGAAAGCGTTACGGAGATTATAGATAAACTCCAGTGGAAGACTCTGCAGGAGAGACGCTCAGTAGCTCGGTACGGGCTTTTGTCGAAGTTTCGTGAACATACCTTCACCGAAGAGTCAAGCAGCATATTGCTCCCTCCTACGTATATCTCGCGAAGAGACCATGAGGATAAAATCAGAGAGATTAGAGCCCACACAGAGGCATACCGTCAATCCTTCTTTCCACGAACAATACGAGACTGGAATAGAAGGGAGAACCGATAGAGGTACTCAAGGTACCCTCCGCCACACACCGTCAGGTGGCTTGCGGAGTATGGATGTAGATGTAGATTTAGATGTAGACCCTTCATGTCGACAGGGGACTGTTCAAGTTGGTGGAGGCTCTGTAATGGGGTGGGACGTGTGCAGCTGGAGTGATATGGGACCCTCATACGTCTAGATACCGCTCTGACAGCTGACACGTACGCAAGCATCCTGTCTGATCGCTTACATCCATTCATACTCATTGTGCATTCCGACGGATTGGACCAATTCCAGCAGGACAATGGGACACTCAACACGTCCAGAATTGCTACAAATTGGCTCCGGGAGCACTCTTCTGATTTTAAACACTTCCGGTGGTCACCAGACTCCCCAGACACGAACATTATTGAGCATATCTCGGATGGCTTGCAACGTGCTGTTCAGAAGAGATCTCCAGCCCCTCGTACTGTCACGGATTTCTGGATAGCCCTGAAGGATTCATGGTGTCAGTTCCCTCCAGCACTACTTCGAGTCGATGCCTTACACGATATTAGGTAGGTCTACCAGTTTCTTTGGCTCTTCATTCTACGTTGACCAGGCCGCCCGGCTTTGCCAGCACAGTCTCGGATTTCACATAAAATTCCCGGTAAAATTTTTCGGGTCATATAATGGCCCCTTTTTTTAAATCTAGAAACAAAATGCGCGAAATAATACACTCCTGGAAATGGAAAAAAGAACACATTGACACCGGTGTGTCAGACCCACCATACTTGCTCCGGACACTGCGAGAGGGCTGTACAAGCAATGATCACACGCACGGCACAGCGGACACACCAGGAACCGCGGTGTTGGCCGTCGAATGGCGCTAGCTGCGCAGCATTTGTGCACCGCCGCCGTCAGTGTCAGCCAGTTTGCCGTGGCATACGGAGCTCCATCGCAGTCTTTAACACTGGTAGCATGCCGCGACAGCGTGGACGTGAACCGTATGTGCAGTTGACGGACTTTGAGCGAGGGCGTATAGAGGGCGTGCGGGAGGCCGGGTGGACGTACCGCCGAATTGCTCAACACGTGGGGCGTGAGGTCTCCACAGTACATCGATGTTGTCGCCAGTGGTCGGCGGAAGGTGCACGTGCCCGTCGACCTGGGACCGGACCGCAGCGACGCACGGATGCACGCCAAGACCGTAGGATCCTACGCAGTGCCGTAGGGGACCGCACCGCTACTTCCCAGCAAATTAGGGGCACTGTTGCTCCTGGGGTATCGGCGAGGACCATTCGCAACCGTCTCCATGAAGCTGGGCTACGGTCCCGCACACCGTTAGGCCGTCTTCCGCTCACGCCCCAACATCGTGCAGCCCGCCTCCAGTGGTGTCGCGACAGGCGTGAATGGAGGGACGAATGGAGACGTGTCGTCTTCAGCGATGAGAGTCGCTTCTGCCTTGGTGCCAATGATGGTCGTATGCGTGTTTGGCGTCGTGCAGGTGAGCGCCACAATCAGGACTGCATACGACCGAGGCACACAGGGCCAACACCCGGCATCATGGTGTGGGGAGCGATCTCCTACACTGGCCGTACACCACTGGTGATCGTCGAGGGGACACTGAATAGTGCACGGTACATCCAAACCGTCATCGAACCCATCGTTCTACCATTCCTAGACCGGCAAGGGAACTTGCTGTTCCAACAGGACAATGCACGTCCGCATGTATCCCGTGCCACCCATCGTGCTCTAGAAGGTGTAAGTCAACTACCCTGGCCAGCAAGATCTCCGGATCTGTCCCCCATTGAGCATGTTTGGGACTGGATGAAGCGTCGTCTCACGCGGTCTGCACGTCCAGCACGAACGCTGGTCCAACTGAGGCGCCAGGTGGAAATGGCATGGCAAGCCGTTCCACAGGACTACATCCAGCATCTCTACGATCGTCTCCATGAGAGAATAGCAGCGTGCATTGCTGCGAAAGGTGGATATACACTGTACTAGTGCCGACACTGTGCATGCTCTGTTGCCTGTGTCTATGTGCCTGTGGTTCTGTCAGTGTGATCATGTGATGTATCTGACCCCAGGAATGTGTCAATAAAGTTTCCCCTTCCTGGGACAATGAATTCACGGTGTTCTTATTTCAATTTCCAGGAGTGTATTTCTCAGTTACTTAAATATTTGGAAAAAACATATTTCCTAGAAATAAAACTTTATACAAATATATACTACTGGTCATTAAAATTTTCGGAGTGGCCATATGGGCACAAGTGATGCTGAACTTTCTGGACGCCCTGTGGAGGTGACGACTCCATAAATCATTGATAAAATCCATGATTTGGTAATGGATGACAGAAGAGTTAAGGTGCGTGAGATTGCTATGCTGCGGGAATGTCGAAGTAACGGGTACATAATATTTTTGACTTGAGAGAGCTATCCGCAAGATGGGTTCCGCGATTGCTCACGTCCGCAGCTCGTGGTCGTGCGGTAGCTTTCTCGCTTCCCACGCCCGGGTTCCCGGGTTCGATTCCCGGCGGGGTCAGGGATTTTCACTGCCTCGTGATGACTGGGTGTTGTGTGATGTCCTTAGGTTAGTTGGGTTTAAGTAGTTCTAAGCTCTAGGGGACTGATGACCATAGATGTTGAGTCCCATAGTGCCCAGAGCCATATGAACCATTTGATTGCTCACGCTTGACCAAAAACGGAATCGTGTGAAGTGTTGCAAGGATGTTTTGCAGCTGTTCAGGAAAAATCCGCAGGACTTCCAGCGTCGTTTCGTCACTGTGGATGAAACATGGATACATTACTATGCTCTCGAGACCAATCAACAACCTAAACAATGGGTTACCAAGGGAGAATCTGCACCAAAAAGGGCGAAGACCACTACTTCCGTCGGAAAGGTTATGACCACTGTCTTCTGCGATTCGCAAGGGATAATCCTCATCGACTACTTGGAAAAGGGTATAACTATTACAGGTGCATAGTTATTGGACCGTTGGAAAACCGAACTGCAAGAAAAACGCCGGCGATTGGACTGCAAGAAAGTCCTTTTCCATCACGACAACACGCCAGCACACAGCTCAGCAGTTGTGGTCGCAAAATTATGGAAATAGGATTCCAACTCGTTTCACATCCCCTCTATTCTCCAGACTTGGCTCCCTCGGACTACTATTTGTTCCCCAATTTGAAGAAATGGCTGGCGGGACATAGATTTTATTCAAACGAGGAGGTGATTGCAGCAACTAATAGCTATTTTGCAGACTATTATTCGGAAGCGATCAACAAATTAGAACAGCGTTGGACGAAGTGGATAAGTCTGAAAGGAGACTATGTCGAAAAATAAAAAAGGGTTACCCCAAACACGTAAGTGGTTTTTCTTTTAGCACGGACTTTTCAAACGCCCCTCATATACAGCCGTACACTAAGGAATTTTACTCGGTGTGCTTCATTACGCGTACGGCTATTAATGTCTACGTAAGATGTATTGGAAGGTAAGGAGAAAGACAAATGGCATGTTTAGTGGAAGCTGAATTCATGTAAAAACTAAAACATTAGCTTCTGACCTTAGCAAGACTATTACAGTTAATAACGTGGCGGAATTTGATCTCTGGAGGGAATGCCTCATGAAAATACTGGTAGTTCAACTTTTACTGTTGACGAAATGTCGACGTTTATAGGAGGCTGTTACGTAGCCGTCTTGAAGATTGCTGGCAAACTCGTATCGCTAGTGGCAACACGTGTAATCGGATGCAATCTGTCGCTTACATCGGCACGAAACACTGGCCAACGAAACGTTCATAACAGAGCTTGCATGTCTAGTGGGCAGTTAAGCTCGATCGAAATTTTACGGCTGCTGAAAGTGTGGAAAGTCGTTGCTGTGTTGATATACTGGCACTTGTTTCACTACCTGTTACACGCAAGAACTGTCAAGGACAACTGGCAGGCAAATTTTTGTCTGGCTTTCCTCAGTACGGAGTCTTGTTTAAATGCCTGTTTAACGCTGGAATTACAGTGCAGGAATCTGCACTGCTCCTGCAGGGTGTAACCAAAAATATACGGCACAAATTTCACGACACGTTCCTCACGCGCAGATTGTCGCACAGATGACAAAATGGTAGATATCGAAACAGACGGCAGAGGGATAGAGAAACAATTAAAATCGCTCAAAAGAGGAAAGGCCTCTGGACCTGATGGGATACCAGTTCAATTTTACACAGAGTACACGAATGAACTTTCCCCCATTCTTGCAGCGGTGTACCGTAGGTCTCTAGAAGAGCGTAGCGTTCCAAAGGATTGGAAAAAGGCACAGGTCATCCCCGTTTTCAAGAAGGGACGTCGAACAGATGTGCAGAACTATAGACCTATATCTCTAACGTCGATCAGTTGTAGAATTTTGGAACACGTATTGTGTTCAAGTATAATGACTTTTCTGGAGACTAGAAATCTACTCTGTAGGAATCAGCACGGGTTTCGAAAAAGACGGTCATGTGAAACCCAGCTCGCGCTATTCGTCCACGAAACTCAGAGGGCCATAGGCACGGGTTCCCAGGTAGATGCCGTGTTTCTTGACTTCCGCAAGGCGTTCGATACAGTTCCCCACAGTCGTTTAATGAACAAAGTAAGAGCATATGGACTATCAGACCAATTGTGTGATTGGATTGAACAGTTGCCAGATAACAGAACGCAGCATGTCATTCTCAATGGAGAGAAGTCTTCCGAAGTAAGAGTGATTTCAGGTGTGCCACAGGGGAGTGTCATAGGACCGTTGCTATTCACAATATACATAAATGACCTGGTGGATGACATCGGAAGTTCACTGAGGCTTTTTGCAGATGATGCTGTGGTGTATCGAGAGGTTGTAACAATGGAAAATTGTACTGAAATGCAGGAGGATCTACAGCGAATTGACGCATGGTGCAGGGAATAGCAATTGAATCTCAATGTAGACAAGTGTAATGTGCTGCGATTACACAGAAAGATAGATCCTTTATCATTTAGCTACAAAATAGCAGGTCAGCAACTGGAAGCAGTTAATACCATAAATTATCTGGGAGTACGCATTAGGAGTGATTTAAAATGGAATGATCATATAATGTTGATCGTCGGTAAAGCAGATGCCAGACTGAGATTCATTGGAAGAATCCTAAGGAAATGCAATCCGAAAACAAAGGAAGTAGGTTACAGTACGCTTGTTCGCCCACTGCTTGAATACTGCTCAGCAGTGTGGGATCCGTACCAGATAGGGTTGATACAAGACATAGAGAAGATGCAACGGAGAGCATCGCGCTTCGTTACAGGATCATTTAGTAATCGCGAAAGCGTTACGGAGATGATAGATAAGCTCCAGTGGAAGACTCTGCAGGAGAGACGCTCAGTAGCTCGGTACGGGCTTTTGTTGAAGTTTCGAGAACATACCTTCACCGAAGAGTCAAGCAGTATATTGCTCCCTCCTACGTATATCTCGCGAAGAGACCGTGAGGATAAAATCAGAGAGATTAGAGCCCACACAGAGGCATACCGACAATCCTTTCCACGAACAATGCGAGACTGGAATAGAACGGAGAACCGATAGAGGTACTCAAGGTACCCTCCGCCACACACCGTCAGGTGGCTTGCGGAGTATGGATGTAGATGTAGATGTAGATGTAGATGTAGATGAAGAAATTACGTTATATGAACATGGGTCTGGAAAAGCTTTTTCTCCGACCTATTGATCACGGGAAATGCACACGAACAGAACGCACCAGCATACCATATGGAACTGTTTCTCACATAACTCCGTCAGAACAGGCCTCGGAAGGGCCAACGGTGCCGACCGTCCGCCGTGTCACCCTCAGTCCACAGGCGTCACTGGTTGTGGATATGGAGGGGCACGTGGTCAGCACACCGCTCTCCCAGCCGTACGTCAGTTCACGAGACCGGAGTCGCTACTCCTCAATCAAGTAGCTCCTCAGTTTGGCAAAATTCTTCGTCGGTCAGGCATTAAGCCGATTTTTCGCAGCAACAACAAAATAAAAGACATCCTGGGCTCGAAGAAAGATACAATTGGCAAGTTTCGTGCCGGCGTAGTTTATGAAATCGGGTGCGAATGTGGACGTGTATGTAGGTCAGACTGGGCGTCCAATAAGCACATGGTTAACTTAACACCAGAGATATATCCGCCTCAAATAATACAGGGTGATTCAAAAAGAATACCACAACTTTAGGAATTTAAAACTCTGCAACGACAAAAGGCAGAGCTAAGCACTATCTGTCGGCGAATTAAGGGAGCTATAAAGTTTCATTTAGTTGCACATTTGTTCGCTTGAGGCGCTGTTGACTAGGCGTCAGCGTCAGTTGATGCTAATATGGCGACCGCTCAACAGAAAACTTTTTGTGTTATTGAGTACGGCAGAAGTGAATCGACGACAGTTGTTCAGCGTGAATCCGAACCTGATAGGTGGTGTATTAAACGTTGGTATAAACAGTTTACAGAGAATGGGTGTTTGTGCAAAGGGAAAAGTTCTGGACGGCCGAGAACGAGTGATGAAAATGTAGCACGCATCCAGCAAGCATTTGTTCGCAGCCCAGGAAAATCGACTCGCAGAGCTAGCAGAGAGCTGCAAATTCCACAATCAATTGTATGGAGAGTCCTACGAAAAAGGTTAGTTATGAAACCTTATCGTCTGAAATTGGTTCAAGCACTGTCTGCAGCTGATAAGATTAGAAGAATCGATTTCTGTGATTTTATCCTTGCTCAAATGGAAACAGAGGACTCTTTCGTTTCAAAGATTGTGTTTAGTGATGAAGCAACTTTCCACACTAACGGGAAAGTCAACCGTCACAATGTCTGTATATGGGGCTCTGAGAATCCGCGGGAATCAATTCAGTATGAACGTGACTCGCCTAAGGTGAACGTTTTCTGTGCCATTTCAGCCAATAAAGTTTTTGGTCCCTTTTTCTTCGAAGGTGCTACTGTAACTGGACTACAGTATCTGGAGATGTTAGAGAATTGGCTGTTCCCTCAGCTCGAACAAGAAGCACAACAATTCATATTTCAGCAGGATGGAGCGCCACCACATTGGCACTTATCTGTCCGTAACTACCTGAACGTCAACTACCCGAGGCGATGGATCGGCCGCCAGTCAGCCCGTGACAGAGCACTTCATCACTGGCCTCCAAGAAGCCCTGATCTTACTCCCTGCGATTTTTTCTTATGGGGGTATGTTAAGGATATGGTGTTTCGGCCACCTCTCCCAGCCACCATTGATGATTTGAAACGAGAAATAACAGCAGCTATCCAAACTGTTACGCCTGATATGCTACAGAGAGTGTGGAACGAGTCGGAGTATCGGGTTGATATTGTTCGAGTGTCTGGAGGGGGCCATATTGAACATCTCTGAACTTGTTTTTGAGTGAAAAAAAACCTTTTTAAATACTCTTTGTAATGATGTATAACAGAAGGTTACATTATGTTTCTTTCATTAAATATACATTTTTAAAGTTGTGGTATTCTTTTTGAATCACCCTGTACAACAAATCAGCGGTGGCAGAACATCAGGAACGGTGCGGGATGAAGATCGAGTTTCTGGAGGCCCGCGCCCTAACGAAACAGCCGTTTAGTTTGAGGAGGGAGATTAGAGAGGCCATAGAAATAGCCAAGCGACCCGACAATACGAATAGAGAAGGCGAGTACCGACTTCCGGCGTCTTGGCTGCCAGCTGTGACAGCTTTGCTGAAGGACAACATACTCCCGCAGAGCAACAGGCGCGCGGTGGGCCACAGCGGAGGAGGGTACACAGAGCGCTGACGTGACCTAGTCGATACTAGGCAGCTAGTAAACAACGCTCCGCTCAGCCTCCTATTCGCCGATTTCCACCAATGGCAAGCAGTAAAGCAAACTCCAATGGAAAACGCCCATTTCCGCCAATGACAACACGCAATGCAAAGACCAACAAAATGAACTAATGCCCTACTTCCTCACCCTCGCATCCAATGACAGCAATTTTTTTTTTTCTTTATTGAATTTCGATTCCCCCCGAAGGGGGCGGGCTGGCAGCAGCTTAGTATGCCGCTCTTCAGCCTACAGACTTTGTTAGAAAGATGAAGAGAATAAATAATAAAAACAGGCAATAAAATCGGAGACTTAAAGAGTAACATGGCGAAAAGAAATCGTGGAACTTAAAACAAAGAACAGAGGGATGATGATGCTAATAAAATACATACGAAGCAGACAGGTAAAACAATAGACAGACAATTAAAAACCACGGCGACAGTCTGGTTTCTGTTCGCAAAAGACATAAAATTCACACCTAGCGACAGCATGGTTTCTGTTCGCAACACGAGAAAGACGAACAACACTGAATAGTCACTGGAACACTGCACTAAAAAGTTGGCAAATGTGACATACCACAGCCGAGAGCAGGTGGGGGGAAACTGGACAGATGATGGGAAAACAAAGAAGGGGGGAAAGGATAGAAAAAGCGAAGGGGGGAACCGGGAAAGGAGTTGATGGAGGATGAGGACCCATAAGAGGGGTGGGGGGTGATGGGCAGATGCGACAGGGAGTGGAGAAGGCAGAGGAGGGGAATACAAAAGGACTCAGAGGGGGGAGAAGGGAGGTAGGGAGAGGTTTGGTGGGGAGAAAACAGGATGGAAGGGGGGAAGAGGGAGTCCAGGGAAAGGATGGGGAAAGGAGGGGGAGATCAGAGTTGATAGGAGGGATAGATGGAGGGAGAGAGGGCATCATCCGGGAGGGGGAGTTGATAGAAGCCAGCTTGCGAAAGGAGATGAAGGGTGTAGAGATGGAGAGTGGGGGGGGGGGGGGGCACACAACAGTGAAGACGTGGCAGGGGGCAGGGATGGGAGAGGAGAGGAGCAACCAGGGGGTGAGGGGGATCAAGGCGGCAGGAGGTGTAGAGGATGCAGATATGTTCGAGGAATAGGAGCAGATGGGAAAAAGGAATGAGATCATAGAGGATCCGCGTGGGGGACAGAGGCGTATACGGAAGGCGAGGCGGATTGCATGACGCTCGAGGATCTGGAGGGACTTATAGAACTTGGGGGGGGGGGGCAGATATCCAGGCGGGACTGGCATAACAGAGGATGGGACAGATTAAGGATTTGTAGGTGTGGAGGATGGTAGAGGGGTGCAACCCTCATGTCCGGCCAGAGAGGAGTTTGAGGAGTTGGAGGCGGTTGTGGGCTTTGGATTGGATGGAGCGGAGATGAGGGATCCAGGTGAGGTGACGGTCAATGGTGAGGCCAAGGTAGGTGAGGGTGGGGGTGAGATGGACAGGACAGGCACAGACGGTGAGGGAGAAATCCAGGAGCCGGAAGGAGTGAGTGGGACGACCTACGACGATTGCCTGGGTCTCGGAAGGATTGATTTGCAGGAGCCACTGGTTACACCGTGCAGCAAAAAGGTCAAGGTGATTCTGGAGAAGGCGTTGGGACCGTTGGAGGGTAGGAGCGAGGGCGAGGAATGCGGTGTTATCAGCATATTGCAAGAGGTGTACTGGAGGGGGGGGGGGGGTTGGGGCATATCTGCCGTGTACAGGAGGTAGAGGAGAGGGGAGAGGACAGAGCCCTGGGGCACACGTGCAGAGGGGTAGAAGGTGTGGGAATTGGCATTATGGATGGTAACATAGGAGGGGCGGTGGGAGAGGAGGGAGGCCATCAGACGGATGTAGTTGACAGGAAGGGCGTAGGTTTGGAGACCGGGATGCCAGACACGGTCGTAGTCCTTTTCGAGGTCAAGGGAGACAAAAATGGCAGAGTGATGTGAGTTAAGCTGGAGGGAGAGGAGATGAGTGGGGCGGAGGAGTTGGTCATCGGCAGAGAAGGAAGGTCGAAAGCCACACTGGGTGTCGGGGAAGAGGTGGTTTTGGTGGAGGTGGTGATGGATGCGCCGGGAAAGGATGGATTCCAAGAGTTTGCTGAACACGGATGTGAGTCAGATAGGACGATAGGAAGAGGCATCAGATGGAAGCTTATTGGGTTTGGAGAACATCAGGATATGGGAGGTTTTCCACAGTACAGGATAGAAGCCAGTGGCAAGGATGACATTGTAGAGGGTGACAAGAACTGAAAGGAAGGAGGGAGGGCAGTGTTCGAGGTGGCGGTAGGTAACGCAGTCGTGGCCGGGAGCAGTGTTGCGTTTAGTGCGGAGTGTGAGGCTGATGTCCTGTGTAGTGATGGGAGTGTTAAGTGCAGATGGGGGGGTGTGGCCCAAGTACTGGAAGCTAGGAGCAAGGGGAGGAACAGAGCTATTCGTACGGTCCATGACGTCAAGGAAGAGGGAATAATCAAAGTGGGGATCGTCTGGCATGGAAAAAACATATGAGAGGTGAGAGGCAAAGTGGTTGGCCTTACTGAGGTTGTCAGGAAAGGGACGATCATCAAGGAGGAGAGGGTACGGGGGGGTGGGGCGGTTCCTACTAAGGCGGTGGAAAGCAGACCAATACTTGGAAGAGTTTATGGGGAGCGTCCAATGACAGCACTCCTCCATGGTATATAAGTATCCAAGTGCTCATTCAGCAGTTAGCAATACACCCTGAGGAAGGCGCCTTGCAACAGTCGCCGAAACGTCAGAATTTTACAGATCACAATGCGGCCTCAAACCCAGAAGAATTTTACTGTGACAACGGCCACGGAAGCCTACGTTTACATTTGCATTAACCAAGATTTGAACTAATGACTGGAGCTAGCAGGCAGGCAAACTGTGCGAATCGATTAATTTCTTCTCCAAAAGATTTTAATTGGGTTGAAATTAATGGTCGGCTAATAGCGCCATTTTTATATGCACTCTTCGGATTTTATGTGCAAAAACACGTTTTTCTGGGATGTTTCTGAAGCGCACCATTTCTATATTTAAACTTGCAGGAATCGCATCAAACTTTGCACGAAGGTAGACAATGGACATAGTCAAAACGGAATTTCGATTTCCAATAATCTTTACCCGTTTCGAGATACGACAGTTTTGTCGAGCTAAATGGAGCTCATGAAATTCGTTCTTACGTGAAATGAAATGAAATTAAAGTGAATGAAATAAATAAAAAAAGCATTCATCCGATAAAATGGAAAACTCACTTGTTAAAATCTAGCTTCATTCGTATTTAAATCCGAAAATCAGATTTTTTACGTCCGTTGGATTCTACGTGCGAACAGCACGTTTTTTGTAAGTTTCTTTACGCACGTGACTTCTGTGTTTCGTACTTGTGCAAATCTGTTCAGATTTAGTAAGAAGGTAGACAAATACATATTAACGGCCGTCGTGTTGTTTTTTGAAAGCTTTTTCCGTTGGCGCGATATAAGAAAAAAACTTTAACGGATCACTTGTCACCCGAGCCAACAAAAATCTACATCATTTGCTAAGCTGTGGCGATGTATAATGTCGATATTATGGTAGGGTAAACGCTGGGAACCAGAATTAAAAATGTTCCTACCATAACACAGAAAAGGCTGATTTGTCCTAGTCAGAGTTATGGATATAAAAGATGGGAACTAGCTTTTCTGCTTGTCTGGTACCTTCAAAAACATTTCAATGAAAACATCTTGACATATTCTTGCTTGTTTGCGAGTAGCCCTTCTTCCCTGCTCAGTGAGCTCTTTTAGCTCCATGATGTTGGCACACCTGTATTGTGTGCCCAAAATCCACAAGATTCGCGAGCTATTGTAAGCAATATACAGGACCATATGGCTGAAGAGCATATATGTAAGAACTAAAAAAGTTTTTTCTGGGGGCACAAAATTTTTCGGAGTGGATTTTTTTCGTAGCGGGACGCTGAAACAATTTTTTGGTATGTGGGCAGGTAGAACGGGGGGGGAGGGGGTTGATTTTTTTCCCATTGTGAGGAGTGTAAGAACGAATTGTCACAAATTTATCTGCTTCTAGAAAGCGGAATGCATCGACGTAGTGGTGCATCTGTAACAGAAAGTATCCCAGAATGGGGATGCATGCATCCCAAACTTTAATTATATGTTGTCATCTTACACGACATGATAAATTCTATGTTGGATGACATGATCGCATGTGTCATGTTGTACATGACATCATCTATCATCTAACTTTACAGGAGATAGTGCATTATGTTACAGGACGTGGGAACTAACCCTAACACAGCTAAAAGTGGCACGCATGTCAAGACGTTTTCATTTAAATGTCTTTGAAGCTGCCTGACTAAGTCGAGAGAAGCTAATTCCCTTCCTTTACATGCCTGACAGTGCCCAATACTCTTTCTCCTTTTTTTGTGTTATGGTAGGAGCATTTTTCACTCAGGTTAGTAGTATGAATATGGATGCTACCATTTTTATTCAACCATCTGAAATTATATCATCATATAATTACATCCAGAGAAACGAATAAGGTATGAAACCCCCCCCCCCCCCCATTATTTACAGAATGAAACTCCAGTATATTCAGACATCTGATTACTATACAAACGAATTGAGTATTTGACTTTGAGCATGTAAATGAGGGAAAGTTTAGGAAATGTTTGAAATTATGTCTAAAATTTGTTGGAAGTTGCTATGTGCTCCCATTATGATACTCTGGGTGGATGTAGTGTCGGTGATTTGCGTTATGTTTCAAGCAAACGCTAGTTTTTCACGGATATCATTGTTAATGATGTCGTCCCTCTAGAACTATATGTCGGTACAGTGATATGATTTGCCGTTTTTTTCCCTTTATTGTAATTTCATGCCTTATATGAGGCAGGCCGGCAGCGGCCTACATACACCGCTCTGCGGCCAATAGATACAACAGATAGAGATAGATGACAGAAAACATAAAAAGCATGGTAATACACGATGAACATTACATGATGGATTAGAAGGCGTTCAATGGAAGGCACGGTACATAAAGGTGGTCACCAGTAGGACAGACAAAGGCATCCAGTTGAAGACATGAACGTAGGAGGACACTGAGGAAAGCACTGTGGCACAAAACGGAGAAGCACTCATGCATAGAAACACTGGTGACAATCATTGGCAAAGCACTTACAAACACATTGATGAAGGGAGGGGCCTGCCTCTGGGTGGAAGGGAGGGGAAGGAGTGGGGGATGGAGCCAGTGGGAGAAAGAAGGGATAGTGGGGGGACGGGAGAGGGGAGGGGTCGGAAGCCTGGGGAGGGGGAGAGGAGAAAGGAAGATGAGGGGGGAGAGATGGAGTCCCAGGGGAAAAAAGTGGGAATGGGAGGGGAGAGTCAGATATGGAAAGAGGGGTAGATGGAGGACATCAGGAAGAGGGTGGAAGCCATCGTGGGCAAGGGTATGGAGGGTGTGAAGATGGAGAGCAGGTGGGATGCAAGAATACAGGCTCAGCAACAGGCTGGGATGGGCGAAGATGGGAGAGACAAATGGGTGTGGGGGACTGAGCTTGCGGAAGGGGTGAAGGATCCGTATCTGATGATTTGCTGGATTTTTTTCCATTATTGTATTTCAATTCCCCATTGGGGCGGGCTGACAGCAGCATATGCGCTGCTCGTCAGCCAAAAGACATAAAACAAACAATAGAAGACATTTAAAAATATACAAACGAGAAAATATGGTGAACATAGCTTTAAAAAAGGGGAACAACATGGAAGGCAATAGAGAAAAAAAAGGGGCGACTGTAAAATGGAGATAAAAACCGGAAAAAAGTATAGCACACAAAAAACCACGCACAAGGCACAGTATGACTGGAGCATAAAAGTATCGACGGATGGCGTAGCACATAACAAACACTGACAGTGAACCTCAAGGCAGTGCACAATTAAAATCACACCTCTCGACGCACAGGAGAAACAGCACTAAACACAACACTGATGTGGCACACTGATGACGATCAAAATGGAGGATCTGCCAGGTGGAAGGAGATCGGAAGAAGGGAGGGAGGGAGGGGAAGAGAGGGGGAGATGGGTGGGGGCGCGCTGAAAAGGGCAGGTAGGGAGGGATGTTGGAAGGAAAGAGGCAAGGATGGGGTGCAGAGTCTCAGTGGGGGGGGGGGGGGGAAGGAGGAAAATCCGCTCTGGGAGATTGAGGGGAGAGGAAAAATGGGGCCCTGTGGTGGGGGGGGGGGAAACAAGACCAGGTTGGAAGGACGGGTAGATGTCATGGCGAAGTTCATCATCTGGGAGGGGGAGGCGCTGGAAATTGCCCTGATGAAGGAGATGGAGGGTGTGGAGGTGGAGAGAGGGAGGGATACAGCGATAGAGGCGCAGCAACGGGCGGGGGGTGGAGAGGAAGGAGGAAACCAGAGGGTGGGGGGGGATCGAGCCTGCGGACAATGTAAAGGATGCGGAGATGTTGGAGGAACAGGAAGAGGTGGGGGAACGGGATGAGTTCACACAGGAGTCGTGTCAGGGAAGGAAGGCAGATATGGAAGGCATGGCGGAGCGCGTGGCGTTCGAGGATTTGGAGGGCCTCGTAAAAGTGGGTGGGTGCGGAGATCCAGGCAACGCTGGCATAACGATAGGACGGATGAGGGTTTTTTATAGGTGTGGAGGATGGTGGAAGGATGCAATCCCCATGTCCGGCCAGACAGGAGTTTCAGAAGGCGGAGGCGGGAATGGGCTTTCTGCTGGACGGTCTGGAGATGAGGGGTCCAGGTGAGGTGTCAGTCGAGGGTGAGGCCTAGGTATCTCAGGGTGGGGGTGAACTGGATGGAACGACCATAAAGGTTGAGGTAGAAATCATGGAGACAGAGGGAGCGGGTGTGCGGCCTATGATGATTGCCTGGGTTTTGGAGGGGTTGAGACGGAGAAACCACTGGTTACACCAAGTGGTGAACTGGTTAAGGTGGGTTTGGAGGGGACCATTGAAGGGTAGGATAGGATTTGCTGGATACGCGCATTGCTATATGTGGGTACTATCTGCAAACTGTGTTGCGAATAGCGTCGGCCTAAAGAAGTAATAAATTAAAAGGTCATGTCTGAGTCTGAAGTCTTGCTGCATGAACAGTGAAAATGTACAGGGCCGTGTTGGGAAGCAATGCCTACGATGTTTTTACTCTGTTCTCAACATGCTACGCTGTTACGTATTATGTTCTTACTCAGTCGACTTTTCCGCTAAGCTGATGTGAGCTATAATTCTCTGCCGCTACAGGGCCCCGGATTGTAGCGTGCAGCGTGGCTGTGTGTGACGGTAACTATTTTGCTGCGTGAGAAAGAGCGTGCTGTAATCAAGTTTCTAACCGCAGAAAACGAGTCCCCAGCTGAAATTTATACGAGAGTGAAATCTCTGTATGCTGATTAATGTATCCACATCGGTAATGTGCCATGTTGGGTTGTTCTCAACATGACAGATCTCGGAATGATTCCAGAACTTAAGGGTCCATTCCCTTCAGTCAGACCAAAAAGTGAGGCATTTCTTACTATTTATCTGTGGAAAAACCAAGAAAGGTGTCTTTATTAGTAGTGTGCCTTCAATCCATTTCGTCAGCTTGAGATATGGTGCATTACAAGCTGATGTAATTGGATTGTAGACACACTACTAATAAGGACATCTTTCTGAAATTTGGATGAATTGCTCATCCAGCATATCCACAACGAGTAATCAGGTAATGTATCTTTATTTTAATTTATTCATTATTTACTGCAAAAACGAGCCTAAAAAAAAATCGGCGAAACAACATCTTTGTTTCAAACGTCCGTCATTTTATTCATTTTCAAATTTCAAAAAACTGTACTATAACTCAGTGTGCGATATCCTATAGAATACGAAAATTGTTGGTGTTTTGGATTTCCAATAAGATTGCAGACTGTACGACTTTCGTTATGAGCACATGTAATGTGGGACTGACCAGCTTTAACCGCTAGGGTAAGGGGCTTAATGGCAACTGGGTTACCGATCAAAATCTGAAACTGTTGACCAAGAATCAGTGATTAATGTGCAAAAAGATTTACATTGATTACATCATTAGTGTACAGAAATCGTAAAAAACAGTTATTCTATAACCTGGCAGAGGAGAATGGACTCTTAAAGGACACCTTCGAGGAGTTCATTTTGATAACGATGAAGCGGTGGGGCCGTCAATAGAACAAAACTGGTCTCTCGTTGGGAGAAATGTCTTTGTCGGCAATGTGAAGAAATAAATATGTAGACGTGAAGAATGAAGATGTAAGTTCGTTTTATTTAAAAGCTTTACGAATTATCACATAAAAATTTCGGAGGCATTTACACTACTGGCCATTAAAATTGCTACACCAAGAAGAAATGCAAATGATAATCGGATATTCATTGAACAAATATATTATAATAGAACTGACATGTGATTACACTTTCACGCAGTTTGGGTGAATAGATCCTGAGAAATCAGTACTCAGAACAACCACCTCTGGGGCCGTAATAACGGCCATGATACGCCTGGGCATTGAGTAAAACAGAGCTCGGATGGAGCGTACAAGTATAGCTGCCCATGCAGCTTCAACACGATACCACAGTTCATCGAGAGTAGTGACTGGCGTATTGTGACGAGCCAGTTGCTCGGCCAACATTCGCCAGACTTTCCAATTGGTGAGAGATCTGGAGAATGTGCTGGCCAGGGCAGCAGTCGAACATTTTCTGTATCCAGAAAGGCCCGTACAGGACTTGCAACATGCGGTCGTGCATTATCCTGCTGAAATGTACGATTTCGCAGAGATCAAATTACGGGTAGATCCACGGGTTGTAACACATCTGAAATGAAACGTTCACTGTTCAAAGTGCCGTCAATGCGAGCAAGAGGTGACCGAGACGTGTAACCAATGACACCCATACCATCACGCCGGGTGATACGCCAGTACGGCGATGACGAATACACGCTTCCAATGTGCGTTCACCGCGATGTCGCCAAACACGGATGCGACCATCATGATGCTGTAAACAGAACGTGCATTCATCCGGAAAAATTACGTTTTGCCATTCGTGCACTCAGGTTCGTCGTTGAGTATACCATCGCAGGCGCTCCTGTCTGTGATGCAGCGTCAAGGGTAACCGCAGCCGTGGTCTCCGAGCTGATAGTCCGTACTGTTGCAAACGTCGTCGAACTGTTCGTGCAGATGGTTGTTGTCTTGCAAACGTCCCCATCTGTTGACTCAGGGATCGAGACGTGGCTGCACGATCCGTTACAGCCGTGCGGATAAGGTGCCCTTCATCTCGACTGCTAGTGATATGAGGCCGTTGGGATCCAGCACTGCGTTCCGTATTACCCTCCTGGACCCACCGATTCCATATTCTGCTAACAGTCATTGGATCTCGATCAACGCGAGCAGCAATGTCGCAATACGATAAATCGAAATCGTGATAGACTACAATCTGACTTTTATCAAAGTCGGAAACCTGATGGTACGCATTTCTCCTGCTTACACGAGGCATCACACCAACGTTTCACCAGGCAACGCCGGTCAACTGCTGTTTGTGTATGAGAAATCGGTTGGAAACTTTCCTCATGTCAGCACGTTGTAGGTGTCGCCACCGGCGCAAACCTTGCGTGAATGCTCTGAAAAGCTAATCATTTGCATATCACAGCATCTTCTTCCTGTCGGTTAAATTTCGCGTCTGTAGCACGTCATCTTAATGGCGTAGCAATTTTAATGGCCAGTAGTATATATATATAGAGAACAACAGCGGTCATATGAAACTTCCTGGCAGATTAAAACTGTGCGCCGGACCGAGACTCGAACTCGGGACCTGTGCCTTCCGCGGGCAAGTGCTCTACCATATCAGCGCACACTCCGCTGCAGAGTGAAAATCTCATTCTGGAAACAGCGGTCCTGTCACACTTTCCTGAACCACTCCTGATGATGCCCTTGTCTCCGATGAACACACGAAGACGAGGACAACATACCGGGTTCTGTAACTTAAGAACACTTCGAACCTGTGACTTATCTATGAACTTATTCCAAACGCTCTTACCTTCGTTAACAGCCTGCATTGAGGCTGCGTATCAAATGCTTTTCGGAAATTTAGAAATATGGATCCTGCCTATTGACCTTCATCCACGAAATGAAATGCGCGTTTGGCGTCATTGGCCGGGAGTCCCCTTGCGGGGCAGGTCCGGCCGCCTTGGTGCAGCTCTTATCACACTCGACGCCACATTGGGCGACCTGCGCGCCGGATGGGGATGAAATGATGATGATGAAGACAACACAACACCCAGCCCCTGAGCGGAGTAAATCCCCGACCCAGCCGGGAATGGAACCAAGGGCCCGTAGGACGGCAAATCCGTCACGCTGACCACTGAGCTATCGCGGCAGATCCCTTCAACCATAGTTCTCATATGTCATGTGAGAAAAGGGCAAGCTGAGTTTCGCACGTAGACATAAGCTTCCAAGTCTCAAGAAAGTTTATTTTACATCTACATCTACACTCCTGGAAATGGAAAAAAGAACACATTGACACCGGTGTGTCAGACCCACCATACTTGCTCCGGACACTGCGAGAGGGCTGTACAAGCAATGATCACACGCACGGCACAGCGGACACACCAGGAACCGCGGTGTTGGCCGTCGAATGGCGCTAGCTGCGCAGCATTTGTGCACCGCCGCCGTCAGTGTCAGCCAGTTTGCCGTGGCATACGGAGCTCCATCGCAGTCTTTAACACTGGTAGCATGCCGCGACAGCGTGGACGTGAACCGTATGTGCAGTTGACGGACTTTGAGCGAGGGCGTATAGTGGGCATGCGGGAGGCCGGGTGGACGTACCGCCGAATTGCTCAACACGTGGGGCGTGAGGTCTGCACAGTACATCGATGTTGTCGCCAGTGGTCGGCGGAAGGTGCACGTGCCCGTCGACCTGGGACCGGACCGCAGCGACGCACGGATGCACGCCGAGACCGTAGGATCCTACGCAGTGCCGTAGGGGACCGCACCGCCACTTCCCAGCAAATTAGGGACACTGTTGCTCCTGGGGTATCGGCGAGGACCATTCGCAACCGTCTCCATGAAGCTGGGCTACGGTCCCGCACACCGTTAGGCCGTCTTCCGCTCACGCCCCAACATCGTGCAGCCCGCCTCCAGTGGTGTCGCGACAGGCGTGAATGGAGGGACGAATGGAGACGTGTCGTCTTCAGCGATGAGAGTCGCTTCTGCCTTGGTGCCAATGATGGTCGTGTGCGTGTTTGGCGCCGTGCAGGTGAGCGCCACAATCAGGACTGCATACGACCGAGGCACACAGGGCCAACACCCGGCATCATGGTGTGGGGAGCGATCTCCTACACTGGCCGTACACCACTGGTGATCGTCGAGGGGACACTGAATAGTGCACGGTACATCCAAACCGTCATCGAACCCATCGTTCTACCATTCCTAGACCGGCAAGGGAACTTGCTGTTCCAACAGGACAATGCACGTCCGCATGTATCCCGTGCCACCCAACGTGCTCTAGAAGGTGTAAGTCAACTACCCTGGCCAGCAAGATCTCCGGATCTGTCCCCCATTGAGCATGTTTGGGCCTGGATGAAGCGTCGTCTCACGCGGTCTGCACGTCCAGCACGAACGCTGGTCCAACTGAGGCGCCAGGTGGAAATGGCATGGCAAGCCGTTCCACAGGACTACATCCAGCATCTCTACGATCGTCTCCATGGGAGAATAGCAGCCTGCATTGCTGCGAAAGGTGGATATACACTGTACTAGTGCCGACATTGTGAATGCTCTGTTGCCTGTGTCTATGTGCCTGTGGTTCTGTCAGTGTGATCATGTGATGTATCTGACCCCAGGAATGTGTCAATAAAGTTTCCCCTTCCTGGGACAATGAATTCACGGTGTTCTTATTTCAATTTCCAGGAGTGTACATTTATACTCCACAAGCCACTCAACGGTGGGTGGCGGAAGGCACTTTACGTGCCACTGTCATTATCTCCATTTTCTGTTCCAGTCGCGTATGGTTCGCGGGAAGAACGACTGTCTGAAAGCCTCCGTGCGCGCTCTAATCTCTCTAATTTTACATTCGTGATCTCCTCGGGAGGTATAAGTAGGGGGAAGCAATATATTCGATACCTCATCCAGAAACTCACCATCTCGAAACCTGGACAGCAAGCTACACCGCGATGCAGAGCGACTCTCTTGCAGAGTCTGCCACTTGAGTTTGCTAAACATCTCCGTAACGCTATCACGCTTACCAAATAACCCTGTGACGAAACGCGCCGCTCTTCTTTGGATCTTCTCTATCTCCTCCGTCAACCCGACCTGGTACGGATCCCACACTGATGAGCAATACTCAAGTATCGGTCGAACGAGTGTTTTATAAGCCACCACCTTTGTTGATGGACTACATTTTCTAAGGACTCTCCCATTGAATCTCAATCTGGCACCCGCCTTACCAACAATTAATTTTATATGATCATTCCACTTCAAATCGTTCCGCACGCATACTCGCAGATATTTTACAGAACTGCTACCAGTGTTTGTTCCGCTATCATGTAATCATACAATAAAGGATCCTTCTTTCTATGTATTCGCAATACATTACATTTGTCTATGTTAAGGGCCAGTTGCCACTCCCTGCACCAAGTGCCTATCCGCTGCAGATCTTCCTGCATTTCGCTACAATTTTCTAATGCTGCAACTTCTCTGTATACTACAGCATCATCCGCGAAAAGCCGCATGGAACTTGCGACACTATCTACTAGGTCATTTATATATATATTGTGAAAAGCAATGGTCCCATAACACTCCCCTGTCGCATGCCAGAGGTTACTTTAACGTCTGTAGACGTCTCTCCATTGAGAACAACATGCTGTGTTCTGTTTGCTAAAAACTCTTCAATCCAGACACACAGCTAGTCTGATATTCCGTAGGCTCTTGCTTTGTTTATCAGGCGACAGTGCGGAACTGTATCGAACGCCTTCCGGAAGTCAAGGAAAATAGCATCTACTTGGGAGCCTGTATCTAATTTTACTCGAAATGAAAATGTGTTCAAGCAGTCTGCCCAGTATTTTCTCGTGCTCACGTCATTCATATGTATGCCCTGTGCGTATGTGGAAGCGCCTCCCGCGCCGTTTCTTTCTGTAGCCATACTTACGGCTTTTACCCGTCGTCTTGTTCTGCGCTGCTACGACTGTTGTGACCCAGTGGGGTAACTCGACTCTCTCGTTTTCTCCTTCAGTTCTCTGCCGCTGCTCGTTCGAGGTATTTTCGTCCGGTCTGTTCTTCCGTTTATTGCATCTGCTGTCGTACCTACACTATGTGATCAGAAGTATCCGGACACCTGGCTGAAAATGACTTCAAGTTCGTGGCGCCCTCCATCAGTAATGCTGGAATTCAGTGTGGTGTTGGCCCACCATTAAGGGGCTCCGGAACGCCCTATACTTGCAATGTTAAAATAACGCTTATAAATTAAATCTTTCCTCACAAAGTATTTGAGGTAGGAAGTTGAACTTTTTACAGATTATTTATTGGAATATGGGCTACAACTTAACACAGGGATTTTACAAAATTTTAGTTCAGTTATTAAACATCTTTTTTTTCAATTGTAATGAAAATTCACAACATTTTTTTGCAATTTTTTATTTATATATTCAAAAATATACAGTTTTTTGGAAAAAGGCTGTTTAAATTATGCAGAAGGGACTGCGTAACATTTACTGAAAGTTTGAAACAAATATGTTTGGAAGATCCTTAGAAAACATGTCATTAGTATGAGAAAATAAAAGTTTTGGGAATCGAGCGACAAAGATTGGATTAACTTGTTAGTGCATTCCAGGTCCATAGGATGGATTATCTTCATCCTCTGCAAACTCCTCCTCCAGCTTCCTCTTGCTCCTCCTCCTGTTTACTCTTGTTTGTATTTCTAGACTCTTTACAGCCCTGTCTGCAGCCCGAAGGCGTTCCTTGTCTAAAGCAAGCATCGCTCGTACCATGTTAGAACCTATCTTCATTCCCATATTTCTAAATACCTTACACCTTACAATGTTGCCATCATTGAAAGTCGAAACAGCATCATACACACCAAAGTGAAGTGTTTCTATTCCAACAAATACAGTCTTGGGGATTCTCGACCATATAACACTATTTACACTTTCATTGGGGTTTTGAGTTTTTCCGTGAATACACTTTTTCAACAGTTCAGGTGCTGCTAAGTCTCTGAAAATAGGTTTAGCCACAACACATACTTTATCTCACATCACTAAAATGTACCTGATGAACACGGACGTTAATAATAACACCATTTGACAGCAGTTTAACAGCGCCACAGTGGGTCACGCCCATGTAGAACACAAGAAAATTTAAAAATAGTTGTAGTCTTCGGAATTGAATAAATTATATATCTATTAAAAGGTAATAGTCTGCAGATTCAGAAAACGCAAAAAAGTAAAAATTGAACTTTTCATGATTTTAAGCCTTTCCGGAGCCCCTTAACAGCTTCCTCTCTCGCAGGCATACGTTGAATTAGGTGCTGGAAGGTTTCTTGGGGAATGGCAGCCCATTCTTCACAGTGCTGCACTGAGGAGAGGTATCGATGTCGGTGGGTGAGGCCTGGCACGAAGTCGGCGTTTCCAAAACATCCCGAAGGTGTTCTATAGGATTCAGGTCAGGACTCTGTGTAGGCCAGTCCATTACAGGGATGTTACTGTCGTGTAACCACTCCGCCACGGGCTGTGCATTACGAACAGTTGCTCGATAGTGTTGAAAGATGCAATCACCATCCCCCGAATTGGGAAGCAAGAACGTGCTTAAAACATCAGTGTAGCCCTGTGCTGTGACAGTTGCACGCAAAACAACAAGGGGTGCAAGCCCCCCTCCATTAAAAACACCACCACACCATAACACCACCTACTACACACGCTGGCAGATGACGTTCACCGGGCGTTCGCCATACCCACACCCTGCCATCGGATCGCCACACTGTGTACCGTGATTCGTCACTCCACACGACGTTTTTCCACTGTTCAATCGTCCAGTGTTTACGCTCCTTACACCAAGCGAGGCGTCGTTTGGCATTTACCAGCGTGATGTGTGGCTTATGAGCAGCCGCTCGGGCATGAAATCCAAGTTTCCGCACCGCCCGCCTAACTGTCACAGTGCATGCAGCGGATCCTGATGCAGCTTGGAATTACTGTGTAATCGTCTGGATAGATGTCACACATTACGACCCTTTTCAACTGGCGGCCTGTATGCTTTTGTGCTGTACGTGTCCCTTCAAGTTTCCACTTCACTATCATATTGGAAACAGTGGACCTAGGGATGTTTAGGAGAATGGAAATCTCGCGTACAGACGTATGACACAAGTGACTCCCAATCACACAACCACGTTCAAAGTCCGTGAGTTCCGCGGAGTGCTCCATTCTGCTCTCTTACGATGTCTAATGACCCCTGATGTGTCTGATATGGAGTATCTGGGAGTAGGTGGCAGCACAATGCATTGAATATGATAAACGTATGTTTTTGGTGGTGTCCGGATACTTTGCATCACATTGTCTGTACCTGACGCATGCCTACACACATACCTTTTGGCAGTAACCTTTAAAAAATTTTCACGTGAGTTGCCATACATATGCAGGGTGTGTGGTGTCACCGCCGGACACCACACTTGCTAGGTGGTAGCCTTTAAATCGGCCGCGGTCCGCTAGTATACGACGGACCCGCGTGTCGCCACTGTCAGTGATTGCAGACCGAGCGCCACCACACGGCAGGTCTAGAGAGACGTACTAGCACTCGCCCCAGTTGTACAGCCGACGTTGCTAGCCATGGTTCACTGAGAATTACGCTCTCATTTGCCGAGACGATAGTTAGCATAGCCTTCAGCTGTATTTGCTACGACCTAGCAAGGCGCCGTATTCAATTTATATTGCGATTCTATTAATGTATCATCAAGAGCGATGTTCTACAAATGTGGATTAAAGTTAAGTATTTCAGAAGCTACGTTCTTTTCTTTATAGCATTCATTACGTATCCTGTTTCAGACCTCACGCCAGCCTGCGTGAGCTTATAGCGTGCATTTCGGCCTCCTCAAACAAAACAGTGTTGGCACTTCTGCCGACACTTCAGGGTGAATCACCTAAAACTTTCACCACAAATATTGAGGAAACGGGAAGTGCTGTTGATGTACGATTTCCACAGAACTGGTTGGTAGTCAGTGGCTGGTACTGTTAGGCAATCAACAGAATAGTGTATTTTTTGTGCAAACATACACTCTTTTGAAATGTGATATGTGGTACGTACTGGAATTAAGGAAAATGTGGAGTGGAGGGCCCACCAATATAACTTTCTTTTCAAACAACCTGTTCATTCAACAATATATAAACTTTATTTTACAGATAATCGGTCGTGCGGTAGCGTTCTCGCTTCCCGCGCCCGGGTTCCCGGGTTCGATTCCCGGCCAGAGATTTTCTCTGCCTCGTGATGACTGGGTGTTGTGTGATGTCCGTAGGTTAGTTAGGTTTAAGTAGTTCTAAGTTCTAGGGGACTGATGACCATAGATGTTAAGTCCCATAGTGCTCAGAGCCATTTGAACCATTTACAGATAATCGAAGCACAACAATATAATTTTCTCTAACAAAATGAACGGATTTGCAAATTCCCTTGACCTTCAACCTTAAGTTGAATAGACATTTAACCTTTGCCAAAGAAATCTGAAGTGCTATATTGCAAAGCAGCAAACAATACACAATGATTGCAAGACGGCCGGGTGTGTAGCCCACCCGTTATCGGGTGAAACAGCGTTGTTTACTATCGCGCTGGACACAGTCTGTCGTATTAAATGCCCTTCTGCAACACATGAAAACTATGTAAGCACCATTGATGACAAGCGTGATTCAGTTACTCAAAACAAATGACTTGGCTTTTAATTTGAAAGCTGTATGTCGAGAATTTCGGGGTTAAGATGTGTACCTGTGCTTGAAGGTTTAACAGATTAGCAAAGAATATGACAATGATAAGGCTTACTTCAAAGCAACCAACTTCTTAATTTCAATCGGCAACGAAGGTGCGACTGGATACCAACCCGTCCCTTCTGACAATTTTATTTCGACTAAAGCCCTGGTGACAGTTGACTGTTAATATTTTCAAAGTTAAACCGATGGTCAGTTATTAAGACCGCTCTGAAGGAACGTCTTAAAACATTACTTGCGAACACTTAGCACAAGACAAGTCACTCGGCGGAACCACGAGATCCAGCTAAAATACACCCGGTCTTTCTAACACAGCAGCGAACAGCTTGGTACAACAGGTTGTTCAGATTTTAACTAATGACTGAGAAACGCAATTACAATCAAAGAATTGAACCGATTAACATCTAAATCTAACCAAACGGTCCCACTTTTGTTTAACAGCAACCTGTACCTTAGTACAATTGTTCCGGCTCTATTTACGACCAGGAGCTGATCCATTGGAACATTTATGATCGGGTGGAATCTAGAAAGGAAAGCCAACATAATAGCGGGACAAATTTTCAAACGACAGCTAGTGTCTTAGTACAATACTTGTTTTGTGTGTTCATCAGTCTTGTGACTGTTTTGATGCGGCCTGGCATGAATTCCTCTCCTGTGACAACCTATTCATCTTAGAGTAGCACTTGCAACCTACGTCCTCAATTATTTGCTGGATGTATTACAACCTCTGTCTTCCCCTACAGTTTTTGCCCCCTACAGCTCCCTCTAGTACCATGGAAGTCATTCCCTCATGTCTTAGCAGATGTCCTATCATCCTGTCCCTTCTCCTTATCAGTGTTTTCCGCATATTCCTTAAAAAAACAAGGTCCAAATGGCTCTAAGTGCCATGGCAGTTAATGTGGTGTCACCGCCAGACACCACACTTGCTAGGTGGTAGCCTTTAAATTGGCCGCGGTGCGCTAGTATACGACGGAACCGCGTGTCGCCACTGTCAGTGATTGCAGACCGAGCGCCGCCACACGGCAGGTCTAGAGACACGTCCTAGCACTCGCCCCAGTTGTACAGCCGACTTTGCTAGAGATGGTTCACTGACAAAATACGCTCTCGTTTGCCGAGACGATAGTTAGCATAGCCTTCAGCTACGTCATTTGCTACGACCTAGCAAGGCGCCATTATCAATTGCTATTTATCTTGTGATGCATGTACCGTCAGACCAATGTTCACCAATTATGGATTAAAGTTAAGTATTCCAGTAGTTACGTACTTTTCTTCCTACTATAAACTCCTATAACTGTTCCAGACCTCACGCCAGCCTGCGTGAGCTTTAACGCGTGCTTTTCGGCTACCAATCATAGTGGCTCGGCTGTCTTGCCAAGTCACAACAGTTAACATCTGAGGTCACCAGTCCCGTAGAACAACTTAAACCTAACTGACCTAAGGACATCACACACATCCATGCCCGAGGCAGGATTCGAACCTGCGACCGTAGCAGCAGCGCGGTTCCAGACTGAAGCGCCTAGAACCTATCGGTCACAGCCACATTCCTTTCGTCTCCGATTATGCGTAGAACCTCCTCATTCCTTACCTTATCAGTCCACCTAATTTTCAACATTCCTCTGTAGCACCACATGTCAAACGCTTCGATTCTCTCCTGTTCCGGTTTCCCCACAGTCCATGTTTCACTGCCATACAATGCTGTACTCCAGACGTACGTTCTCAGAAATTTCTTCCTCGAATTTAGGCTGATATTTAATACTAGTAGACTTGTCTTGGCCAGGAACGCCCTTTGTGCCGTTGCTAGTCTGCTTTTGATGTCCTCCTTGCTCCGTCCGTCATTGGTTATTTCACTGCCTAGGTAGCAGAATTCCTTAACTTCACCTTCTTCGTGGCAGTCAATCGTGATGTTAAGTTTTTCGCTGTTCTCATTTCTCCTACTTCTCATTACCTTCGCCTTTATTCGATTTACTCTCAGTCCATACTCTCCACTCTTTAGTACAATACTATGGCATATGTTTACGACCGGCCGGCGTGGCCGAGCGGTTCTAGGCGCTTCAGTCTGAAACCGCGCGACCGCTACGGTCGCAGGTTCGAATCCTGTGTGATGTCCTTAGGTTAATTAGGTTTAAGGAGTTCTAAGTTCTAGAGGACTGATGACGTCACATGTTAAGTCCCATAGTGCTCAGAGCCATTTGAACCATTTTTTTCTGTTTTATATTTACAACCAAAGAGCCGACCGTGTAAAACTCTTGAGGGTCGGGTGCGTACCAGAAAATAATAACGAGGGCAGGTAGACAATAAAACAAATCACCACGAGGATTGCAGAACGCTACTCCCTTTTATCAAGAAGCAGCTCCATGGATCCACGGTGCGTCGTTGGTTGGTTGATTGGTTGTTTCGGGGAAGGAGACCAGACAGCGAGGTCATCGGTCTCATCGGATTAGGGAAGGACGGGGAAGGAAGTCGGCCGTGCCCTGTGAAAGGAACCATCCCGGCATTTGCCTGGAGCGATTTAGGGAAATCACGGAAAACCTAAATCAGGATGGCCGGACGCGGAATTGAACCGTCGTCCTCCCGAATGCGAGTCCAGTATACGGTGCGTCGTAGCGGCTACTGAGTGGTGATGGTGAAAGCCAGGTAGAAGATGGCAGCCAGGCCACGAGCGGTCGTCCGACACGTATGTTGCTAACCAGCCGACGGGATGTGGGCCTGCTACCTGTAGTCGACGCTGACCCCGGTGAAGTACTCCGGTATCTTCGCTCTGCGCAGCTCGTGGCTTCGGCCGCTCGGACCTCATGAGGACCTCTCGTCGCGACGCTACTGCCAATCACCAAATTTTGTGCTTCCCTCTCGGGCCATATTTCTTTATCTTTTTGGCATGCTGTGTCCAAAGAGTGATTTTTTCTTCTGGAGTGGCAAGGTGCGAGAAATGGTTTCGCTTTATTGTGTATTGGCGTGCAAAGGGGTTTGGGCTCTCTGTAGGTCCTTGTGCAGAATTGACAGAGTCTGTTCGTGTTGCACACTGTCTCAGCACGGCTCTGCATCCTGAGACGTACAAAGTAAGGCTCCGGTACTCAATGCTAAAACTGTGTTTGTGGTTGCGATTTGTTTTCTCCCCCAGTTTGAAATGGCGCTTTTTTCCTTTCTCACAAATTCCACTCTTTCTGCTCTCCTCTGAGCCCTGCATTCCGCAAGCAACAGACGGCGGCTGCAGCGACGGGGTGGACGAGGGGTGGGTGTTATTAACAGCAAAACAATTACTGCAGCGCCGCTTACCGGCGCGCCGCGCGACCATTACGTGTCGCTGAGGACGGCGAAAGGAAATCGAAACGCAACGGGCTTTGTAGCGCCGCCGCCGCATTTTTCGCCCCTTTGTGCCGCGGGGTGCCCCACAGAAAGGGGAGGAGGCGGGGGAGGGGGGGACTGAGAAGGACTTTTCTCCTCCCGCAGTACACCCTACCCCTACACCTCCCCCCCCCCACCCCCCGGTCCAGGCAAGCGCTTTCTCCGTTGCTCTGGGCCCCGCTAATTATCACTGGATCGGGCCCTACCTCGGCCGCACACAAAAGCTAGCCCGATCGCTAATCTGTGCAGGCCTCGTGGAGATCTTTTCTGCCGCCTTTCTATTGGAACTGCGAGCCAGCGCCGCTGCCAGCTTTACTTTAACCCCCACGTGCCGCCTGCGCTACGAGGATAAATTGCCCTGCAGCCACTCTCTCCACTGATTGCCTACTGTGCTCTAGCAGCCCACAACCGGACTGTGTCCTTTGTAACACGCCGCTTTCATTTTCAGGTAAATCTTCCACTTGTGGCGTATCCCACATTTCAGTGCACGCGTTGTGATGCAGTACGTGAAGGCTCAATCTGCTGTACAGTAGGCGGCAGGCGAGAACGATAGAGGACCCCAGGCTACAAACCGAGCACGGGGTCCCGGGTTCGATTCCCGGTGGGGTCAGGGATTTTTCACCTGCCTCGAGATGACTGGGTGTTTGTGTTGTCCTCATCATTTCATCATCATCCAGGAAAGTGGCGAAATTGGACTGAGCAAAGGTTTGGAAATTGAACGGGCGCTGATAACCACGCAGTTGAGTGCCCCACAAACCAAACATCATCATCATCATCATCCAGGCTACAAAGTTACAGGCAGAGAGCAAGCGTGGAAGTCCATGCCGTGTCGTGATACGGCGTACATACAGAGCGGTAATCCACCTAATAGTCTTGGCACCTGGAAGCACAACTTTTCATTTCGATGTAAGAAAGTGCAAGGTGAAAGGATATCAATGACACAATTCACTGATGACGTTGCTATCCTCAATGAAAGTGAAGGAGAGTTATACGCCGGCTGTTGTGACGGAGCGTTCTAGCCACTACAGTCTGGAACCGCGCGACCGCTACGGTCGCAGGTTCGAATCCTGCCTCGGGCATGGATGTGTGTGATGTCCTTAGGTTAGTAGTTCTAAGATCTAGAGGACTGATGACCTTAGATGTCCCATAGTGCTCAGAGCCATTTGAACCATTTTTGAGAGTTATACGGGGTGTTCAAAAAGTCTCTCCGCAGCGCCGTATGATTGTTAGCCGCGCGTGCCGTATGCCGCAGTGAATATACCGAAATGAAACTCAGTGGAATACAAGTTAGTAATTTATTGAATATTCATTTTTACTTACAAATTTTCACATTAAATGGTGAAAGCGTCGCCCCCCGTTGTTGAGTACACTATTCAATTCGTCTAATCATGTTTCCAAACCCGAGCTGTAACATTTCTTCTGTAACAGAAGCAGTGAAAGTGGATATTGCAGTTTTCAACTCATCGATGGATTTTGGACGGTTTTTTTATAGACAGTTGCTTTCGCTGCACCCCAGAAGAAAAAGTCAGGTGGTGTTAGGTCAAGTGACCGTGGAAGGTCAAAGTCCCTGTGAAATTATGCCAACACCAAAAACATCAGCAAGCAGTGACATTGAAACGTGAGCTGTATGCGCGGTTGCACCATCTTGCTGAAAATAACCGTTCAGTATTTCACATAAAACAAGTTCTCCTATGAATGGGTACAGAATATCACTCAGGCGCTGCAGTCATGGACTGTGCGGCTGGTCCCGGCGGAGGTTCGAGTCCTCCCTCGGGCATGGCTGTGTGTGTTTGTCCTTAGGATAATTTAGGTTAAGTAGTGTGTAAGCTTAGGGACTGATGACCTTAGCAGTTAAGTCCCATAAGATATCACACAGACTCACACACAGAATATCACTGCAGTATAGATGTGCGTTTAATGTTTCGTTGAAAAATATGGGACCCACAATCCGACGTCTAGAAATTGCAATCCAAACTCCTATTTTCACACAATGAAGTGGTTCCTCATGAATACACAATGGATTTGCAGTACTCCACATACGAGAATTTTGCGAGTTCATGTACGCGGATAAATGAAACCACGCCTCATCAGTGAAAAAAGTTTCATTAAGAATATCCCTTCCATTTTTTTGAACGAAATTTTTGAACCATTGACAATAATGCAGTCTCTTGCCATGATCAGTATTTTTTCGTTCTTACACGACTGTTACTTTTAATGGGAAAAGTTCTAATTTTTTCCTTACAGCTGTGTGGGCTGTTCCGACACTAACATCGATTTTCCCGGGCGAGTTTTCTTACTGACTTGTTTGGACTCGTGGACATTTTATCGGAAATATCGAGTAGTTTATCCTCAGACAAAACGCTAGGACGACCACTTCTCGGTGCATTGCCACTGAATCCGAAGTTTGTTAATCAAATCTCGCACAGTATCGCGATGTGGGAGTGTTGTCTCCGAGAAAACTGAATTAAATGTTTGACGAACTGAAACTGTCTATTTACCGCCAGCTTTGAACACTTGTACGACTAAAAATACACGTTCTTCAATGGTTAGCATTTTGACAGTGACCAAAAACGAAACAAACGAACAAAGGAACTAAACGTTCACGTCAACGCGTAACGACACACACCAACGATACTACAGACGCTGGCTGAGGTAAACTAAACAGTGGGATGTCGGGAGAGTGCACTTGAAGGAAAGTAACCCAGGCAGGCGAGCGATCATACGGCACGCGCGGCTAACAATCATACGTCACTGCGCAGAGACTTCTTGAACACCCCGCATGAGGTACTGAATGGAATGAATGAGTACAGAGTATGAATAGAGAGTAAATCGAAGAAAGGCGAAAGTAATGAGAGGTATCAGAGATGAGAAGAGCGAGAAACTTGACATCAGGATTGATGGTCACGAAGTAGATGAAGTTAAGGAACTCTGCTACCGAGGCAGTAAAATAACCAATGACGGACGCCGCAAGGCCATAATTGAGGAATAAATTAGTGAGAATGTACGTTTTGAGCAAAGCGCTATATGGTAGTGAAACATGTACTGTGGGGAAACCGGAACAGGAGAGAATCGAAGCGTTTGACATGTGGTGCTACAAACGGATGTTGAAAATTAGGTGGACTGATAGGGTAAGGAATGAGAAGGTTATGCGCACGATCTGAGAGGAAAGGAATTTGTGGAGAAGACTGACAAAAAGAAGGGACAGGATGATAAAACATCTTTCAAGACATCAGGGAATAACTGCAGTGGTACTAGAGGGAAAAAACTGTAGAGGAAGACAGAGGTTGGAATGTATTCAGCAAATAATTGAGGACGTAGGTTGCAAGAGCTACTCTGAGATGAAGAGGTGGGCATAGGATAGGAACACGTGGTTGGTTGTTTGGGGAAGGAGACCAGACAGCGTGGTCATCGGTCTCATCGGATTAGGGAAGGATGGGGAAGGAAGTCGGCCGTGCCCTTTCAGAGGAACCATCCCGGCATTTGCCTGGAGTGATTTAGGGAAATCACGGAAAACCTAAATCAGGATGGCCGGACCCGGGATTGAACCGTCGTCCTCCCGAATGCGAGTCCAGGAACACGTGGCAGGTCGCTTCAAACGAGTCTTAAGACTGATGACAAAAAAATAAAAAATAAATTCCTCCATCTAAATCTACATTAGGGATGACGGTTATCGGTTATATAGTTTTTTTTTACTCCATTTTAATCTGACATTCAAAACCGCTCAAAATAGCCAGTTCCTGAAATAATCAAATCGTTCAAATGGCTCTGAGCACTATGGGACTCAACATCTTAGGCCATAAGTCCCCTAGAACTTAGAACTACTTAAACCTAACTAACCTAAGGACATCACACACACCCATGCCCGAGGCAGCATTCGAACCTGCGACCGTAGCAGTCCCGCGGTTCCGGACTGCAGCGCCTAGAACCGCTAGACCACCGCGGCCGGCTCTGAAATAATCGATTTTCGATCTTTTTCCATCTACATCTACATGGATACTCTGCAAATCACATTTAACTGCCTGGCAGAGGGTTCATCGAACCACCTTCACAATTCTGTGTTATTCCATTCTCATATAGCGCGCGGAAAGAATGAACACCTATATCTTTCCGTACGAGCTCTGATTTCCCTTATTTTTTCGTAGTGATCGTACCTCCCTATGTAGCCGGCCGGAGTGGCCAAGCGGTTCTAGGCGCTTCAGTCTGGAACCGCGTGACCGCTACGGTCGCAGGTTCGAATCCTGCCTCGGGCATGGATGTGTGTGATGTCCTTAGGTTAGTTAGGTTTAAGTAGTTCTAAGTTCTAGGGGACTTATGACCTCAGAAGTTAAGTCCCATAGTACTCAGAGCCATTTGAACCATTTGAACCTCCCTATGTAGGTCGGTGTCAGCAAAATATTTTCGCATTCGGAGGAGAAAGTTGGTGATTGGAATTTCGTGAGCAGATTCCGTCGCAACGAAAAACACCTTTCTTTTAATGACGTCCACCCCCAATCCTGTATCATTTCGTTGACACTCTCTCCCCTATTTCGCGATAATACAAAACGTGCTGCCCTTCTTTGAACTTTTTCGATGTACTCCGTCAGTCCTATTTGGTAAGGAACCCACACCGCGCAGCAGTATTCTAAAAGAGGACGGACAAGGGTAGTGTAGGCACTCTCCTTAGTAGGTCTGTTACATTTTATAAGTGTCCTGCCAATAAAACTCTTCCCCACAAAATTTCCTGTGTGTTCCTTCCAGTTTAAGTTGTTAGTAATTGTAATACCCAGGTATTTAGTTGAATTTACGGCTTTTAGATTAGACGAATTCATCGTGTAACCGAAGTTTAACGAATTCCTTTTAGCACTCTTGTGGATGACGTCACACTTTTCGTTATTTAGGGTCAATTGCCACTTTTCGCACCATTCAGAGATTTCTTTTAAAAATCGTTTTGCAGTTTGTTTTGATCTTCTGAATACTTTATTAGTCGATAAACGAAGGCGTCATCTGCAAACCACCGAAGACGGCTGCTCATATTGTCTGCCAAATCGTTTATATAGATAAGGAACAGCAAAGGGCCTATAACACTACCTTGGGGAACACCAGAAATCACTTCTGTCTTACTCGATGACCCTCAGTCAGTTAGTACGAACTGTGACCTCTCTGACAGGAAATCACAAATCCAGTCACATAACTGAGACGATATTCCATAAGCACACAATTTCACTACGAGCCGCTTGTGTGGTACAGTGTCAAAAGCTTCCAGAAATCCAGAAATACGGAATCGATCTGAAATCCCTTGTCAATAGCACTCAACACTTCATGTGAATAAAGAGCTAGTTGTGTTTCACAGGAACTGTGTGTCAATAGACCCTTTTCTTCGAGGTAATTCATTACGTTCGAACACAATATATGTTCCAAAATCCTGCTGCATATCGACGTTAACGATATGGGCCTGTAATTTAGTGGATTACTCCTACTACCTTTCTTGAATATTGGTGTGACCTGTGCAACTTTCCAGTCTTTGGGTACGGATCTTTCATCGAGCGAACGTTTGTATATGATTGTTAAGTATGGAGGTAATGCATCAGCATACTCCGAAAGGAACCTAACTGGTATACAGTCGGGACCAGAAGATTTGCTTTTATTAAGTGATTTGCTTCACTACTCCGAGGATATTTACTTCTACGTTACTCATGTTGGCAGCTGTTCTCGATTCGAATTCTGGAATATTTACTTCGTCTTCTTTTGTGGAGGCATTTCGGAAGGCTGTGTTTAGTAACTCTGCTTTGGCAGCTCTGTCTTCGATAGTATCTCCCTTGCTATCGTGCAGTGAAGGCATTGATTGTTTCTTGCCGCTAACATACTTCACCTACGACCAGAATCACTTTGGATTTTATGCCAGGTTTCTGGACAGAGATTCGTTGTGGAAACTGTTATAAGCATCTCGCATTGAATTCTGCTAATTTCTTCTGATAGACGTAGGAATCGAACAAGGAGTGAAAAATTGTGACTCCCTCAGTTTCAAGGCACTTAGAACGAAAATATTAAATTAGATAGGGAAATAAAGGAAAACTTAGTCTGTTCGCTGCTTTTCTCGAAAAGTGGTGAGTGTTTGATTACGACAAATATCAGCACTATTGCTTTATTCATTCTAATTTTTTGAAACTTTGCTCAAAAATCGTGTTGTAATCGAGTATCAGACCACTATTTGGGCATTACGATTAGCGAGTGACAAAGCGTGAAAACTGAGATCGAAGAACTCTGTCTTTCGTATCAATTTGTCCGTTTCCAAGGGCTACAAGCAGATAAAGGCATGTTACGTAGGCCTAGACAGCAGAAAGGCCTCTTTCTATTTTTATTGTAAACTACGAAATATTTGATAAGTTTTCTCCCTGTGTGATGTCGCAGGATTGTTGTGGCTCCTCTCCTTTTCATTCTTTTTAAGCAATGGAGCACTGTACGTCATTGATACCACTCTTTTTAAAATACTTCGTGACTAGCGATGGTACCATTCTGTGATGCGCCTGATACATGACGAGAACAGCGAGAAACTACCATGCATACCAGACGTGGCATGTCTTAGACAGTGCAGGTAAACACATACCGACTAGTAAGCCATGTCACGTGGTAACAGATACATTATTGCCTCAGCGACGCATTTCTCTCGCCACGTGTTTGTCACTCGTTTCTGTCGACGTCGCTATTAAAATAGCACTGATTACTTTTCCCATTTTCTATAACAGCTATAGGAAGAGACGGGCCATATACAATATGTACAACAACCAAGAGGGAATAATAAGAGTGGACGATCAAGAACGAAGTGCTCGTATTAAGAAGGGTGTAAGACAAGGCTGTAGCCTTTCGCCCCTACTCTTCAATCTGTACATCGAGGAAGCAGTGATGGAAATAAAAGAAAGGTTCAGGAGTGGAATTAAAATACAAGGTGAAAGGATATCAATGATACGATTCGCTGATGACATTGCTATCCTGAGTGAAAGTGAAGAAGGAATAAATGATCTGCTTAACGGAATGAACAGTCTAATGAGTACACAGTATGGTTTAAGAGAAAATCGGAGAAAGACGAAGGTAATGAGAAGTAGTAGATATGAGAACAGCGAGAAACTTAACATCAGGATTGATGGTCACGAAGTCAATGAAGTTAAGGACGGCAGTAAAATAACCAATGACGGACGGAGCAAGGAGGACATCAAAAGCAGACTCGCTATGGCAAAAAAGGCATTTCTGGCCAAGAGAAGTCTACTAATATCAAATACCGGCCTTAATCTGAGGAAGAAATTTCTGACGATGTACGTCTGGAGTACAGCATTGTATGGTAGTGAAATATGGACTGTGGGAAAACCAGAACAGAAGAGAATCGAAGCATTTGAGATGTGGTGCTATAGACGAATGTTGAAAATTAGGTGGACTGATAAGGTAAGGAATGAGGAGGTTGTACGCAGAATCGGAGAGGAAAGGAATATGTGGAAAACACTGATACGGAGAAGGGACAGGATGATAGGACATCTGCTAAGACATGAGGGAATGACTTCCATGGTACTAGAGGGAGCTGTAGAGGGCAAAAACTGTAGAGGAAGACAGAGATTGGAATACGTCAAGCAAATGATTGAGGACGTAGGTTGCAAGTGCTACTCTGAGATGAAGAGGTTAGCACAGGAAAAGAATTCGTGGCGGGCCGCATCAAACCAGTCAGTAGACTGATGACCAACAAAAAAAATAACAGCGCAATACTTCAAATCAATGGAAATTTTACGAATAAAAACTTTAAAAAAGGTTTATTTGAAAGGAAAAAACCACCACTGCTGCTATTGCTAGCTGATATTTCCATTTTGTACCCGGTTTGCAGAATGAAATTTTCAAAAAATGGTTCAAATGGCTCTCAGCACTGTGGGACTTAACATCTGAGGTCATCAGTCCCACAGAACTTAGAACTGCTCAAACCTGACTAACCTAAGGACATCACACACATCCATGCCCGAGGCAGGATTCGAACCTGCGACCGTAGAGGTCGCGCGGTTCCAGACTGAAGTGCCTAGAACCGCTCGGGCACATCGGCCAGATGAAATTTTCACTGTGCAGCGGAGTGTGCGCTGATATGAAAGTTCCTGTTAGATGAAAACTGTGAAGTTTGGAAGCCAGGAGACGAGGTACTGTTTTCTATCCGGATATTTGTAAAAAATAAAAATTACCTGTTATCACAAGCTGCGGCATTGTCACGAATGAAACAGTGACCCGTATATACAAAAAGTTTCCTTTGATTTACGTCAACGGTCACAAACTTTTTGTTAACAGATTACCGGTTTCGGTCTATAATGGCCATCATCAGACCTGCAGCAAAAAATGGGAAAAAACATAAATACACTCGCAGATTGTCTACAGCTTAAAAACAATAGACCATAATGAAAAATTCTACTGACAAATATATGCATTTGTGCATTTTAAGTATGAAGAGGCATACCTGTTTCATCAAAACAAAGTCCTAATGTACTGCAACCATAGTGGCATCGTCAAATGTTAAACGCAGAATCAGCATGTGGACGAGTCATGTTGTCAGTAGCACTACTGTTCAAAACAAACTGCCGTACAGTAACCACAAGATGTTTGTGTTTCTAAGTTCACCAGATGTCGCTAATTTCGGCATACACTAGTTTTCAATAATTAAAAATGTGGTTCAAAAGGCTCTGAGCACTACGGACTTAACATCTGAGGTCATCAGTCGCCTAGAACTTAGTACTACTTAAACCTGACTAACCCAAGGAGATCACACACATCCATGCCCGAAGCAGGATTCGAACCTGCTACCGCAGCGGTCGCACGGTTCCAAACTGAAGCGCCTAGAACCGCTCGGCCACAACGGCCGGTTTCAATAATTAATTGAACAGCGAAAATAACGGGGGATACAATAGCTGAAGTATGTAATGAGCTTATAACTTATAAAAGGCATAACAGCAATAAAAAGCAATGAAATAGAACACGACGAAAGTAAGATTGTTAGAAATAGGAACAGTTAAGAAACAGTACTTGACATATGCTCTAGTGCCAGTACTCTAGATAATGACATAAATAATAAACACCTTTGACTGTACACAGGATAATATTAAAAACTGTTGTGGGTTGGCAGGAGAGCCAACACCGGTTTACTAGAGGAAGCCGAAAGGCACGCGTTTTAGCTCACTCAGGCTGGCGTGAGGTCTGGAACAGGACTAGGAAATTAGACTTTAGAAAAACGGACGTAGCTGGTGGAATACTTAACTTTAATCCATTAATGATGAGCGTCGCTCTTGACTGTACATGATTACAGTATCAATAGTAACTGGTAATGGCGCCTTGCTAGGTCGTAGCAAATGACGTAGCTGAAGGCTATGCTAACTATCGTCTCGGCAAATGAGAGCGTATGTAGTCAGTGAACCATAGCTAGCAAAGTCGGCTGTACAACAGGGGCGGGTGCTAGGGAGTCTCTCTAGACCTGCCGTGTGGCGGCGCTCGGTCTGCAATCACTGGTAGTGGCGACACGCGGGTCCGACGTATACTAACGGACCGCGGCCGATTTAAAGGCTACCACCTAGCGAGTGTGGTGTCTGGCGGTGACACCACAGACTTAACATCTGAGGTCATCAGTCTCCTAGAACTTAGAACTATTTAAACCTAACTAAGCTAAGGACATCACACACATCCATGCCCGAGGCAGAATACGAACCTGCGACCGAAGCGGTCGCGCGGTTCCAAACTGAAGCGCATAGAACCGCTCGGCCACAACGGCCGGTTTCAATAATTAACTGAACAGCGAAAATAACGGGGGATACAATAGCTGAAGTCTGTAATTAGCTTATAATGTATAAAAGGCATAACAGCAATAAAAAGCAATGAAATAGAACACGACGAAAGTAAGATTGTTAGAAATAGGAACAGTTAAGAAACAGTACTTGACATATGCTGTAGTGCCAATACTCTAGATAATGACATAAATAATAAACACCTTTGATTTTACACGGGATAATATTAAAAACCATAAAACAAATCGCTAAAGAAGCCACAATGAAAGAAAACATAGTGCTGCACATAATCAGCGCCCTCTGTTACCGTTAACGCCAGGATTCCGCACAGGCGTGGAGTGGTTGGAGGAACGCGACCGGCAGAGGACACCTCGTACCCAGCGGTGCTCCGTTGCTAGAAAAGAATGATAAAATTCCGTAAGAGAGCATGACCCACATTATCTAGAATGAGATTTTCCCTCTGCAGCGGAGTGTGCGCTGATGTGAAACTTCCTGGCAGATTAAAACTGTGTGTCGGAACGAGACTCGAACTCGGGACCTTTGCCTTTCGCGGACAAGTGCTCTACCATCTGAGCTACCCAAGCACGACTCACATCTCTACACCCTACATCTCCTTTCCCAAGGTGGCTTCCATCAGCTCCCCCTCCCGGATGATGCCCTCTCTCCCTCCATTTATCCTTCCTATCAACTCTGATCCTCAACCCCCCCCTCCTTTCCTCCGTCCTTTCCCTGGGCTCCCTCTTCCTCCCATCCTGTGTTTTGTCCCCGCCTATCATCTCCTTCTCTCCCCCTCCCCCCGAGTCCTTACTCCCCTCCTCTGCCTTCCCCAATCCCTGGCCCGTCTGCTCAGCACCCCCACCCCTCTTATGGATGCTCCTCTTCCATTGGCTCATTTCCCCCCTCCCCCTTCACTTTTCCTCTCCTTCCCCCCCTTTTTTCCCGTCATCTGACCGGTTTCCCCCCACCTGCTCTCGGGTGTGGTGTGTCGTATTTGTGCTAACTTCTAGTGCAGTGTTTAAGTGAGTGTTCGGTGTTGTGCGTCCTTCCACAGTGTTGCGAACAGAAATCATGCTGTCGCTGGGTGTGCTTTTTATATCTCTTGCGAACAGAACCCAGACTGTCGCCGTGTTTTTTTAATTGTCTGTCTATTGTTTTTCTGGTTCCTGTGTGTTTTATTAGCTTCATCAACCCTGTGTTTTATGTTTTACGCTCCAGAATTTTCTGCCATTTTTACCTTTAAGTCACCGCTTTTATCGCCAACTGTTATTATTTTTTATTATCTTCATCTTTTTAAAAAAATTCTGTAGGCTGAAGAGCGGCGTAATAAGCTGCTGCCAGCCCGCCCCCTTCAGTGGGAATCGAAACCCAATAAAGGAAAAAAAAAAAAAGAAACACGACTCACGCCCCGTCCTCACAGCTCTACTTCTGCCAGTACCTCGTTTCCAACCTTACAAACTTTGCAGAAGCTCTCCTGCGAACCTTGCAGAACTAGCTAACTAGTTAATGCAGTCTATGAAATGAACAGGAAGGAACAAGAAAATACTATAGTCATGCGTAAAACGTACGAAAACGAAGTAAATATGTGAGGCACTCATCCTGTTATAAACGAAACCAAACAAATACCGAAAATTACCGGTTTTTCGGAACTAAAATACTGGTATTACTTTTAGGCGGTCGGTTTTCCCCTTCCCTAATTTACAAACGTACGCTGCGCGCCACTAAACGGGGAGTGGTGGAGACTACCTTGTACCAGTACTAGGCATTTCCTCTTCCTGTTGCACCCGCAAATAGAGCGAGGGGAAAACGATTAGTCTACATGCCTCCGTATGAGGCCTAATTGCTCGTATCTTATCTTCGTGGTCCTTACGCGCAATGTATGCTGGCAGCAGTAGAATCGTTCTGCAGTCAGCTTCAAATATCGGTTCTCTAAATCTTCCTCCAAAAGAACGCCGCCTTTCCTCTAGGGATGCCCATTTCAGTTCCCAAAGCATCTCCATAATACCTGCGTCTTGTTCGAACCTACCGGTAACAAATCTAGCAGCCCGCCGCCGAATTCCTTCGATGTCTCCCTTTAATCCGACCTGGTGCGGATCCCAAACACCCGAGCAGCAGTCAAAAGTAGGTCGCATTAGCGTCCTGTACGCTGTCTCCTTTACGAAGACCTCAATTTCGTTTTTCGTTTTTTAAAAAAAATAGAAATTAGTAAATTTGGGGTGCCGTTTCCTTTATAATGTTATGCACCATCTTCAATTTACTCTTAGAAAATAGCATTAAAAGTTATTACGAAAAATATCAGTTTCGGAAATAGCTGTCAAAAAGTAGTTGCCGAAATCAGACTCGTTCTAAAAATAAGCAAAATAGGACTTAACAAAATTACAAGAAAGGTATTAAATTACAGAAAACAATCTGGTTTGGGATTAAATATTATACAGAATCATACAGAAGTTTTAAAATTTTGTACATAGCTGGAGCAGGAACAGTGGCATGCATGAAATCTTCTTGTGGAAATAGTAAACAGCCAGTCAGTCGCAAATTAGAAATTTCATGTAAACACCCTTTACCATGGCTTCAGCGTTAATAAAAACGTCTTCTTCAGGAGGTAATAGTGACAGCTGGGTTACATGTTGTGGCGGAGATATATTTTAACGTATCTCCGCCACAATATGTAACATAGTTGTCAGTATTTCCGCCGGCCGTTGTGGCCGAGCGGTTCTAGGCGCTTCAGTCCGGAACCCCGCTGCTGCTACGGTCGCAGGTTCGAATCCTGCCTCGGGCATGGATGTGTGTGATGTCCCTAGGTTAGTTAGGTTTAAGTAGTTCTAAGTTCTAGGGGACTGATGACCTCAGAAGGTAAGTCCCATAGTGCTCAGGGCCCTTTGAACCATTTTTTTCCTGTATTTCCTTCTCTAGAGCACGTTTTCATAAACGGTGAAACCACGGTAAAGGGTGTTTAAATGAACCATTTTTCATTCCTTGGCTGTTTATTGACTCTACAAGAATATCTAACAGAGGCTTACTAAATAACTCTCTGTTTCCTTTGGTGAATCTAAGAGCCCTGCTTTAGGATGCTCCTGTAGGCTTTCTTTCTGACAGTATGTCCTTTTGTGGCGTTTAAGCTAAAGACTGGCCCACTATTCCCTAGAAATTTCATCTTTGAAAGGATGTTCACAGCTGTTTCTCTCTGCCAGTTCGTTATGATACCCACAGAAAGAGTTTTCCCCAGCAAGTCAGTACTAAACGAGTCCTTCTTCAAGATCTTTATCAAAAATTGTAGGTCTGTCTCATTTTGTATTTTCTACTTGTTCACCTGTACCGTAATTCATGCTCCAGAACTTCATAAGTCTCGTTTTTGGTGACATTTAACTGTTCAGTAGCCTCCTTGCAAACCATCTTCTTTTTTCTGAAGTGCATCAGTAGCTTTAGTTATTTTAGAAGCATTCCACTTTCTTTGATCAAAGTTGCTCATTATACTCTTAGACTTTGAAACTGAATTCCGAGATAATACCAGTATGTACTAATGGAAAATGGAAATGAAGTCCCCTGCTTCTTTACAGAGCGTAGGGGAACGACGCTTTACTAGGCAAGGTCCTAGTGGAGGTGGTTTGCCATTGTCTTCCTCCGACCGTAATGGGAATGAATGATGATGATGAAGACGACACAACAACACCCAGTCATCTCGAGGCAGGAAAAATTCCTGATCCCCCTCCCCCGGGAATCGAACCCGGGACCCCGTGCTCGGGAAGCGAGTACGCTACCGCGAGACCACGAGCAGCGGACATGTACTATTACTGGCAGACTTTAAACATGAAAAAGTAAGGGGTTCGGTTTAAGCAACAGATGAGGGTCCTGTTTACTCAACTACAGCCTAAACTTTGTAAAAAAATGCATTCTAACCAAACATGTAAATCAAAGCGTTTGATCAAAAACACTAACCATAAATCTTACTATTCAAGAACACATAATGTTGAAAGGCTTACCTGCCAATATCTAGGAGAAATAATGAAAAATGTGGCACTTTTTCCATGTGGAAAACATGTAACCGCGATCTGGTAAGCAACAAATGGGCGACTTGTACAACCACTGAAGTGTGGTACTAGCCTAAAATACGACAGGCGTTCAGCAAGTAATTGCAACATATTTTTTCTGAAATTAGGTTGGGTTCATTCACTATTCCAGTACCCCAATCTTTTCGCGATGGTCTTAGGCCACCTTACTGGGACGGCCTGTATGCCCGCATGGTTCCACTCTATTGGCCGACGTCGGAGGCAACATATTGCTGCCTCAATAACCCCCCCCCCCCCCCACACACACACACACCACCATCAGCCATTACTGCTTCCTGTACAGTGGATCTTTCATTGGATCAAACAGGTAGAAGTCGGAAGGTGCGAGATCTGGACTGTTGTGACCTCCTCTCGGATGCGCACACTTGGGAGGCCTTGCGTGGTCATGGAGAAGTTGGTATGGATTTCTGTGGTGACGAAAACGCTGAAGTTGTTTCTTCAATTTCCTGAGGGTAGCAAAATACACTTGAGACTTGATCGTTGCACCACGACGGAGGCCATCGAACAGAATAGCTCCTTCAGAGTCCCAGAAGACAGTTTCCACGACTTTACCGGCAGAGGGCACGCCTTTGAACGTTTTCTCCGCAGGGGAGATGGTGTGGCGCCACTCGCCATTTCGTTTCCGGTTCGAAGTGATGAATCCATGTTTCATCGCCTGTGAAGATGTTCGACAAAAAAACTGTCACGCCCGTTACGCGCAAGCTCGTTGTGCTCCTCAGTTAAGCGGTGTGGAATTAGTGGGCACACACCTTGAGTATTCCACCTGGAGGACAAGAGAGTTGAGCGGCGAGGTGTTTGACTTCCAATGAGAGTGTCCGCACGTTCCAGCGTTACAGCTGAGAGAGCTGTGTGTGGCCGGCCAGAATGCGGGAGACTGGACACGTTTGCGCGAGCTCCTTCAGATAGGCGTCTCGCTCAACGGCTCACTGCGCTTTTGTTCACTTCCAGGTCTCCGCAGACATTTTGCAAGGATCCATGAATGTCTGCGGTGCTCTGGTTTCCCTCCAACTGAAACTCGCTGACAGCTTTCTGTTTGGGACACACCTCCGTTAGTATTTCAAATGGCTCAAATGGCTCTGAGCAGTATGGGAGTTAACATCTGAGGTCATCAGTCTCCTAGAAGTTAGAACTACTTAAATCTAACTAAGGACATCACACACATGCATGCCCGAGGCTCCTTAGTAGTGCCACCGCCTATCGTAACTTCACGAAACTATACGGGCTCACCAGATTGCGCAGTATTTCGAATGAAGTAGGTCGAGCAGAAGAATGTGTTGCATCAGTTATTGGAGACCGCCCATAGACTTTACGCTTGGTTCGACTACAGTTCAGGGGCATGCATAGACAAGAACCAAGAGGTTCGCTTAAGGAAGGGGAAGTGTGGAGGAGTTTTGGACACTATCCTCTATCAATATTGCGGGTGGGGGAGGGGGGAGGGGATTATGTTGAAAAGTCTTATTTTGTAAAAATGCAGACTTTACCTATATCATTTCATCACTCTGATTCTTGAATGTCACTCGCTCATTTGTAGTCCATAGTTCAGTGCAAATGAGCGAGTGACATTCAAGAATCAGAGTGATGAAATGATATAGGTAAAGTCTGAATTTTTACAAAATAAGACTTTTCAACATAAGCCCCCCTCTTCGCCCCCCCCCCCCCCCCGCAATATTGATAGAGGATAGTGTTCAAAACTCCTCCACACTTCCCCTTCCTTAAGCGAACCTCTTGGTTCTTGTCTATGCATGCCCCTGAACTGTAGTGGAACCAAGCGTAAATTCTATGGGCGGTCTCCAATAACTGATTTGTAGTCCATAGTTCAGTGCCCCCCCCCCCCCCCATGAACCATGGACCTTGCCGTTGGTGGGGAGGCTTGCGTGCCTCAGCGATACAGATAGCCGTACCGTAGGTACAACCACAACGGAGGGGTATCCGTTGAGAGGCCAGACAAACGTGTGGTTCCTGAAGAGGGGCAGCAGCCTTTTCAGTAGTTGCAAGAGCAACAGTCTGGATGATTGACTGATCTGGCCTTGTAACAAAAACCAAAACGGCCTTGCTGTGCTGGTACTGCGAACGGTTGAAAGCAAGGGGAAACTACGGCCGTAATTTTTCCCGAGGGCATGCAGCTTTACTGTATGATTAAATGATGATGGCGTCCTCTTGGGTAAAATATTCCGGAGGTAAAATAGTCCCCCATTCGGATCTCTGGGTGGGGACTACTCAAGAGGATGTCGTTATCAGGAGAAAGAAAACTGGCGTTCTACGGATCGGAGTGTGGAATGTCAGATCCCTTAATCAGGCAGGTAGGTTAGAAAATTTGAAAAGGGAAATGGATAGGTTAAAGTTAGATATAGTGGGAATTAGTGAAGTTCGGTGGCAGGAGGAACAAGACTTCTGGTCAGGTGACTACAGGGTTATAAACACAAAGTCAAATAGGGGTAATGCAGGAGTAGGTTTAATAATGAATAGGAAAATAAGAATGCGGGTAAGCTACTACAAACAGCATAGGGAACGCATTATTGTGGCCAAGATAGATACGAAGCCCACACCTACTACAGTAGTACAAGTTTATATGCCAACTAGCTCTGCAGATGACGAAGAAATTGAAGAAATGTATGATGAAATAAAAGAAATTATTCAGATAGTGAAGGGAGACGAAAATTTAATAGTCATGGGTGACTGGAATTCGAGTGTAGGAAAAGGGAGAGAAGAAAACGTAGTAGGTGAATATGGATTGGGGGTAAGAAATGAAAGAGGAAGCCCCCTGGTAGAGTTTTGCACAGAGCACAACTTAATCATAGCTGACAGTTTAAGAATCATGATAGAAAACATCAAACCAGTCTCAGGACTGAAGACCACAACAACAACAGTTCAGTGCACCGCGACTTAAAATGCACAGTAAACTGGTGTGACAACAGTCGTTTGGATACCTCCAACAAAGCTGTCGGGCATCCTTCTGCTGCCGGCCGCGGTGGCCGAGCGGTTCTAGGCGCTGCAGTCCCGAACCGTGTGACTGCTACGGTCGCAGGTTCGAATCTTGCCTCGGGCATGGATGTGTGTGATGTCCTTAGGTTAGTTAGGTTTAAGTAGTTCTATGTTCTAGGGGACTGATGACCTCAGATGTTGAGTCCCACAGTGCTCAGAGCCATTTGAACCATTTTGAACCATCCTTCTGCTCGGTGTAGTGCAGCAACTGGACGTGCGATGGACTCAGTAAGTCGTTGGAAGTCCATGCAGAAATACTGAACTGCGCTGCTTGAGCCAAACCAGAAAAACGGTATGCAGCGAACTTTTGGAACAGTACGAGAAGGGGGGAGATGAATATCTTGGAAGAATTGTGACAGGCGATGAAAAGTGGCTGCATGATTTTTCACGAGAGACGAAGGGGCAATCAATGGAGTGGCATCATGCAAATTCACCCAAGAAAAAAAAAAATTCTAAATCACACCTTGTGCTGGAAAAGTTATGGCTACGGTGTTTTTCGATTCCGAAGGACTCTCGTTTGTGGATGTCGTGCCAAGTGGAACCACCATAAATTCTGATGCATATGTGACGACACTGAAGAAACTTCGAGCTCGACTGAGTCGTGTTTTACCACATCGGCAAAAACAGGATGTTTCAGCTGTTACACGACAATGCACGGCCACATGTCAGTCAGAAAACCGTGGAAGCGATCACAAAACTCGGGTGGATAATACTGAAACACCCGCCTTACAGTCCTGACCTGGCTCCATGTGACTATCATCTCTTTGGGAAACTGAAAGGTTCTCTTCATAGAACAAGGCTAAATGACTCTAAGCACTATGGGACTTAACATTTGAGGTCATCAGTCCACTAGAGCTTAGAACTACTTAAACTGGAATCACTCAACAGAGGAAAGTCCACTGGACCTGACGGGATACCAATTCGATTCTGCACAGAGTACGGGAAAGAACTTGGCCCCCCTTCTAACAACCGTGTACCGCAAGTCTCTAGAGGAACGAAAGGTTCCAAATGATTGGAAAAGAGCTCAGGTAGTCCCAGTCTTCAATAAGGGTCGTCGAGCAGATGCGCAAATCTATAGACCTATATCTCTGAAGTCGATCTGTTGTAGAACTTTAGAACATGTTTTTTTGCTCGTGTATCATGTCGTTTCTGGAAACCCAGAATCTACTCTGTAGGAATCTTCTGTAAAATACCTGGGAGTATGCGTGCGGTACGATTTGAAGTGGAATAATCATATAAAATTGTTGGTAAGGCGGGTACCAGGTTGAGATTCATTGGCAGAGTCCTTAGAAAATGTAGTCCATCAACAAAGGTGGCGGCTTACAAAACACTCGTTCAACCTAGACTTGAGTATTGCTCATCAGTGTGGGATCCGTACCAGATCGGATCGGGTTGACGGAGGAGACAGAGAAGATGCAAAGAAGAGCGGCGCGTTTCGTCACAGGGTTTTCTGGTAAGCGTGATAGCGTTACGGAGATGTTTAGCAAACTCAAGTGGCAGACTCTGCAAGAGAGGCGCTCTGCATCGCGGTGTAGCTTGCTGTCCAGATTTGGAGAGGGTGCGTTTCTATATGAGGTATCGAATATATTGCTTTGCCCCTACTTATGCCTCCCGACGAGATGACGAATGTAAAATTAGAGAGATTAGAGCGCGCACGGAGGCTTTCCAGCAGTCGTTCTTCCCGTGAACCATACGCGTCTGGAACAGGAAAGGGAGGTAATGACAGTGGCACGTAAAGTGCCCTCCACCACACACCTTTGGGTTGTTTGCGGAGTATAAATGTGGATGTAAATGTAGAAACCTAACTGACCTAAGGATATCACACACATCCATGCTCGAGGCTGGATTCGAACTTGCGACCGTAGCGGTCGCGCGGTTCCAGACTGAAGCGCCTAGAACCGCTCGGCCACTCCGACTGGGTAGAACTAGGTTTGAAGATGATGACTCCCTTGTGCACGCTGCCAAACAGTCGCTCCAACAGGTTGGTGCAGAATTTTACCGTGCAGGTATACAGGCGCTGGTTCCAAGATGGCGTAAGGCAGTTGAGAGGGGGATGGAAATTACGTGGAGAAATGGAAATATTGTTCCTAAAGGATGTATCTACTCCCTGTAAAACTTTCAAACGTGTAGAATAAAAGATGGATTTAAAATAAATGGTGTGTATTTCTTTTGGAGTGACTCTCGTAGTTATAAATCTTTAAAATCGGATGATTATTTGTGATACACACTGTAAAGGGCTATTACAAATGATTGAAGCGATTTCATAAATTCACTGTAGCTCCATTCATTGACATATGGTGATGACACACTACAGATACGTAGAAAAACTCATAAAGTTTTGTTCGGCTGAAGCCGCACTTCAGGTTTCTGCCGTCAGAGCGCTCGAGAGCGCAGTGAGACAAAATGACGACAGGAGCCGAGAAAGCGTATGTCGTGCTTGAAATGCACTCACATCAGTCAGTCATAACAGTGCAACGACACTTCAGGACGAAGTTCAACAAAGATCCACCAACTGCTAACTCCATTCGGCGATGGTACGCGCAGTTTAAAGCTTCTGGATGTCTCTGTAAGGGGAAATCAACGGGTTGGCCTGCAGTGAGCGAAGAAACGGTTGAACGCGTGCGGGCAAGTATCATGCGTAGCCCGCGGAAAATTGGCTCATGCCACAACTGGAGACCGACAGCGCCGACTTCATCTTTCAACAGGATGGTGCTCCACCGCACTTCCATCACGATGTTCGGCATTTCTTAAACAGGAGATTGGAAAACCGATGGATCGGTCGTGGTGGAGATCATGAACAGCAACTCATGTCATGGCCTCCACGCTCTCCCGACTTAACCCCGTGCGATTTCTTTCTGTGGGGTTATGAGAAAGATTCAGTGTTTAAACCTCCTCTACCATGAAACGTTGCAGAACTGCGAGCTCGCATCAACGATGCTTTCGAACTCATTGATGGGGACATGCTGCGCCGAGTGTGGAAGGAACTTGATTATCGGCTTGATGTCTGCCGAATCACTAAAGGGGCACATATCGAACATTTGTGAATGCCTAAAAAAATTTTTTTTGAGTTTTTGTATGTGTGTGCAGAGCATTTTGAAAATATCTCAAATAATAAAGTTATTGTAGAGCTGTGAAATCGCTTCAATCATTTGTAATAACCCTGTATAATGGCGGTGCAGTTTTTTTGAGGTCTGTATACGAAACCAGCGGGGACGTCTAAAGAAGGTACAGGTGATGACTGGAGCAAAAGAGCAGAATGCGCTGGCAGCCGCGAGATCGCATTCGTCGGCCACGGTGGAGGGGGTGCTTTGGGTAATGCCCGCAGGGTAAGTAACGCGAGCTGCCGGCGAGAGCGCGATAACGCGAGCGGCCACGGGGTTAATTAATTAATTACGAAATTAAGGCGGCTGCCGGCTCCGCGGGTTGATGGATGAGCCGGCGGCGAGGCTCGCCGGAGAGAGCTTCTGCCGCCGCTGGACATTAAAACTGCAGCGCCTGGAACGGCGGCCCCGGCGAAGGAGCTCACAGCATACCATGTTCTGTGGCTGTACAGGCTGTGGCAGGCGGAATGCGCGGTCAGAGTAGTGGGGTAACTCGGGGTCGAGTGCAGGCTGAGAGATCCAGCAGGGGAGAGCCAGTCCAAGAAGCCGTGGAGGGGGGGGAGGGGTGTTGGGGGGGGGGGGACAGAGTGGCCGCTGGTGTCCTTGGGACCTTAAGGTCTTGGCACGGCACAGAAAATGCTTTAACTTATTCGCCTTGAAGTCTAACCTGTCCACTGCACAGCTCCGCGGAGCTTCACTTGTGTACAAAATTAAAGCAACGAACGGGGATTTAGCGAGGCTGCATTTATTTTGCCACTAAACAGTATAAACGGGTGACAGTAAAGTAGAAACAATGTAGAGGATAGAGAAAATGAATAACTGCTGCGAGGACAATCCCAAAAGTAAGGTCTCCTACTTTTTTATACACTACTGGCCATTAAAATTGCTACACCACGAAGATGACGTGCTACAGACGCGAAATTTAACCGACAGCAAGAAGATGCTCTGATATGCAAATGATTAGCTTTTCAGAGTATTCACACAAGGTTGGCGCCGGTGGTGACACCTACAACGTGCTGACACGAGGATAGTTTCCAACCGATTTCTCATGCACAAACAGCAGTTGACCGGCGTTGCCTGCTGAAACGTTGTTTTGACGCCTTGTGTAAGGAGGAGACATGCGTACCATCACGTTTCCGACTTTTTTAAAGGTCGGATTCTAGCCTATTACAATTGCTGCTCGCATTTGTCGAACTGTTAGCAGAATATGGAATCAGTGGGTTCAGGAGGGTAATACGGAACGCCGTGCTGGATCCCAACGGCCTCATATCACTAGCAGTCGAGATGACAGACATCTTATCCACATGATTGTAACGGATCGTGCAGCCACGTCTCGATCCCAGAGCCAACAGATGGGAACGTATGCAGCAGCATTGACTATCAGCTCGGAGACCATGGCTGCGGTTACCCATCACACTGCATCACCGACAGGAGCGCGTGCGATCGTGTATTGAATGACGAACCTGGGGGCACGAAAGGCGAAACTTCATTTTTTCAGATGAATCCAGGTTCTGTTTACAGCGACATGACGGTCGCATCCGTGATTGGGGACATCGCGGTGAACGCACCTTTGAAGCGTGTATTCGGCATCACCATACTGGAGTATCACCCGGCGTGACGGTATGGGGTGCCATTGGATACAAGTCTTGGTCACCTCTTGTTCGCATTGACAGCACTTTAAACAGTGGACGTTACATTTCAGATGTGTTACGACCCAAGGCTCTACCCTTCATTTCACCCCTGCGAAACCCTACATTTCAGCAGGATAATGCACGACTGCATGTTGCAGGTCCTGTACGGGCCTTTCTGGATACAGAAAATGTTCGACTGCTGCCCTGGCCAGCACATTCTCCAGATCTCTCACCAATTGAAAACGTCTGGTCAATGGTGGCCGAGCAACTGGCTCATCACAATACTCCAGTCACTACTCGTGATGAACTGTGGTATCGTGTTGAAGCTGCATGGGCATCTGTACTTGTACACGTCATCTGAGCTCTGTTTGACTCAATGCCCAGGCGTATCAAGGCCTTCATTACGGCCAGAGGTGGTTGGTCTGGGTACTGATTTCTCAGGATCTGTGCACCCAAATTGCGTGAAAATGTAATCACATGTCAGTTCTAGTATAATATATTTGTCCAATGAATACCCGTAGCAATTTTAATGGCCAGTAGTGTAAGTACATACAGCTGTATATTTCTACAATGGTTTACATCAGCTTACAGCTTGAACATTTAGCTATTTTTTGACATAATCACCATTTCTGTCGTTGCATTTTTGTAGACGCTGTGGCAGTTTCTGTATGCCCATGTCATAGCAGCTCGCCGCCATGCTGTTCAGAAAGTTATTAATCTCTTCTCTCACCTCGTCGTCGGAGCTGAATCGCTTTCCGGCCAAATGTTCTTTTAACCTGTGGAACAGGTGGTAGTCACTGGGCGCCAAGTCAGGACTATAGGGTGGGTGGGTGATTACGTTCCACTGAAACTGTTGCAGGAGAGCAACGGTTTGCCTAGCGATGTGTGGGCGAGCGTTGTCGTGGAGAATGGTCACACCCTTGCTCAACATTCATCTTCTCCGGTTCTGAATTTCCCGTTTGAGTTTTTTCAGAGTAGCTGTCACCGTTAATTGGGGTCCCAGTGGGCATAAAGTCGACCAACAATACTGCTTTCCGATCCAAAAAAACGGTTGTCATGACTTTACCGGCAGACTGTGTTTGTTTGAATTTCCGTGTCTTTGGCGAAGAAGGATGCCGCCACTGGCGTGACTGTTGCTCGGTCTCAGGTGTAAAGTGGTATGCCTAGGTATCGTCAGCCGTGACAGTTGAGTCCAGAAAGTTGTCCTGTTCGGCTGCAAGGCGGTGAAGAAACGCGCGGGAAGCATCAACCCGTTGCCGCATGTGGTCCTCAGTCAGCATGCGTGGCACCCACCTTGCGCACACCTTCCGATAGTCCAATGTTTCCGTTAAAATTCTGTGAGCGGTGCTTCGGGGTTGGGTTGTTTTGGGGAAGGAGACCAGACAGCGAGGTCATCGGTCTCATCGGATTAGGGAAGGACGGGGAAGGAAGTCGGCCGTGCCCTTTGAAAGGAACCATCCCGGCATTTGCCTGGAGCGATTTAGGGAAATCACGGAAAACCTAAATCAGGATGGCCGGACGCGGGATTGAACCGTCGTCCTCCCGAATGCGAGTCCAATGTCTCACCACTGCGCCACCTCGCTCGGTGGGTGCTTCGGGAAACTTCAGGAACCAATGTGCAGAGATCATCCAGGTTGATCCGCCGATCTTCACGCATGCTTTGCTCAACCTTCAACACTGCCACCTCAGAGATTGACCGTCTCCCGCTCCTTTGTTCGTCGTGAATTTCGGTCCGACCAGCTGCAAACTCTCTGCACCAGTTACGAACATTTTTGACATCCATGCACGACTCACCATACACTTACGTCAATCGGCGACGGATTTCAATCGGCGCAGTGCCCTTTGCGTTCAAAAACCGAAAAACTGCGCTCAATTCGCACTTGGCGGTAACATCCAACGGGAGGTCCATTCTCAACGGCTGCCAAGCCAAGACTGAGCGCCTCAGCGCGGCGTGCACATGTTTACACACAGCGCGTGAAGCACTGTTAAGAAATATATCGACTCAGCCACTTGTTTATAGTGTAAAACACTAAGATCGACGCGTTTCGGATGTCAAGCTTCCATCATCAGAATAATAAAAAGTGAAAGAACCTGTTGAAACTCTCTAAAATGGAACATGCACCAGGCACAATAAAATTGATAATAAAACTAAAACATCGTGGCTACTTCCCTTGTTGCAGCCGTGTATTCCAAGGTGCATCTCCACATACTCGTCAAAATATAAAAAACTCTAAAATGGTGTCGCCTATGGTGTTCAACATCTAACCACATGGCTCTCTCCTCTATCGTCGTAAACCGTCTGTGCGTCTTCGTTGATACCACACACCACGTAGCCGGCCGGGGTGGCCAAGCGGTTAAAGGCGCTACAGTCTGGAACCGCGCGACCGCTACGGTCGCAGGTTCGAATCCTGCCTCGGGCATGGATGTGTGTAATGTCCTTAGGTTCTAGGGGACTGATGACCTTAGAAGTTAAGTCCCATAGTGCTCAGAGCCATTTGAACCATTTTTGAACACACCACGTAGCCAAACACGACACTGAAACGCGAGTGAGCTCACGCGCAAGTAAACAAGGAAGTCACAGAGATGTCTATACAAACAGATAACTATACATGTTCCAAGGACCTAATGAAATGATGGTATCCTGTCAATTGCTAACAATGTAGCTACAAAAAAAAGTGAAATGTTTGAAAAAGTTATTTGTATCACCAGTTAGCTGTTCATTGAGTGTGTTCTGATTATCAACGCTATGTATCGTAATTTCCAGCTGTTCTAGTAGATCCAGTTTTTTGCCTTTCTCCTGCCTATGTAAAAGAACGAGATCCTGATCTATTCCCAACATGGTGTGTCCCGTTTCCCATACATTCGTGGCTACAGCTGACTTTTCGAAATTATTAAGCCGGAATGCATCGCCATGTTCTTTGTAACGTACTTTAAAGGACCTACCAGTTTGGCCTACATAGCTTGCCTTGCACGTGTTACACTGAATTTTGTAGACCCCAGCTCTCTCATATTTATCGCGTTCCTGCTTATTATTTGTTAGTTTAAACCGCAGTATATTATTGGTCTGAAAATCGGTATCAACTTTAAAAGGATTGAAAATGTTAGCCACTTTTTGCGAAATATCACCGAAGTATGGTACTGTGACTCTCGTAGTATTATTTGCGGTATTCTCCCTTGCATTCGCGCGCTGTTTCTGTCGTATTAATTTATTGACAACGTTCTGGTGATATCCGTTAGCTCTGGCTAGTTGTTTCACGATGTTCAGCTGCGTGAAGCACTCTTCATAACAGTGTGACCAACTGCCACACAAACAGAGTTCTGTAGTTATAAAAAAATAGGGGACCTTACTTTTGGGATTGCCCTCGTATATGCATAACGGTAGACAAAAATGTTCTCCGGTTTTTCCAACTTAACCGATTCTGTGAACTGGTTAATGTGCTCAGTATGAGCTGCAACCACCTCTGGCAGCAATACGGGCCTGACAACGACGGGGCATGCTATGAATGATGGCATAAGTCTCGTATTGAGACAATAACGCCAGTTCTCCCTGCAGAGCTGCTCGCAGGTCTTCGAGAGTGGTTGGTGGATGCTGACATGGTGCAACGTGTCTCCCTACCGCATCCCAGGCAGGCCCTATGAGATTCAAATATGGACAGCAAGCAGGCGACACCAAGCGTGCAATATTTTCCGTTTTCAAAGAAACATCAACCACCCGTTCCCTATGAGGTCGAGCATTATTGTCCATCATGCAAGGTGCCATATTTATGGTTTACATATTCTAGGACTGTATACAACTGTGTAAGTTGAATTGACATGTTTAATGTCGCAATATTAGCACAAAAATACACGCTCTTCACAGTTTTCAATGTGACAACAAAAAAACCGTGGTCAGGACAACGCATCTCCTCAACATCAAAAACTGACATAATCCTAAACACAACAGTATTAAATATTAACTCTCAGATGGTTAAATTATGCTAAACACGACAATATTAAAGTGTAACTAGAAGTTTCTTTACAGAATTGTTCCTACACTTACGTTATGATGTTGGTCAGTACTACGAAAAAAGTCCGATCGCAGTTTAAAGTTTGGTACTATTTTTAGGATGGCAAGCATGACTACAGCGTGCCTCGGGCATGGATGTGTGTGATGTCCTTAGCTTAGTTAGGTTTAAGTGGTTCTAAGTTCTAGGGGACTGATGACCTCAGATGTTAAGTCCTATAGTGCTCAGAGCCATTTGAACCAAGTCTACAATGGATGGTTAGTTAGTGCCAAACTGAGCAAAAGATTACCCAAGGTCGCTCGAGTTTGCAGTGGACACAAATTGATGAACCAACACGTTTATGCCTCTGCAAGCGGTATTTTCCGTAATCTGTGATGAGCTGTCGTCTGCTAGGCCGCTCTCTTCTGCTGAAATTCCTATCAAACTACGAGGTGCATTCAAGTTCTAAGGCCTCCGATTTTTTTTCTCCGGACTGGAAAGAGATAGAAACATGCACATAGTTGTGAAATGAGGCCGCATTCATTGTCAATACGTCCCAGTCATGGCAGCACCGTACGGCAGATGGAATTTTACCGCCAGCGGCGAGAATGAGAACTGTTTTAAATACTTAAAATGGCGGCGTTTTCCTTAATCGAACAGCGTGCAATCATTCGTTTTCTGAATTTGCGTGGTGTGAAACCAATTGAAATTCATCGACAGTTGAAGGAGACATGTGGTGACGGAGTTATGGATGTGTCGAAAGTGCGTTTGTCGGTGGAACAGTTTAATGAAGGCAGAACATTATGTGACAACAAACCGAAACAACCTCGGGCTCGCACAAGCCGGTCTGATGACAGGATCGAGAAAGTGGAGAGAATTGTTCTGGGGGATCGCCGAATGACTGTTGAACAGATCACCTCCGGAGTTGGCATTTATGTGGGTTCTGTGCACACAATCCTGCATGACGACCTGAAAATGCGAAAAGTGTCATCCAGGTGGGTGCCACGAATGCTGACGGACGACCACACGGCTGTTCGTGTGGCACGTTGCCGAGCAATGTTGACGCGCAACGACAGCACGAATGGGACTTTCTTTTCGTCGGTTGTGACAATGGATGAGACGTGGATGCCATTTTTCAATCCAGAAACAAAGCGCCAGTCAGCTCAATGGAAGCACACAGATTCACCGCCACCAAAAAATTTCGGGTAACCACCAGTGCTAAAAAAATGATGGTGTCCATGTTCTGGGACAGCGAGGGCGTAATCCTTACCCATTGGATTCCGAAGGGCACTACGGTAACAGTAGCAGCCTAAAAAAATGATTTGAAGAACAAATTCCTTCCTGCACTGCAACAAAAACGTCCGTGAAGGGCTGCGCGTGTGCTGTTTCACCGAGACAACGCACCCGCACATCGAGCTAACGTTACGCAACAGTTTCTTCGTGATAACAACTTTGAAGTGATTCCTCATGCTCCCTACTCACCTGACCTGGCTCCTAGTGACTTTTGGCTTTTTCCAACAATGTAAGACACTCTCTGTGGCCGCACATTCACCAGCCGTGCTGCTATTGCCTCAGCGATTTTCCAGTGGTCAAAACAGACTCCTAAAGAAGCCTTCGCCGCTGCCACGGAATCATGGCGTCAGCGTTGTGAAAAATGTGTACGTCTGCAGGGCGATTACGTCGAGAAGTAATGCCAGTTTCATCGATTTCGGGTGAGTAGTTAATTAGAAAAAAAAGTCAGAGGCCTTAGAACTTGAATGCACCTCGTATTGGTACCAGTCCTCCTTGACACTAGCAATGATATAACAGTGATCATAGAGTTATTTATTCAGTTCTCAGTTCTCACTTGTATGAGCGTGTGCGTAACCGTCGCAGCGCGGCTGATTGTTGATAATGCGGAAACGCGACGATCGATCGCACGTCCCCAAGTTCGCTACAAGACACTGGAACTTGACTGCACTCTTTTATGGTAACTAATTTCTACTGATGCACATCAGATCACCTGGTAGACCGAACACCGCGCGGATGATTGATACTGTGCGACTCGCAACGAGAGGATACACGAAAACGTTATCGGCGGCACTGCTCATTTTTAAATTACTTCTTGACGCACTTGCCTCTGAATCATTTGCTTATTTTATCGATTTACTGTAATAGCACTTACAGCAACACTTTAACTTCCATACTGTGCATAGCTACACACTACACAACATAACAGTTCCGTGTCCCGCGTTCGACTCTGCAGACGCGGCTGCCCGGAAAGATACTCCGCAACTCAGCTAGCGGTATGACAATACGCTTACAATCTGACGGGAACCGGTGTATCCACTGCGGCAAGGCCATTGCCTTATAAATAAACCCAGTTTCGTAATATGTAGGGATACTGTAAATAAAATTACCTATTGTCAAATGGTTGAAATGGCTCTGAGCACTGTGGGACTTAACATCTTTGGTCATCAGTCCCCTAGAACTTAGAACTACTTAAGCCTAAGGACATCACGCAACACCCAGTCATCACGAGGCAGAGAAAATCCCTGACCCCGCCGGGAATCGAACCCGGGAACGCGAGCCCTAATGTCCCTAGCAGCCACTAGAGAGGCCAACTGTGACGGAAGTACGGTAAACGTTTTAGCCATTTAGTGATACACTCTTGGAAATGGAAAGAAGAACACATTGACACCGGTGTGTCAGACCCACCATACTTGCTCCGGACACTGCGAGAGGGCTGTACAAGCAATGATCACACGCACGGCACAGCGGACACACCAGGAACCGCGGTGTTGGCCGTCGAATGGCGCTAGCTGCGCAGCATTTGTGCACCGCCGCCGTCAGTGTCAGCCAGTTTGCCGTGGCATACGGAGCTCCATCGCAGTCTTTAACACTGGTAGCATGCCGCGACAGCGTGGACGTGAACCGTATGTGCAGTTGACGGACTTTGAGCGAGGGCGTATAGTGGGCATGCGGGAGGCCGGGTGGACGTACCGCCGAATTGCTCAACACGTGGGGCGTGAGGTCTCCACAGTACATCGATGTTGTCGCCAGTGGTCGGCGGAAGGTGCACGTGCCCGTCGACCTGGGACCGGACCGCAGCGACGCACGGATGCACGCCAAGACCGTAGGATCCTACGCAGTGCCGTAGGGGACCGCACCGCCACTTCCCAGCAAATTAGGGACACTGTTGCTCCTGGGGTATCGGCGAGGACCATTCGCAACCGTCTCCATGAAGCTGGGCTACGGTCCCGCACACCGTTAGGCCGTCTTCCGCTCACGCCCAAACATCGTGCAGCCCGCCTCCAGTGGTGTCGCGACAGGCGTGAATGGACGGAGGAATGGAGACGTGTCGTCTTTAGCGATGAGAGTCGCATCTGCCTTGGTGCCAATGATGGTCGTATGCGTGTTTGGCGCCGTGCAGGTGAGCGCCACAATCAGGACTGCATACGACCGAGGCACACAGGGCCAACACCCGGCATCATGGTGTGGGGAGCGATCTCCTACACTGGCCGTACACCACTGGTGATCGTCGAGGGGACACTGAATAGTGCACGGTACATCCAAACCGTCATCGAACCCATCGTTCTACCATTCCTAGACCGGCAAGGGAACTTGCTGTTCCAACAGGACAATGCACGTCCGCATGTATCCCGTGCCACCCAACGTGCTCTAGAAGGTGTAAGTCAACTACCCTGGCCAGCAAGATCTCCGGATCTGTCCCCCATTGAGCATGTTTGGGACTGGATGAAGCGTCGTCTCACGCGGTCTGCACGTCCAGCACGAACGCTGGTCCAACTGAGGCGCCAGGTGGAAATGGCATGACAAGCCGTTCCACAGAACTACATCCAGCATCTCTACGATCGTCTCCATGGGAGAATAGCAGCCTGCATTGCTGCGAAAGGTGGATATACACTGTACTAGTGCCGACATTGTGCATGCTCTGTTGCCTGTGTCTATGTGCCTGTGGTTCTGTCAGTGTGATCATGTGATGTATCTGACCCCAGGAATGTGTCAATAAAGTTTCCCCTTCTTGGGACAATGAATTCACGGTGTTCTTATTTCAATTTCCAGGAGTGTATATTAGGTCAGGGCGGGAATCCGCAGTAAAACGATTCTCCATGAGATTTAGCTGGCTGCTTTTAACAAAGTTTTAATTTAGCCTGTCGAATACAGAAAAGATCATTTCGGCACATCACTTACAAGTAAGTAAAAAGAACTGTAACGCGTTTAACTAATTTATAACTGTATCGGGTACAGCCAGGAGAAATTACGCTGGAGAGCCAAAGAAACTGGTACACCTGCCTAATATCGCACAGGGCCCCCGCGAGCACGCAGAAGTGCCGCAACACGACGTGGCATGGACTCGACTAATGACTGAAGTAGTGCTGGAGGGAACTGACACCGTGAATTCTACAGGGCTGTCCATAAATCCTAAAGTATGAGGGCGTGGAGATCTCTTCTGAACAGCACGTTGCAAGACATCCCAGATATTCATGTTTGGGGAGTTTGGTCGCCAATGGAAGTAGTTAAACTCAGAAGACAATTTCTGGAGCGACTCTCGGTTCAAATGGCTCTGAGCACTGTGGGACTTAACATCTGAGGTCATCAGTCCCCTAGAACTCAGAACTACTCAAACCTAACTAACCTAAGGACATCACACACATCCATGCCCGAGGCAGGATTCGAACCTGCGACCGTAGCGGTCGCACGGTTCCAGACTGAAGCTCCTAGAACCGCTCGGCCATAGCGGCCGGCCGGAGCGACTTTGTAGCAATTCTGGACGCGTCGTGTGTCGCACTGTCCTGCTGGGAATTGTCCAAGTCCGTCGAAATGCACAATGGAGATGAATGGATGCAGGTGATCAGACAGGATGCTTTCGTACGTCACCTGTGAGACGTATCAGGGGTCCCCTATCGCTCCAGCTGCTCACGCCCCACACCATTATCGAGCCTCTACTACCTTGAACAATCCCCTGCTGACATGCAGGGTCCATAGATTCATGAGGTTGTCTCCATACCCATACACGGCCGTCCGTTCAATACAATTCAAAACGGGACTCGTCCGACCAGGCAACAAGTTTCCAGTCAGCAACAGTCCAATGTCTGTGCTGACGGCCCCAGGCGAGGCGTAAAGCTTTGTGTCGTGCAGTCATTCAGAGTATACGAGTGGGCCTTTGGTTCCCAAAGCCCATATCGATGATGTTTCGTTGAATGGTTAAAAAAATGCTTCAAATTGCTCCAAGCACTATGGGACTTGACATCTGAGGTCATCAGTCCCCTAGACTTCTTTTTTTTTGTCATCAGTCTACTGACTGGTTTGATGCGGCCCGCCACGAATTCCTTTCGTGTGCTAACCTCTTCATCTCAGAGTAGCACTTGCAACCTACGTCCTCAATTATTTGCTTGACGTATTCCAATCTCTGTCTTCCTCTACAGTTTTTGCCCTCTACAGCTCCCTCTAGTACCATGGAAGTCATTCCCTCATGTCTTAGCAGATGTCCTATCATCCCGTCCCTTCTCCTTATCAGTGTTTTCCACATATTCCTTTCCTCTCCGATTCTGCGTAGAACCTCCTCATTCCTTACCTTATCAGTCCACCTAATTTTCAACATTCGTCTATAGCACCACATCTCAAATGCTTCGACTCTCTTCTGTTCCGGTTTTCCCACAGTCCATGTTTCACTACCATACATTGCTGTACTCCAGACGTACATCCTCAGATATTTCTTCCTCAAATTAAGGCCGGTATTTGATATTAGTAGACTTCTCTTGGCCAGAAATGCCTTTTTTGCCATAGCGAGTCTGCTTTTGATGTCCTCCTTGCTCCGTCCGCCATTGTTTATTTTACTTCCTAGACTTAGAACAACTTAAACCTAACTAACCTAAGGACATCACACACATTCATGCCCGAGGCAGGATTCAAACCTGCGACCTTAGCAGCCGCGTGGTTCCGGACTGAAGCGCCTAGAACCGCTCCACCACTGCGGCCAGCTTTGAATGGTTCGCACGCTGACACTTGTTGATGGCCCAGCATTGAAATTGCAGCAATCTGCGGAAGGGTTGCATTTCTGTGGCGTTCAACGATTCTCTTCAGTCTTTAATGGTCCCGTTGTTGTAGGATATTTTTCCGGTCGCTGCGATGTCGAAGATTTAATGTTTTACCAGATTCCTGATATTCACGGTACACTCGTGAAATGCCTGTACGATAAAATCACACTGTATCGCTATCTCAGATTTGCTGTGTTGTTCAAATGTCCAAATGTGTGTGAAGTCTTATGGGACTTAACTGCTAAGGTCATCAGCCCCTAAGCTTACACACTACGTAACCTAAATTATCCTAAGGACAAACACACACATGCCCGAGGGAGGACTCGAACCTCCGCCGGTATGTGGCGCACAGTCCATGACTGCAGCACCTAAGACCGCTCGGCTAATCCCGCGCGACCTGATATGCTGTGTCCCATCGCTCGTACGCCGACTATAACACCACTTTCCCACTCACTTAAGTCTTCATAACTTTCCATTGTAGCAGCAGTAACCGATCTAACAATTGTGCTACACACTTGTTGTCTTATGTAGGCGTTGCCGACCGCAGAGCAATTTTCTGCCTGTTTACAAATGTCTGTATTTCAGTACACATTCCTATAGAGTTTCCTTGGCGCTTCAGTGTATAACAGATTTGTTAACAAATGCTTCATGAAATATTAAAAAAAGTTGTTGGTTATGCATCAGTGAAAGAATTATCACAAGAGCAGGCAGTAAAAATAGGATTACAAATTTAATTTGAAAACAGAATTTATGACTGACACCAAAGATGCACCTTCTGATCTCTAAATTCGTAATAACTACATCTCTCGAGTAAAAGAATTTAAATATTTAGGTGAATGGACTGCAGAAAATCGTTATGAAAAGGAATCTGTCAGATCAAGAGTCCAGAAAATGGAGACGGCGTTTCAGTTAACAAAAAACGTTTACTACAAAAAGAGTCTGTCGTGGAACTGCAAAATACGACACTAGACAACAGTAATTAAACCCGAAGCTCTCTACGCATCTGAGACACTAAACCTTGAACACAGAACACTGAAACGGGAATTACAAGTGAAAGAACGTAATATAATGAGGAAAATCCTAGGACCAAGAACTAAAGACGGTGTGCATTATCCAAAGCCCAGTGCAGAAATATACAAAAATATCTCCAAAATAACAGACGCAATGCGCATGAGAAGAATCCAACTCATGGGGAATTTAGAAAGAATGGACTCAATCAGGTTAACGCACAAACTACAAGACCGAACTGGTACAAACAGCCGAAAAACGACCTGAGAGAATTAGCGTCTCCAAATCTACATGACATAAATGAAATCAGAAAAATCACAAACACACAGGGTTTTGAGGAAGAAGAGAGAAAAACTAACCGACATACGTGGTCTGCGAAAGCTAGCCCATTCGTTGCTTACGAAGGAATACTTGGCGAAAAGGAAGGCCAACAAATGTTGATTACGCGTGGTTCTAACAAGGGAACCTCCCCATCGCACCCCCATCAGATTTAGTTATAAGTTGGCACAGTGGATAGGCCTTGAAAAACTGAAGACAGATCAATCGAGAAAACAGGAAGAAGTTGTGTGGAACTATGAAAAAAATAAGTAAAATGTACAAACTGAGTAGTCCATGTGCAAGGTAGGCAACATCAAGAACAATAAGAACTGAGGAGCGCCGTGGTCAGAGTGAGGAGCTGCTGAAGAAGAGGTCCTTCGTTCGAGTCTTCCCTCGAGTGAAAATTTTACTTTCTTTATTTTAGCAAAGTTACGATCTGTCCGTTCATTCATTGACGTCTCTGTTCACTGTAATAAGTTTAGTGTCTGTGTTTTGCGACCGCACCGCAAAACCGTGCGATTAGTAGACGAAAGGACGTGCCCTCCAATAGGAACCGAAAACGTTAGATCGCAAGGTCATAGGTCAACCAATTCCTCCACAGGAAAACACGTCTGATATATTCTATACGATACTGGTGACGGAATATGTTGTCGACCCACCTAACTTGCACACTTGGAGAATGGGTAAAAAGATTCTTCTACCTTGCCCGATTTAGGTTTTCTTGTGGATGTGATAATCACTCTCAAAAAAGTGATGAAAACGTAAGAGTTTGTCACATAAACTGCAACAAATGAATGCAACAGTTTCACAGTCGCACAGTTTTCCCTGTGCTCTGTCAAAACACATGTTTTTTACGTTTTCAAATGTTTCCGTGTGTAGACCGTCAAATCCTGCATACGTCCAAGCAAATCTGAACATGTCCTGGAATTTTGGAGAGCGAAGTTGATTATGTGTGAGTGCCTGAACTTTGATAATTGTCTGAAAATAAAAAAAATAAACTTTTCACTCGAGAGAAGACTTGAACCAAGGACCTCTCGTTCCGTAGTTGCTCACGCTAACCACGGGACCACGACACTCGTAAGTTCATACTCTCCTTGATGTTGCCTACCTTGCCCATGGACTACTCAGTTTGTATATTTTGCTTATTTTTTTCATAGTTCCACACAACTTCTTCCTGTTTTCTCGATTGATCTGTGTTCAGTTTTTCACGGCCTATCCACTGTGCCAACTTATAACTAAATCTGAAGGGAGGTGCGATGGGGAGGTTCCCTTGTAAGTGATCCATCCGCGAAGAAGAACAGGAAATATTGAAACTGAGAAGTTTTTGGTATTTCAGAAACGAGTCGATTGTCTGCCAGCCAGTTCTACGAAACTTAACCGTGGAACAAATAGTTCCGCCTGAGATTATCCCATCCTCTCGGGTTGCTGCCTCCATTAATCTAAATTCCGCTGCGAGGTACGTCGCCGCTCAGACGTGCCTCACCGAAGACGGAGAAATTTTACCCCACCGCACGCCGGCCCTATCTGGATTACCGGCGAGTTTTATTTAATTAGGCGCTGATCCACCCTGCTTCCCCTCCCCCAATCTCGCAGAATTCCATTTCCCCCTTTCTTTCTCCAGCTGCGGCAATTTCCCTGTATAACAACTCCCTCCCTCCTCTCCCCTCCCCTAAATGAAGCCTTACGCTTCGGATCATTACCGTAGCGTTGGTCACGAGAGGTGCAGCTCGTCTTCCAGCTCGTGGATAAGCAGAGAGGCCTTCTTAATTAACCTGCATTGAAATACCGGTCTCCACCCATCGGCTTGCAAAAGAATGTTGCTGGAAATTTACATCTCGGAGTTTCGTGGGAGATGGGGAAGAGAGGGGGGAAGGTAATAATATTCAAGATTAAGGGTTCAGATCTGATTACACTGGCAATTCGACGGGGTGGGATCGCAGAATCTGATTAGCGTATTCACAGCGCCCTGATTTTCTGTTCAGAGCTGTGAAGATTTTTCTACTTTTGTGACGACGTCGAATACGATTTCCGCTTTCTTTACAGGAACAATCGATGGAGAGAAATCAGTTTTCTTTTCTTATAAGGCGTTTACTTTTGTGTGTTTTTAAAAAATATTTGCCTTTAAACATTCATACGCTTGAGCAATTCCAGAAACATCTTCTACAGTCTATTGTTTGGTACCTGCAGTACAGGGATTTCCAGTAAGTCAGCTTCAGGTAATGAAAACGGCTGAAGATGAATTTTTGTTTTATATTAGAACAAATAACCCTCTGTCACAAATATTAAGTCAAAATTGACCAGGTTTCGATGCTACTAGGAGCGTCGTCTTCAGAAGTAAAGTAACTGTTCTAAAACATAATAGGTATATAAGACATTAATAAACTAAAGTGTTACTGACTGGAAAGAGATGCAGTACTTGTAAGTACTAAAGTGTGTACTGACTGGAAACAGCTGCAGTACTTGTAAGTACGAAAGTGTGTACTGACTGGAAACAGATGCAGTACTTGTAAGTACTAAAGTGTGTACTGACTGGAAACAGATGCAGTACTTGTAAGTACGAAAGTGTGTACTGACTGGAAACAGATTCAGTACTTGTAAGTACTAAAGTGTGTACTGACTGGAAACAGATGCACTACTTGTAAGTACTAAAGTGTGTACTGACTGGAAACAGATGCAGTACTTGTAAGTACTGCATCTCTTTCCAGTCAGTACACACTTTAGTTTATTAATGTCTTATACACCTATTATGTTTTAGAACAGTTAGTTTACTTTTGAAGACGACGCTCCCAGTAGCGTCGAAACCTGGTCAATTTTGGCTTAATATTTGTGACCGAGGGCTTATTTGTTCTAATATAATTCTAACACGCTCACTGAACCTTAGCAGCTATGGAACTTCCTGGCAGATTAAAACTGTGTGCCGGACCGAGACTCGAACTCGGGACCTTTGCCTTTCGCGGGCAAGTGCTCTAGAAACAACCCCCAGGCTGTGGCTAAGCCATGTCTGCGCAATATTCATTCTTTCAGGAGTGCTAGTTCTGCAAGGCTCGCAGGAGAGCTTCTGTAAAGTTTGGAAGGTAGGAGACGAGGTACTGGCGGAATTAAGGCTGTGAGGACGGGGCGTGTGCTTGGGTAGCTCAGTCGGTAGAGCACTTGTCCGCGAAAGGCAAAGGTCCCGAGTTCGAGTCTCGGTCCGGCACACAGTTTTAATCTGCTAGGAAATTTCATATCAGCGCACACTCCGCTGTTGAGTGAATATTTCATTCTTAGCAGCTATGTTCAAAGTTTTAAGAATTTTAGTTTGTTTATTTTGTTTCATATAAGAGGAGATGACGTCAGTCGGCGACAAGTGACTCGAAGATGAGTAAGAAGACATCAGTTCGATATTTTTTCCTCCTTCGAATAACCAGTTAACGTCGTGTGTGACTACTGGCATTTTTGTGATGAAGAAAGATGCGCCGTTTCCGGTTGTTTTTTCTGATTTCATCCGTGACTTGTGCCAAATCGACGTATTCAGTAACCGATCAAAAGTATCAGGAGACCCCTAGGTAACGCGGCATTGACTACCACGTGTCGCGACATGCCGACCTGCCAGTATGAAAGGTGGTGGTGGTGGTGGTGGTGGTGGGTAATGTGTAGTCAGCGGAAATGAAACGAGCGTATGGTATCGTTGGCTGGGAGGCCCCTATTCGAGGAAGTTCGGCCGCCAAGTACAAGTCGTATTTCATTCGACACCACATTGTGCGACATGCGCGCCGGCGATGAGGATGAAAGTGATGGTGAGGACAACGGAAGACCCAGTTCCCGAGCGGAGAAAATCTGTAACCCGGCCGGGAATCGAACCCGATCCCGCTTGCATGGGAGGCGAGCGCGTTACCACCCAGTTAAGCAGAACCGGCAACAGCAGGCTGGGTCCATCGGGTCAACGGAAGACCCAGTTCCCGAGCGGAGAAAATCTGTAACCCGGCGGGGAATCGAACCCGAGCCCACTTGCATGGGAGGCGAGCGCGTTACCACCCAGCTAAGCAGAACCGGCAACAGCTGGCTGGGTCCATCGGGTCAACGGAAGACCCAGTTCCCGAGCGGAGAAAATCTGTAACCCGGCGGGGAATCGAACCCGAGCCCACTTGCATGGGAGGCGAGCGCGTTACCACCCAGCTAAGCAGAACCGGCAACAGCTGGCTGGGTCCATCGGGTCAACGGAAGACCCAGTTCCCGAGCGGAGAAAATCTGTAACCCGGCGGGGAATCGAACCCGAGCCCACTTGCATGGGAGGCGAGCGCGTTACCACCCAGCTAAGCAGAACCGGCAACAGCAGGCTGGGTCCATCGGGTCAACGGAAGACCCAGTTCCCGAGCGGAGAAAATCTGTAACCCGGCGGGGAATCGAAACCGAGACCGCTTGCATGGGAGGCGAGCGCGTTACCACCCAGCTAAGCAGAACCGGCAACAGCTGGCTGGGTCCATCGGGTCAACGGAAGACCCAGTTCCCGAGCGGAGAAAATCTGTAACCCGGCGGGGAATCGAACCCGAGCCCACTTGCATGGGAGGCGAGCGCGTTACCACCCAGCTAAGCAGAACCGGCAACAGCTGGCTGGGTCCATCGGGTCAACGGAAGACCCAGTTCCCGAGCGGAGAAAATCTGTAACCCGGCGGGGAATCGAACCCGAGCCCACTTGCATGGGAGGCGAGCGCGTTACCACCCAGCTAAGCAGAACCGGCAACAGCAGGCTGGGTCCATCGGGTCAACGGAAGACCCAGTTCCCGAGCGGAGAAAATCTGTAACCTGGCGGGGAATCGAACCCGAGCCCACTTGCATGGGAGGCGAGCGCGTTACCACCCAGTTAAGCAGAACCGGCAACACCAGGATGGGTCCATCGGGTCAACGTGGACTACCCATTGGATGTCGTCTGAATAATAAATACATCAGCGACATTTCAACCTTTATAAAACTGCACAAATGGACTTTTGGTGATGTGTTTGTCAAGTGGAAACATAATGGAACAAACACGGCTGAGCCAAGATGATACAGACCTCATGTACTGACGACATGGCACCGTCGAGCGTTCCAGAGAATGGTTGTAAAAGAGCGCGTGAAATAAGCGCAGGTAATGAGTCGTAAAATCCAACATGCTACAAGTAGTCGAGCTAGTTTCCTGGATTAAGAAACAGTGGGGTACAATGGTCGATCTGGGTCTCATAAGTCACACATTGTTGTAGTCAGTCCAAAAGCGACGCTCCATGTAGTGCAAAGAGCGTCGCCATTGGTCAGTAGGTGACTGGGAAAAACTGGTATGGGATGATGAATCACGGTATACCCTGAGGAAATCCGATGGAAAGTTTTGGGTTTGACGAATGCCTGGAGAGCGTTGCCTGCCATGACGTGCAGTGCCGACGGTGAAACATGTAGGAAGTGGTGTTACGGTTTGGGAGTGTTTTTGGTGCTACCGGTGCTGTCCATTTACTGGGCTTCAGAAAACGCCAAATGCGGAAGGCTGAGGATACCTTCCACAGCATTGCGTACTCAGTTCAGTAATGGACCGTTCGTGAGACGATCACTGTTTCTTTATCAGTATGACAACGCAACCAGCATCTGCGAGGCAGTAGTTTATGGACAACAACTTTCCTGAAATGCACTGGCCTGCCCAGTCTCAAACTGAACCCAATGGAACAGCTTAGGGACGAGTTAGAACTCGACTTCGCTTGAGATCCCATCTACCTGCTCTGGTTTCGGCTCTTGAGGAGCAATGGGCTGCCATTCCTCCACACAGACACATCATTGAGAGTGTCTCCAGCACATATCAAGTCGTCATAAAGATGAAGGGTGGACGCATCCCACATGCTAATATCCACTAAAAGGTGTTCCGATAGTTTTGATCTCATGGTGTTTTTCGATCCTTGAAAGCTACGTCCGTGACACGTACTGTGTAGGTAGAGACATGCCACAAGTTTCCTGCAAGTGTGCCGGCCGGGGTGGCCGAGCGGTTCTAGGCGCTACAGTCTGGAACCGCGCGACCGCTACGGTCGCAGGTTCGAATCCTGCCTCGGGCATGGGTGTGTGTGATGTCCTTGGGTTAGTTAAGTTTAAGTAGTTCTAAGTTCTAGGGGACTGATGACGTCAGTAGTTAAGTCCCATAGTGCTCAGAGCCATTTGGACCATTTGAACCTGCAAGTGTTTTGCGAAGAAGTCGCTGTTGTTGTTGAATGGTGCTTACTTTCCGGCTCCTCCCAGTATATCCCAGTTTCGTCTATTCCTACGAAGATGTGTACAGATTTCCCGTTTCCTACCTCGAATTGTTGTGAACAATTCCGTACAACCTCTAACAAGAGCCTGTTTTTGAACTACGGTCACACTGTGTGGAACCTATCGGGAGGAGATCTGTTTCACAGCTTCAGAAAACATACGTCGGAATTGGCCTAGGAGTAGCATCCTGAACCGACCGACCGCCGTGTCATCCTTAGCCGGTAGGCGTCACTGGATAGGGATATGGAGCAGTATGTGGTTGACACACTACACTCTTTTCTGCGAAGAAGTCGCTGTTGTTGTTGTTGTTGTTGTTGTCTGTCCATCTTGGAACTCCCAAAAAGTTGAATGGTGCTTACTTTCCGGATCATCCCAGTACATCCCACTTTCGTAATTTCCCATTTCGTCGCTCGAATTTTTGTGAACATCCAATAAGAGTCCATTCTTGAACTACGGTCATCTTGTGTGGAATGCAACGGGCCGGGATCTGTTTCACAGCTTCAAATAAATTCGGTCGGAACAGGCCTAGGAGGCCCACCGGTACCGACCGACCGCCGTGTCGTCCTCGGCCGATAGGCGTCCCTGGATAGTGATGAGTGATGGAGGGATATGTGGACGGCACATCACTCTCCCAGCCGCTGTCAGCTTTCGAGACGGTTAGATACTGTGTGTTATGTCGTGAAGCAGCGTTAACTGACGTCACGCTAATACTCGGAATTTACTCATCCAGTATTTCACAATGACAACACGTAGCGACTTCCATTAAACTCATAAATTTCAGACCTTCATAAAACTTGTTCTCGCTGACTTTTTTTTTTGGTCCTGTGCTAACCTCTTCATATCTCAGAGTAGCACTTGCAACCTACGTCCTCAATTATTTGCTTGACGTATTCCAATCTCTGTCTTCCTCTACAGATTTTGTCCTCTACAGCTCCCTCTAGTACCATGGAAGTCATTCCCTCATGTCTTAGCAGATGTCCTATCATCCTGTCCCTTCTGCTTATCAGTGTTTGCCACATATACCTTTCCTCTCCGATTCTGCGTAGAATCTCCTCATTCCTTACCTTATCAGTCCACCTAATTTTCAACACCACATCTCAAATGCTTCGATTCTCTTCTGTTCCGGTTTTCCCACAGTCCATGTTTCACTACAATGCTGTACTTCAGACGTACATCCTCAGAAATTTCTTCCTCAAATTAAGGCCGGTATTTGATATTAGCAGACTTCTCTTGGCCAGAAATGCCTTTTTTTCCGTAGCGAGTCTGCTTTTGATGTCCTCCTTGCTCCGTCCGTCATTGGTTATTTTACTGCCTAGGTAGCAGAATTCCTTAACTTCATTGACTTCGTGACCGTCAATCCTGATGTTAAGTTTCTCGCTGTTCTCATTTCTACTACTTCTCATTACCTTCGTCTTTCTGCGATTTACTCTCAAACCGTACTGTGTACTCAATAGACTGTTCATTCCGTCCAGCATATCATTTAATTCTTCACTTTCACTCAGGATAGCAATGTCATCAGCGAATCGTATCATTGATATCCTTTCACCTTGTATTTTAATTCCACTCCTGAACCTTTCTTTTATTTCCATCATTGCTTCCTCGATTGTACAGATTGAAGAGTAGGGGCGAAAAGCCACAGCCTTGTCTTACACCCTTCTTAATACGAGCACTTCGTTCTTGATCGTCCACTCTTATTATTCCCTCTTGGTTGTTGTACATATTGTATATGACCCGTCTCTCCCTATAGCTTATCCCTACTTTTTTCAGAATCTCGAACAGCTTGCACCATTTTATATTGTCGAACGCTTTTTCCAGGTCGACAAATCCTATGAAAGTGTCTTGATTTTTCTTTAGCCTTGCTTCCATTATTAGCCGTAATGTCAGAATTGCCTCTCTCGTCCCTTTAGTTTTCCTAAAGCCAAACTGATCGTCACCTAGCGCATTCTCAATTTTCTTTTCCATTCTTCTGTATATTATTCTTGTAAACAGCTTCGATGCATGAGCTGTTAATCTGATTGTGCGATAATTCTCGCACTCGCTGACACCATCCACAAAATGATGAAAGGCGAAAGCTTTTTTGCTTACTACATTTTTCGCTGTTCATACAGTACAACTTGAGCATTCAGCATCGCATTTTAAGTCATTTCTTCTATATTTTACTACGAACTATTATTCGCAACACATCTAGCAGACACTAACCTACATTACCTCTAAATGCACCTGCGAGAATTAAATACACTGAAGAGCCAAAGAAACTAGTACACCACCCTAATATCGTGTGGGACCCACGCGAGCACGCAGAAGTGCCGCAACATGACATGGCATGGACTCGACTTATGTCTGAAGTAGTGCTGGAGGGAACTGACACCATGAATCCTGCAGGGCTGTCCATAAATCCGTAAGAGTACGAGGAGTGGGGATCTCTTCTAGGTACCAAGTTGCAAGGCATCCCAGATATGCTCAGTAAAGTTCATGTCTGAGGAGTTTGGTGGCCAGCGGAAGCGTTTAAACTCTGAAGAGTGTTCCTGGAGCCACTCTGTAGCAATTCTGGACGTGTGGGATGTCGCATTGGCTCTGAGCACTATGGGACTTAACATCTATGGTCATCAGTCCCCTAGAACTCAGAACTACTTAAACCTAACTAACCTAAGGACATCACACAACACCCAGTCATCACGAGGCGATGTCGCATTGTCCTGCTGGAATTGCCCAGGTCCGTCGGAACGCACAATGGACAAGAACGGTTGCAGGTGATCAGACAAGATGCCTACGTAAGTGTCACCTGTCAGAGTCGTATCTAGACGTATCAGGGGTCCCATATCACTCCAACTGCACACGCCCCACACCATTACAGAGCATCCACCAACTTGAACAGTCCCCTGCTGACATGCAGGGTCCATGGATTCATGAGGTTGTCTCTATACCAGTACCGTCCACCGCTCGATACAATTTGAAACGAGACTCGTCCGACCAGGCAACATGTTTCCAGTCCTCAACAGTCAAATGTCGGTGTGACGGGCCCAGGCGAGGTGTAAAGCTCTGTGTCGTGCAGTCATCAAGGGTACACGAGTGCGCCTTCGGCTCCGAAAGCCCACATCGATGATGTTTCGTTGAACGAACGCCGACACTTGTTGATGGCCTAGCAATGAAATCTGCAGTAGTTTACGGAAGGGCTGCAATTCTGTCACACTGAACGATTCTCTTCAGTCGTCGTTGGTTCTGTTCTTGCATGATCTTTCTCCGGCCGCAACGATGTCGGTGATTTGATGCTTTACCAGATACCTGACATACTCGGTACAATCGTGAAGCGGTCGTACGGGTTATTCCCCATTCCATCGCTACCACGGAAATGCTGTATCCCATCATTCCTGCGCGCCTATAACACATCGTTCAAACTCACTTAAATCTTCATAACTTTCCATTGTAGCGGCAGTAACCGATCTACGAGGGTTGTCTTTTAAGTAAGGGCCGTTTTTATTTTTAAAAAAGATACTAATACTTTTGAAAAAAAACTTTTATTTTCTGATTCTACACACTTTTACCTATTTTTTTACACTGTTGCCTTGTTTATTTAAGCATAGCGTACAACTAAGTTTTTAATTCCCTCTTCAAAGAATTCGGCCGCCTGCTCCGACAGCCAAGAGTTCACGGTCGCTTTCACTTCATCGTCGTCATTGAAGCGCTGCCCGCCAAGATGGTGTTTCAGGTACCGGAAAAGGTGAAAATCGCTAGGAGCAAGGTCGGGGCTGTATGGTGCACGGTCCAAAACTTCCCAGCCAAAAGAATCAATCAAATCCCGAGTCTTTTGAGAGGTGTGGGGCCTAGCGTTATCGTGCAGGAGCAAAACTCCTTTTGTCAGCATGCCGCGCCTTTTGTTTTGAATTGCTCTGCGGAGCCTCTTTAGAGTTGCACAGTAGGCATCTGAGTTGATTGTCGTTCCTCGTGGAACGTCCACTAGCAAAACACCGCGCCGGTCCCAGAACACAGTTGCCATAATCTTGCGCTTTGACAGCGTCTGTTTGGCTTTGACCTTGACGGGTGAGGTTGTGTGTCGCCATTCCATCGATTGTCGCTTGCTTTCGGGAGTGATATGGGATACCCACGTTTCATCTCCAGTGACAATTTGACTCAACATGTCATCCCCTTCTTCCTCGTAACGAATCAAAAAGTCCAATGAAGTGGCAAATCTCTTCCCTTTGTGGTCCTCTGTGAGGAGTCTGGGTACCCACCGAGAACACAGTTTCTTAAAGTTTAGGTTTTCAGACACAATTTTGTACAAAACCGATCTTGAAACTTGTGGAAATTCCAAAGAAAGAGTGGAAATTGTGAATCTTCTGTCCTCACGAATCTTTGTTTCGACTGCAGCCACCAAATCATCAGTGATCACAGAGGGCCGGCCTGAGCGTTCTTCGTCACGGACGTTTTGACGGCCATTTTTAAACTCTCTAACCCATTGACGCACTTTACCTTCACTCACTGCATTCGAGCCATAAACTTCTGTCAACTGACGATGAAGTTCTGCAGCTGATAAGCTTCTCGGGGTCAAAAAACGTACCACGACCGTATCTCACACGCGGCGGGCGATTCAATAATCGCAAACATTATAAAGTAGCGCAGCGATGCGTACACGTCAGCTACAGAGCTGCAACTTGCATTAGTGTGAACGGGAAGGATGCCGGCAAGTGGCGCGGTGGCTTGTTGCGGCGTCCGCGCGAACTACGGGACTATACGCGCGAACGGCCCTTACTTAAAAAACAACCCTCGTAACAACAGCGCCAGACAATTGTTGTCTTATATAGGCATTTCCGACCGCAATGCCGTATTCTGCCTTTTTACATATCTCTGTATTTTGAATACGCATGCATATACCTCCTTCTTTGGCGCTTCAGTGTATTTAACGTATACAGAGAAGAGCAGTACCAGTCACAAGTTTCTTTGGCCCGTGGGATGATGTCACAGAGATGCTGAAGAAACCAAACTGGGACACTCGTGAAAATAGACGTAAAGTATCCCGCGGAAGCATTCTTACAAAGTTTCAAGAAGTGGCTTTTAAACATGACTCTAGGAATATACTATGAGGTGCATTCAAGTTCTAACGCCTCCGATCTTTTTTCTCCGGACTGGAAAGAGATAGAAACATGCGCATTGTTTTAATATGAGGCCGCATTCATTGTCAATACGTCCCAGAGATGGCAGCACCGTACGGCAGATGGAATTTTACCGCCAGCGGCGAGAATGAGAACTGTTTTAAAGACTTAAAATGGCGACGTTTTCCTTACTTGAACAGCGTGCAATCATTCGTTTTCTGAATTTGCGTGGTGTGAAACCAATTGAAATTCATCGACAGTTGAAGGAGACATGTGGTGATGGAGTTACGGATGTGTCGAAAGTGCGTTCATGGGTGCGACAGTTTAATGAAGGCAGAACATCGTGTGACAACAAACCGAAACAACCATGGGCTTGCACAACCCGGTCTGACGACACGATCGAGAAAGTGGAGAGAATTGTTTTGGGGGATCGCCGAATGACTGTCGAACAGATCGCCTGCAGAGTTGGCATTTCTGTGCGTTCTGTGCACACAATCGTGCATGACGACCTGAAAATGCGAAAAGTGTCATCCAGGTGGGTGCCACGAATGCTGACAGACGACCACACGGCTGCCCGTGTGGCACGTTGCCGAGCAATGTTGACGCGCAACGACAGCACGAATGGGACTTTCTTTTCGTCGGTTGTGACAATCAATGACACGTGGATGCCATTTTTCAATCCAGAAACAAAGCGCCAGTCAGCTCAATGGAAGCGTACAGATCCACCGCCACCAAAAAAATTTCGGGTAATCGCCAGTGCTGGAAAAATGATGGTGTCCATGTTCTGGGACAGCGAGGGCGTAATCCTTACCCACTGCATTCCATAGGGCACTACGGTAACAGGTGCATCCTACGAAAATGTTTTGAAGAACAAATTCCTTCCTGCACTGCAACAAAAACGTCCGGGAAGGGCTGCGCGTGTGCTGTTTCACCGAGACAACGCACCCGCACACCGAGCTAACGTTACGCAACAGTTTCTTCGTGATAACAACTTTTAAGTGATTCCTTGTGCTCCCTACTCACCTGACCTGGCTCCTAGTGACTTTTGGCTTTTTCCAACAATGAAAGACACTCTCCGTGGCCGCACATTCACCAGCCGTGCTGCTATTGCCTCAGCGATTTTCCAGTGGTCAAAACAGACTCCTAAAGAAGCCTTCGCCGCTGCCATGGAATGATGGCGTCAGCGCTGTGAAAAATGTGTACGTCTGCAGGGAGATTACGTCGAGAAGTAACGCCAGTTTCATCGATTTCGGGTGAGTAGTTAATTAGAAAAAAATATCGGAGGCCTTAGAACTTGAATGCACCTCGTACCACCCCCTACGTATCGCTCCCGTAGGGATCGTAAGGACATTTTGAGAGTGTAAACATGGTCCAAGTTGGCTCGATTCTTTTTACTATCCGTGTTACTGGCCAGTTTCAGCCGTGGGTTACTTTCAAGCACCGATCTTAAGAAGCCGGAAGCTTAAGATCTGTGCTTGAAAATGACCCACAGTTCAAACTGGCCAGTTGCACGGACAATATTTTCATTCTCAAAACACGTTGAGGCTGAAGACGGCACAAAAATAATGTTTATAATCTTGACATTCTCAAATCTTATCGGGTTTGGTGACGACTGAGGCTTAGCTGCCACTTCATATCAGTAAACCCGTCTCTCATCATCTATGATTTTACACTTCTGCATTGTATTGACTTAGGCTACCAACTACTCTGCATCTTGCATTGGCCGCTGTCTTTGTTCGAAATTCAGCAACTTAGAAACTAATTCTACTACATCGAATTTCATACCAAAAAAATTCGACAAAATCTGTCAACATTATCAGCGACTGACTGCGATTCTGCGATCGGCTATGATCATTTCTTTCTCAATGTCTCTCGCGAAATCAGCTGCTGATGACATGGTTCAAATGGTTCAAATGGCTCTGAGCACTGTGGGACTTAACATCTATGGTCATCAGTCCCCTAGAACTTAGAACTACTTAAACCTAACTAACCTAAGGACAGCACACAACACCCAGCCATCACGAGGCAGAGAAAATCCCCGACCCCGCCGGGAATCGAACCCGGGAATCCGGGCGTGGGAAGCGAGAACGCTACCGCACGACCACGAGATGCGGGCCTGCTGATGACATGCTGGGGCGTACAGTATGTAAACACTAAACTATCGAACCCGGCAGTTTTTCGCAGTTGCTAAATATGTATGGAAACTGCGTATACTATGTTGTGGGTTGGCAGGAGAGCGAACACCGTATTATTAGAGGAAGCCGAAAGGCACGCGTTTTAGCTCACTCAGGCTGGCGTGAGGTCTGGAACAGGACAAGGAAATTAGACTTTAGAAAAACGGACGTAGCTGGTGGAATACTTAACTTTAATCCATTAATGATGAGCGTCGCTCTTGACGGTACATGATTCACAGTATCAATAGTAACTGGTAATGGCGCCTTGCTAGGTCGTAGCAATTGACGTAGCTGAAGGCTATGCTAACAATCGTCTCGGCAAATGAGAGCGTATTTTGTCAGTGAACCATCGCTAGCAAAGGCGGTTGTACAACTGGGGCGAGTGCTAGGAAGTCTCTCTAGGCCTGCCGTGTGGCGGCGCTCGGTCTGCAATCACTGACAGTGGCGTCACGCGGGTCCGACGTATACTAACGGACCGCGGCCGATTTAAAGGCTACCACCTAGCAAGTGTGGTGTCTGGCGGTGACACCACATACCACTTCCGTCTGAATGTCCAGTAGAGTATCGTGTAAAAATTTGAAATAAATCCATCAACATCATTTCAAGATTTTCAGTAGCATCGTTTCCCCTTTATATATTGCTTATATATTTATATAAGAAATATATTAGAAAAACATACAGTTTATGTCTGTAAAAATTGGAAATAAATAGGTCAAGATTTCCCTTTATACATGGTGAGTCACTAACTATTGCCACCTAGAATAACTCTGAAAGCACGATAGGAGCTGAAAAGACTGCAGGACAAAAGTTGCATGAGACAACGGGGGACATAGTATGGCGTTGGTCTTTTGTTGCTAGGTGGGGTCGCTTGAGAGATATGAAGGTCAACTTTGTTTTTTTTAGACGGGATGCTATAATTTGGTACTTATTCTCTGATAGCAGCTATCGAGACGAATCCAATGATGTGTAACAGTAAGGTCTTTGAAGGTCAACGAAGGTCACAGAGGTGGCATGAACGTCCATTTACAGAAGGTGTTCGAAGTGATGACCATTGGTATCAATGCAGTGCTGCAATCTTCTTGTCATGGACTGAGTGGTATTCGTCATCACCTCGGCACTTACCGAATCACATGCTCTGACAAATCTCTCTCTCATATCTTCAGGTGTAGTTGGAACGTCTTTTGCCAAGAAAAAATGCAGAGGCTGCAACTCTGGCGAACGAGCCGGCCACGACACATCTCCTCCGCGTCCAATCCAGCAATTTGGGAATTGTCTCTGCAACTCATTTCTGGCCATCAGCGAAAAATGTCCCTGACAACCATCGTGTTGATACCACATTCTGTTCCTTGTTGCTAAAGGTATTTCTTCCAATAACAGAGCTAATGTTACTTGCAGGAATGTGGTGTACTTCCTACCAAAAAGATTTTCTCCGATGAAATAGGGGTCTACAATTCTGTCCTCCAGAATCCTACACCATACATTGGCACATTTTGGTGTGCAACTTACCGCACCCAACATGTATTTTCAGTTGCACAATAATACGTGTTATGCAAATTAACATTTCCATGGTAAGTGAATGTAGCCCCGTCAGTAAATAAAATCAAATTAATAAATGTGTTATTCATCTGAATCTGAAGTTGAGCCCATCGGCAGAATTCAATGCGGCGCATACAATCCGTACCAGTTAATTCTTGGTGGAGACTGATATGGCAAGGATGATATTTATGGCGATGCAGAACACAAACAACACTAGTCTCGCTCATGCCAGATTCCCTTGCGATTTGACGCGAACTAACACAAGGATCTCGAACCACAGCGGGAAGAGTACCAATTTCCATTTCCTCGTTAGTAACTTTCCTTTTCCGGATATGTTTCTGATACATTAAAGATCCAGTTGTTCTCAATCTATCATACACATGCTTAAATGTACGACGTGTAGGGTAACTACGTTGAGGATATACAGGGTTACTACAAATGATTGAAGCGATTTCATAGCTCTAGAATAACTTTATTATTTGAGATATTTTCACAATGCTTTGCACACACATACAAAAACTCAAAAAGTTTTTTTAGGCATTCACAAATGTTCGATATGTGCCCCTTTAGTGATTTGGCAGACATCAAGCCGATAATCAAGTTCCTCCCACACTCGGCGCAGCATGTCCCCATCAATGAGTTCGAAAGCATCGTTGATGCGAGCTCGCAGTTCTGGCACGTTTCTTGGTAGAGGAGGTTTAAACACTGAATCTTTCACATAACCCCACAGAAAGAAATCGCACGGCGTTAAGTCGGGAGAGTGTGGAGGCCGTGACATGAATTGCTGATCATGATCTCCACCACGACCGATCCATCGGTTTTCCAATCTCCTGTTTAAGAAATGCCGAACATCGTGATGGAAGTGCGGTGGAGCACCATCCTGTTGAAAGGTGAAGTCGACGCTGTCGGTCTCCAGTTGTGGCATGAGCCAATTTTCCAGCATGTCCAGACACACGTGTCCTGTAACGTTTTTTCGCACAAGAAAAAGGGGCCGTAAACTTTAAACCGTGAGATTGCACAAAACACGTTAACTTTTGGTGAATTGCGAATTTGCTGCACGAATGCGTGAGGATTCTCTACCGCCCAGATTCGCACATTGCGTCTGTTCACTTCACCATTAAGAAAAAATGTTGCTTCATCACAGAAAACAAGTTTCGCACTGAACGCATCCTCTTCCATGAGCTGTTGCAACCGTGCCGAAAATTCAAATCGTTTGACTTTGTCATCGGGTGTCAGGGCTTGTACCAATTGTAAACGGTAAGGCTTCTGCTTTAGCCTTTTCTGTAAGATTTTCCAAACCGTCGGCTGCGGTACGTTTAGCTCCCTGCTTGCTTTATTCGTCGACTTCCGCGGGCTACGCGTGAAACTTGCCCGCACGCGTTCAACCGTTTCTTCGCTCACTGCAGGCCGAGCCGTCGGTTTCCCCTTACAGAGGCATCCAGAAGCTTTAAACTGCGCATACCGTCGCCGAATGGAGTTAGCAGTTGGTGGATCTTTGTTGAACTTCGTCCTGAAGTGTCGTTGCACTGTTATGACTGACTGATGTGAGTGCATTTCAAGCACGACATACGCTTTCTCGGCTCCTGTCGCCATTTTGTCTCACTGCGCTCTCGAGCGCTCTGGCGGCAGAAACCTGAAGTGCGGCTTCAGCCGAACAAAACTTTATGAGTTTTTCTACGTATCTGTAGTGTGTCGTGACCATATGTCAGTGAATGGAGCTACAGTGAATTTATGAAATCGCTTCAATCATTTGTAATAGCCCTGTATTTGAGCGTATAAATCTCCAGCTCTCACTGAATTTAGTTGGCATTCTCCGTAAATGAGAGCAACATCGACTTGCTCTTCGAAGGAATACATTCACATTCCCTTGATTCGACGATGCTAGTCTTAACCGTTCTTATCAGTGTTGTATTGCGAATGGTAGAATGGCGTTTACATGTCAGTGGCACGTTAGATGGATACGCAGTATTCGGCGAATATTTACTAGACTCCTGGAAATTGAAATAAGAACACCGTGAATTCATTGTCTCAGGAAGGGGAAACTTTATTGACACATTCCTGGGGTCAGATACATCACATGATCACACTGACAGAACCACAGGCACATAGACACAGGCAACAGAGCATGCACAATGTCGGCACTAGTACAGTGTATATCCACCTTTCGCAGCAATGCAGGCTGCTATTCTCCCATGGAGACGATCGTACAGATGCTGGATGTAGTCCTGTGGAACGGCTTGCCATGCCATTTCCACCTGGCGCCTCAGTTGGACCAGCGTTCGTGCTGGACGTGCAGACCGCGTGAGACGACGCTTCATCCAGTCCCAAACATGCTCAATGGGGGACAGATCCGGAGATCTTGCTGGCCAGGGTAGTTGACTTACACCTTCTAGAGCACGTTGGGTGGCACGGGATACATGCAGACGTGCATTGTCCTGTTGGAACAGCAAGTTTCCTTGCCGGTCTAGGAATGGTAGAACGATGGGTTCGATGACGGTTTGGATGTACCGTGCACTGTTCAGTGTCCCCTCGACGATCACCAGTGGTGTACGGCCAGTGTAGGAAATCGCTCCCCACACCATGATGCCGGGTGTTGGCCCTGTGAGCCTCGGTCGTATGCAGTCCTGATTGTGGCGCTCACCTGCACGGCGCCAAACACGCATACGACCATCATTGGCACCAAGGCAGAAGCGACTCTCATCGCTGAAGACGACACGTCTCCATTCGTCCCTCCATTCACGCCTGTCGCGACACCACTGGAGGCGGGCTGCACGATGTTGGGGCGTGAGCGGAAGACGGCCTAACGGTGTGCGGGACCGTAGCCCAGCTTCATGGAGACGGTTGCGAATGGTCCTCGCCGATACCCCAGGAACAACAGTGTCCCTAATTTGCTGGGAAGTGGCGGTGCGGTCCCCTACGGCACTGCGTAGGATCCTACGGTCTCGGCGTGCATCCGTGCGTCGCTGCGGTCCGGTCCCAGGTCGACGGGCACGTGCACCTTCCGCCGACCACTGGCGACAACATCGATGTACTGTGGAGACCTCACGCCCCACGTGTTGAGCAATTCGGCGGTACGTCCACCCGGCCTCCCGCATGCCCACTGTACGCCCTCGCTCAAAGTCCGTCAACTGCACATACGGTTCACGTCCACGCTGTCGCGGCATGCTACCAGTGTTAAAGACTGCGATGGAGCTCCGTATGCCACGGCAAACTGGCTGACACTGACGGCGGCGGTGCACAAATGCTGCGCAGCTAGCGCCATTCGACGGCCAACACCGCGGTTCCGGGTGTGTCCGCTGTGCCGTGCGTGTGATCATTGCTTGTACAGCCCTCTAGCAGTGTCCGGAGCAAGTATGGTGGGTCTGACACACCGGTGTCAATGTGTTCTTTTTTCCATTTCCAGGAGTGTATTTGCTCGGTATACAAGAGAGAATTGTCCGAGCATGCCCTTCGATAAGTGCCGAAGTGATAAAGAATACCACTAAATCCATGAAAAGAACATTGCAGCACTGCATTTATACCAGTGGTCATCACTTCGAACACCTTCTGTAAATGAACGTTCATGCCACCTTTTTGACCTTCGTTGACCATCAAAGACCTCACTGTTACACATCATTGGTATTTCTCTAGCGACCCCACCTAGCAACATAAAACCAACGTCATATTATGGCCCCCGTTGTCCCATGCAACATTTGTCCCACAAACTTTTCAGCTGCTATCATACTTTCGAAGTTATTCTAGGTGGCAATAGTTAGTGACTCACTCTGTATAATTGTGCTACTGATTCATTTAGCTATAAACATGCTATGTACATCGAGGAAGCAATGATGGAAATAAAAGAAAGGTTCAGGAGTGGAATTAAATTACAAGGTGAAAGGATATCAATGATACGATTCGCTAATGACATTGCTATCCTAAGTGAAAGTGAAGAAGAATTAAATGATCTGCTGAACGAAATGAACAGTCTAATGAGTACACAGTATGGTTTGAGAGTAAATCGGAGAAAGACGAAGGTAATGAGAAGTAGTAGAAACGAGAACAGCGAGAAACTTAACATCAGGATTGATGGTCACGAAGTCAATGAAGTTAAGGAATTCTGCTACCTAGGCAGTAAAATAACCAATGACGGACGGAGCAAGGAGGACATCAAAAGCCAACTCGCTATGGCAAAAAAGGCATTTCTGGCGAAGAGAAGTCTACTAATATCAAATACTGGCCTTAATTTGAGGAAGAAATTTCTGAGGATGTACGTCTGGAGTACAGCATTGTATGGTAGAGAAACAAGGACTGTGGGAAAACCGGAACAGAAGAGAATAGAAGCATTTGAGATGTGGTGCTATAGACGAATGTTGAAAATTAGGTGGACTGATAAGGTAAGGAATGAGGAGGTTCTACGCAGAATCGGAGAGGAAAGGTATATGTGGAAAACACTGATAAGGAGAAGGAACAGGATGATAGGACATCTGCTAAGACATGAGGGAATGACTTCCACGGTACTAGAGGGAGCTGTAGAGGGCAAAAACTCTAGAGGAAGACAGAGATTGGAATACGTCAAGCAAATAATTGAGGACGTCGGTTGCAAGTGCTACTCTCAGAAGAAGAGGTTAGCACAGGAAAGGAATTCGTGGCGGGCCGCATCAAACCAGTCAGTAGACTGATGACCAAAAAAAAAAAAAATGAAAACATGTCATAGCAGAACTATCAAATTGAACTCAACATCTCATTACCATCGACAATTAGGATCACGCACGCACACACACACACACACACACACACACACACACACACACACAAATTGGTCGAGCCGTTCTCAAGTGATTACTTTCCACAACTGATTTCAATTTTCGACTTTTCCGGTGGATTTTCCAAAAAATTTCTTTCACACAATCACTGTCTCGACAATTACGTACACAACAAAGACAAAAATCAATCAAATCTGACGACCTGCTCTTAACTGATTGTGGTTCAAACATGCAGCAATTGATGTTAATTTCCGACTTCCTCGTTGGATTTTCCAAAAATTTTCTTTCGTACAAACATTGTCCTGACAACGACGAACACAAGCAAAAAAACATCAACCAAATCGGTCAAGTCATTCTAAGATGATGGTCTTTCACACACGTGACAACTGATTTTTATTTAAGTCGGTAAATAACCGCCTATACTACTGCATCACAAGCGACCTTCCTGACAGTTTTCAACAGACTAAATATGTCCAGATGCTTTTCAGCCTTGTTTACCAACGGAACAACGAAAAAAAAATTGTGTAGATCGGACCAGTAGAACACGCGAAATTGCAAAATTCCCCTTTACTGTTTTTGAACCCACCCAGTACGGTAGAAACCGTCTCACATTCTCATGCAACGTTTTAATTACATGAACTCACGGTATTGCGATTATTATACTTTTTCGTTCTCTCTACCTTTTGTTCCTATTCGTGAGCTTGTTTCTGTTCGCAAACTGAAAAGCGTCATCCCTGGCTCTTGTCTCTCATATGTTGCTCAACGAGAAGGGGGCGAGTGGACGAAGCAAAATTGAAAAAGGAAAAAAAAAAATAATGAAAGCGTAGGAGTATGCAAACAAGCACCACACACGCTTGCCGAGTTCCCGTGTAGCAGAAATTCATTTCGCCGCTTTTGTGGCGTCTTTTTGAGCTGAGAGCAGAGAAGCGGAGACACAATGAGAAATACTACGCCACGCACAGTTCTCTGCGCCTCTGTGCAGACCCTGAACGTGAATGGCAACTTCGCGACCACAGCCACAGGATTTGAAGCAGTACTGCACGTAAGCTTATTGTCAAAAGTACTATAATGTAGAGTATCGAGTGGAATTTGTGACTGGGTTGACTACGTTTTGGTAGGGAGGACACGGCATGTTGTCTTGGATGGGGAGTCATCGTCAGATGTAGAAGTAACTTCGGGTGTGCCGCAGGGAAGCGTGTTGGGACCTTTGCTGTTTATGTTGTATATTAATGGCCTTGCAGACAATGTTAATAGTAAAATTTTGCTGATTATGTCGTTATATACACACATCAAAAAGAGCTTTGCATTTAAGTAGGCTGTTTAGGTTTTTATGTTGGTAAGGCCGTGTAGCGCTCTGTATGAAAATCACTGGCTGTGCTGTGTGCAGTCTGTGGCTAGTTTGCATCGTTGTCTGCCATTGTAGTGTTGGGCAGCGGCAGCTGGATGTGAACAGCGCGTAGCGTTGCGCAGTTGGAGGTGAGCCGCCAGCAGTGGTGGATGTGGGGAGAGAGATGGCGGAGTTTTGAGAGCGGATGATCTGGACGTGTGTCCATCAGAGACAGTAAATTTGTAAGAATGGATGTCATGAACTGCTGTATATATATTATCATTTTTGAACACTATTAAGGTAAATACATTGTTTGTTCTCTATCAAAATCTTTCATTTGCTAAGTATGCCTATCAGTAGTTAGTGCCTTCCATAGTTTGAATCTTTTATTTAGCTGGCAGTATTGGCGCTCGCTGTATTGCAGTAGTTCGAGTAACGAAGATTTTTGTGAGGTGAGTGATTTCTGAAAGGTATAGGTTAATGTTAGTCAGGGCCATTCTTTTGTAGGGATTACTGAAAGTCAGATTGCGTTCCGCCAAAAATATTGTGTGTCAGTTTAAGTACAGTCTTGTACAATTTTTCTAAGGGGACGTTTCAGCATCACTTCGGTTCCAAGAATTACGGAACCTGTACAGAAAATTGGAATAGAGATCAACATAAACATCATTTCCACCCTTTCATTGCTCATGAAAACCACACATTGCATGTTGTACCACCGTACAGCGAGACCTTCAGAGGTGGTGGACCAGGTTGCTGTACACACTAGTACCTCTAATAGCCAGTAGCACGTCCTCTTGCATTGATGCATGCCTGTATTCGTCGTGGCATACTATCCACAAGTTCATCAAGGCACTGTTCGTCCAGATTGGCCCACTCCTCTATGGCGATTCGGCGTAGATCCGTCAGAGTGGTTGGGGGGGGGGGGGTCACGTCGTCCATAAACAGCCCTTTTCAATCTATCCCAGGCATGTTCGATAGGGTTCATGTGGCAACATGCTGGCCACTCTAGTCGAGCGATGTCGTTATCCTGAAGGAAGTCATTCACGACATGTGCACGATGGGGACGTGAATTGTCTTCCATGAAGACGAATGCCTCGCCAATATGCTGGCGATATGGCCCTACTGTCGGTCGGAGGACGGCATTCATGCAGGTATCGTACAACCGTTACGGCGCCTTCCATGACCTACGGCGTCGTACGTCGGCCACACATAAAGCCACCCCAAGACAGCAGGGAGCCTCCACCTTGCTGCACTCGCTGGACAGTGTGTCTGAGGAGTTCAGCCTAACCGGGTTGCCTCCAAACACGACTGCAACGATTGTCTGGCTGAAGGCATATGCGAGACTCATCGGTGAAGAGAACGTGATGCCAGTCCTGAGCGGTCCATTCGGCATGTTGTTGGGCCCATCTGTATCACACTGCATGGTGTCGTGGTTGCAAAGATGGACCTCGCCATGGACGTCGGGAGTGAAGTTGCGCATCATGCAGCCTACTGCGCACAGTTTGAGTCGTAACACGGCGTCCTGTGGCTGCAGGAAAAGCATCATTCAACATGGTGGCGTTGCTGTCAGGGTTCTTCAGACCCATAATCCGTAGGTAGCGGTCGTCCACTGCAGTAGTAACCCTTGGACGGCCTGACCGAGGCATGTCATCGACAGTTCCTGTCTCTCTGTATCTCCTCCATGTCCGAACAACATCGCTTTGGTTCGCTCCGAGACGCCTGGACACTTCCCTTGTTGAGAGCCCTTCCTGGCACAAAGTAACAATGCGGACGCGATCGAACAGCGGCACTGACCGTCGAAGCGTGATTGAACTACAGACAACACGAGCCGTGTACCTCCTTCCTGGTGGAATGACTGGAACTGATCGGCTGTCGGACCCCTTCCGTCTAATAGGCGCTGCTCATGCACGGTTTCTTACATCTTTGGGCGGGTATAGTGACATCTCTGAACAGTCAAAGGGACTGCGTCCACAGTCAACGTCTATCTTCAGGAGTTCTGGGAACTGCGGGTGATTCAAAACTTTTTTTGATGTGTGTATAATGAAGTACAATCTGGGAGAAGTTGCATAAATATTCAGCCCGATCTTGATAAGGTTTCAACTTGGTGCAGAGATTGGCAACTTGCTCTGAATGTTCGGAAATGTAAAATCGTGCACTTCACAAAACTAAAAAACCTAGTATCCTATGACTGTCATATGAGTGAGTCTCAGTCGGACTCGGCCAACTCATACAAATACCTGGGTGTAACCTAGGGCATGGATGTGTGTGATGTCCTTAGGTTAGTTAGGTTTAAGTTGTTCTAAGTTCTAGGGGACTGATGACCTCAGGTTAAGTCCCATAGTGCTCAGAGCCATTTGAACCAGCCTTGAGTGTAGCACTTTCTAGGGGTATGAAATGGAATGATCTAATAGGTTCATTCGTGGGTGAAGCAGGTGGTAGACTTGGGTTTATTGGAAGAATACTGGGGAAGTGCAATCAGTCTATGAAAGAAATTGCTTGCAAATTACTCGTGCGACCGCTTCTAGAATATTGATGAAGTTTATGGGACCCATACAAGATAGGATATTGGACATGTACAGAGAAGGGCAGCACGAATGGTCACAGGTTTGTCTAATACATGGCAGAGTGTCATAGAGATACTGAAGGAACTGAACTTACAGAGTCTGGAATATAGACATAAGGTATCCCGATAAAGTCTGTTAACAAAGTTTCAAAAACCGGCTTTAAATGATTACTCCAAGGATATACTAGAGCCTTCTACGTATCACTCACATAGCGATCGTGGGGACAGGATTAGAAGAATTACTGCACGCACAGATGCATTCAAACAATTATTTTTCTCATACGTGAATCGAACAGGAATGAACCCTAATAAGTGGTACAATGGGACGTACCGTCTGCCATTCACCTCACTGTCGTTTGCAGAGTATAGCTGTAGATGTAAATGTAGACATCGACGGACACGTTAGCTTGCTTACTTCTGTACCTAAAGATATCCTGAGGACGATATTTGTTTAGAAACTACGAGGTTACGAACTACGGAGATTATTCTTTTACAAACGATCCCTTGCCACATTGCAGCTTTTGTCTACATTCATCGTTGATTAACTTTCTGTAACAATTTTCTCTTAGCCACACGGATATTCAAAACTGAAACATAACCATTTCTTATCGCAAACGTTTTGTATTGGCGATGTCCTGTAGCCTTCAGGAAGCTGATGAAGAACATCAGCTGTTCCTACCGATGCCGTTTTATGCTACCCGCAATGTCATATTTGGCCTTCAAAAATCACACACAAGATTTTCGTACTCTCGCGCTCGCTACGCGCTAATTATTACTACTACAGCAAAAATGAACAAGACTATTTGGTAGGAAATTTAATATAGTTAAACTTTGTACTGGGCTACGTCTCCGCTAGATGACGTAGTTGTTGAGTTATTCAAGGAAACCTTCACACACACACACCCTTTCCCCACTCAGCCCTTCCCTGTAATGATTTCTACTCTCGGTATGTCGTTCATGGCACTTCCTCCTACCGCTGTAGAAAAATTTGCTACTGCACGAACTGTTTCCCACATTCGATGTCTTTGCGTCTTCATTGACTGGCCTTATTACCCCACCGCCTTAGATAAGCACAATTTTAAAATTGACGTTTGCCCGCATCTCGTGGTCGTGCGGTAGCGTTCTCGCTTCCCACGCCCGGGTTCCCGGGTTCGATTCCTGGCGGGGCCAGGGATTTTCTCTGCCTCGTGATGGCTGGGTGTTGTGTGCTGTCCTTAGGTTAGTTAGGTTTAAGTAGTTATAAGTTCTAGGGGACTGATGACCTCAGATGTTAACTCCCATAGTGCTCAGAGCCATTTGAACCATTTCTCGCTTCCCACGCACGGGTTCCCGGGTTCGATTCCCGGCGGGGCTAGGGATTTTCTCTGCCTCGTGATTGCTGGGTGTTGTGTGCTGTCCTTAGGTTAGTTAGGTTTAAGTAGTTCTAAGTTCTAGGGGACTGATGACCTCAGATGTTAACTCCCATAGTGCTCAGAGCCATTTTGAACCAAAATTGACGTTTGTGTAAATTTTTCCTGTAACAGTGTGAATATTAATAGCATCAAATAAACAATTATATCCTTGTAGTTGACAGGCCTTCGTTGTTAGGTTTAAGTTTGGATCGAATTGTCAAGGTAATTACATCTAGCGTAATGTTTACAAAAGTTCTTTTCTTTCTTTAACCTGAAGTGCACATTTGTAAGGTGGCAATAAGTTCGCACCTTACAAGCAGTCATCCACATACTTTGCGGTTAACTACAACCACAATTAGATATCATTTGACAGGTAGTACATCGTATATATGAATATTTAAAGGAGACTGACATTGTCACGTACGCCTTGTAAATAATTGTTAACGCTTATTGCATGAAAGGTGACAGAGTGTCTTTATTGTCACACTAGTAGAGGTTGGAACGACAGTGGAAATGAAACGGCAGGCGGAACTTAAGCCCTGGGTGGAAGGCCGGCACAGGTGTGTTGGTCCTGCTTAAACATAGGAAGCAGCAATACGGACATAGTGACACCTGAGCGCTGGGGCACAGTAGAGTCGCTACCGGCCGGTTTGTTGCCGGACAGGGAGGATTATACACTGAGATGGTACCTGTTCTTTCGGACGTATCCGAAAGAACAGATACCATCGGTGACCATGCAGCTCGGTAGAATGAAATTACAATGCAATGAACACCCTTAGCTGCTTACAGGCGTTGACATACGTCAACGGGGACACATGAAAATGTGTGGCCCGACCGGGACTCGAACCCGGGACCATCAATACGTTGAGAATGTGGGTTTCGCGGGAAGCGTGCCAGAGATATATCCCTGCAGTCGCCCTATCCTCTGTGTCCTCGGTGGCTCAGATGGATCTAGGGAACTGATGACCTCAGAAATTAAGTACCCAGCGTGTTCGGTCAGAGAGCTGGTTGGCCTCTGTAATAAAAAACTGAGTCGAAGGATCATCAAACGAACTTGAACAGGATGTCAAGTGGCGTCCGCAACGACCAAACACAACGATCAACAACGAACAAAATGAAAAAAAAATTAAAAAAAAAAAGATGGATAGAGCGTCTGCCATATAAGCAGGAGATCCCGGGTTCGAGTCCCAGTCGGGGTATACATTTTCATGTGTCCCCGTTGACGTATGTCAACGCCTGTAAGCAGCTAAGGGTGTTCATTTCATTGTAATTTAAGGAAATCTTGGACGCAGCTGAGGGGGAAAGAGAAAGCGTCACCTCGGAAACCACGCAGGCCGGGTTATTTCCAAGTATTTTTACTCAGAAGCGTACCATTGTACGAGTTTAGGTTTTTCTCGCAAACTTTTCGCGCTGTATGACAAAAGACTAAAATATGGTTGGTCGGCGTTGGGAAGAATCTGTAGAGAGGGAGAATATTCCGTGGTTTCGGGAATGTGATTCGTTTTCGGAATTATGATGGTGGGGAGCCGAGCCTTGCTGGGAGGCCAGCGGTGGAGAGAAGGGGTCTTCCGTTGTGAGCGCCCCTGTGGGACGGTCTTGATATCAGCTTCTTGTTGGTTCGGACGGACTTGCTGCCTTTGCTCTCACGAGATTTTACAGTTAGAACAGTTAGGCACTGTACTGTTGTGAACTTACACGATCCTGGACTTTGCCTCCGGGTAGGAAGTCGTTGTTGAGTACGCGGCGTTCAGTAATTGAGAGCACTTCCTCTGCCTATACTTACGTTGAGACGTTATCTGAACTCCGTCCTTGTGGCTGGGAGTTCGCGTTTCTCGTCTGTAGAACACAGAGAGGAGAAGACAGTATTACAGTATAGTAGTCGGAGGACCGCCTTCTGCCGTCCTAGTGTTTGAAAGAGTTTATTTGTGGCTGCAGTTCTTCCATTGTTGCAGACAGGTACGAGAACCAGCACACCGACGCACCAGACGCAGTACATACGGTGGTATCGTAAACTGCTTCGGCTTATTAGGGCTATAAAAGCTAAACAGTTGTGATCACGTTAGTTTATTTCCACTGAGGTTCTTGGAAATCAGTGTCTTCTAGTGTTTGGTATGCAGATGATGTCGGTCATCTCGCGTTATTGATATTAGACCGCGCATTCATAATAAGGGGCAGCGTTGGGCAATTGATTAGAAATTTTACTTAGTAAATGTAAACCTTGTAATATAAAGGTTTTTTTAATCTACACTAAATATATAACCAGGGACAATGTTTATCGTTTAGTAGAAATACACTACTGGCCATTAAAATTGCTACACCAAGAAGAAATGCAGATGATAAACGGGTATTCATTGGACAAATATGTTACACTAGAACTGACATTTGATCACATTTTCACGCAATTTGGGTGCATAGATCCTGAGAAATCAGGACCCAGAACAACCACCTCTGGCCTTAATAACGGCCTTGATACGCCTGGGCATTGAGTCGAACACAGCTTGGATGGCGTGTACAGGTACAGCTGCCCGTGCAGCTTCAACACGATATCACAGTTCATCAAGAGTAGTGACTGGCGTATTGTGACGAGCCAGTTGCTCGGCCACCATTGACCAGACGTTTTCAGTTGGTGAGAGATCTGGAGAATGTGCTGGCCAGGGCAGCAATCGAACATTTTCTGTATCCATAGAGGCCCGTACAGGACCTGCAACGTGCGGTCGTGCATTATCCTGTTGAAATGTAAGGTTTCACAGGGACTGAATGAAGGGTAGAGACACGGGTCGTAACACATCTGAAATGTAACCTCCACTGTTCAAAGTGCCGTCAATGCGAACAAGAGGTGACCGAGACGTGTAACCAATGGCACCCCATACCATCACGCCGGGTGATACGCCAGTACGGCGATGACGAATACACGCTTCCAATGTGCGTTAACTGCGATGTCACCAAACACGGATGCGACCATCATGATGCTGTAAACAGAACCTGGATTCATCCGAAAAAATGACGTTTTGCCATTCGTGCACCCAGGTTCGTCATTGAGTACACCATCGCAGGCGCTGTAGTCTGTGATGCAGCGTCAAGGGTAACAGCAGCCACGGTCTACGAGCTGATAGTCCGTGCTGCTGCAAACGTCGTCGAACTGTTCGTGCAGATGGTTGTTGTCTTGCAAACGTCCCCATCTGTTGACTCAGGGATCGAGACGTGGCTGCACGATCCGTTACAGCCATGCGGATAAGACGCCTGTCATCTCGGCTGCTAGTGATACGAGGCCGTTGGCATCCAGCACGGCGTTCCGTATTACCCTCCTGAACCCACCGATTCCATATTCTGCTAACAGTCATTGGATCTCGATCAACGCGAGCAGCAATGTCGCGATACGATAAACCGCAATCGCGATAGACTACAATCCGACCTTTATATAAGTCGGAAACGTGATGGTACGGATTTCTCCTCCTTACACGAGGCATCACAACAACGTTTCACCATGTAACGCCGGTCAACTGTGTATGAGAAATCGGTTGAAAACTTTCTTCTTGTCAGCACGTAGTAGGTATCTCCACCGGCGCCAACCTTGCGTGAATGCTCTGAAAAGCTAATCATTTGCATCTCACAGCATCTTCTTCTTGTCGGTTAAATTTCGCGTCTGTAGCACGTCATCTTCGTGGTGTAGCAATTTTAATGGCCAGTAGTGCAGTTGCCTTCATCATTCATTTATGTTTACATTGTTATTTATAAAATTAAGAGATCCTAAGATCTGCTTCAGGGGTAGTCAGACATGTCTTAGTAGTAGAAGACAAGATAAAACTGTGTTATGATTAAGGCGGACACTTTGCAGAGACAAAACTTCAAACACAATTTCAAACCATTTGGAAAACTGTTCTCGCTTACATGCGTAACAGCAAATATTTAACACATTAACTCATCCGTAAAGTTATCCGACGTTTGAAGCATTTTCATACATCGGAATTCGATTTGGAGGTGAGGTGTTTTCTGTTATTTACTATTCCTACTGAGACACTAGTTATCAATGATAACCAGAACCATCACAATGTCCCCTGGCGTACATTGAAGCACACGTATACAATATAACATTCCCCGCCCTTTATCATCTTCCTCCCCTCCCACAACACGCACATACACCTCTGCGAAGCAACGCTAAGAAGATTAAAAGGTAGCCACGCAGAAAATTGCCACTAAAACCTGTCCCTCCTTCCTTCTGACGGGCAGCTGTTACGGGACGAGGCGTTCCAGTCTTTAAGTAATGAATAAAAATGAGTCGTCTCCTCAAAAAGAAAGAAAAAAATGGGAAAAAGGACGAAGAAGAAGGAAGAGAAGCAAAAAGGAATAGACGAGTGTTTGCATAATAAATCCGCCTCCATCGCACTGCGCCAGGAATTATTTCCCTTAATTCGAACTTCCAAGACGGAAGGCGCTAAAGAAAGACGCAAGTCTCACCTTTGAACTTTATTACTTAAAGAGACGCGCCACGTCTCCTCTCTCTCCTGTTTATGTACATAAATTTCTCCCTCCCCCCTTCCTAACCCCCCACCAACACCGCCTCGACAAAGTATCTCTCTCCCAGCAACTTCGGAATCGGACGGAACTTCATTTCTTTCGCCCCCGACCAACAGCTTCGGCGATATCTGATTAAGGAAACAGCTTTCACTTCCCTTTCTTATATTTTCCCAGTTTTTCCTGTCCCCTTTACATTTTGCTTATCTCCGTCCTTTTTACGCCCGTCTGTTGCTTGAAACAAGACATATTTCTTTCATTTCGCCGGCCCGTCCATCCGCGTGTTGTTTAGTACAGCGCGCGCTATCTAGCGACTGTTCTGCTCACTACAGGCGAACACCATCTACCGGCCGTCACGTTCACTACCAGCTCCCGGCGAGCCAACTGTTGCTTTCTGAATACCCTTTGCTCCATTTTCCACCGACATCCACTATATACCATCCCATTTCACTACGTCGATTCACCCACTCGCTTCTCTATGTCCGTCCCTCCCGTATGCACTCTGTTTCAATACGCGCCGTTTTCAGCGGCTAATTCCCTTCCCGTGGACACAGATGTACACACTTCTCCGAGCTCGTATCGACTCGACTTTTCTTTCGCCCGCGATGTGCGTACCATCTAGCGTTCCTATTTGTACTAATTACGGCTGAATCGAACAGTCGCGCAAAATGGTTCCCTCACCAGCAAATGGAACACGCCAGGTATATTTTTATCTATTGATCCTTTAACGTTCACACTGTTAACTGTACCTTAAACGCTTGTACATGATACTGCTTTTTTCCCGTGCATTTTCTGAACCCTTTTGAAAACTCCGTCACTGAATATTCTATTTTTTGCCACTCCACCATATCACGAGAATCACGAGAACGACCTATTTATTAAAAAAAAAAAGACACTGTCTTGCAGTAGAGGTACTAACATCTACATCAACATCCATACTCAGCAAGCCATTTGACGGTGTATGGCGGAGGGTGCCTTGAGTACCTCTATTGGTTCTCCCTTCTATTCCAGTCTCGTATTGTTCGTGGAAAGAAAGATTGTCGGTATGCCTCTGTGTGGGCTCTAATCTCTCTGCTTTCATCCTCATGGTCTCTTCGCGAGATATGCGTAGGAGGGAGCAATATACTGCTTGACTCCTCGGTGAAGGTATGTTCTCGAAACTTCAACAAAAGCCCGTACCGAGCTACTGAGCGTCTCTCTTGCAGAGTCTTCCACTGGAGTTTATCTATCATCTCCGTAATGCTGTCGCAATTACTAAATGATCCTGTAACGAAGCGCGCTGCTCTCCGTTGGATCTTCTCTATCTCTTCTATCAACCCCAACTAGTACGGATCCCACACCAGTGAGCAGTATTCAAGCAGTGGGCGAACAAGTGTATTGTAACCCACTTCCTTTGTTTTCGGACTGCATTTCCTTAGGATTCTTGCATTTAAACTCAATCTGGCATCTGCTTTACCGACGATTAGTTTTACATGGTCATTCCGTTTTAAATCACTCCTAATGCGTACTCCCAGATAATTTATGGAATTAACTGCTTCCAGTTGCTGACCTACTATATTGTAGCTAAATGGTGAAGGATCTTTCTTTCTATGTATTCGCAGCAGAGGTACTGATAGTTTACCAGCATTCAAACGTTACATCGTTTCCAGATTTTCACTCTGCAGTAGAGTGTGCGCTGATATGAAACTTCCTAGCAGATTAAAACTGTGTGCTCTTGGCCGCAAAAGGCAAAGGTCCCGAGTTCGAGCCTCGGTGCGGCACACAGTTTTAATCTGCCAGGAAGTTACATGGTTGTTCCAAAAAATAACATGATTTTTGTTTTCTTGCAAGAATGTTATTTATTTTAATGTTGAAATGTGTGTGACTCCCTAGTCCCGAGACTTACACACTACTTAAACTAACTTAACGCTAAGGACAACTCTCACACCCATGCCCGATGGAGGACTTGAACCTCCGGCGGGATGTTATTTATTCGCCAACATCATGATTATTCGGTTCAAAATAGGCCACATTACATACCATGTTTTTTTCAGCACCTGAAACACTTCTGGGACTCGATCTGTGTAATAGCTTCAGCTCTCTTAGCAGCGCGTTCTCAAAGCGGTCTAGATGTGTACATTTTTTCTTTGTAACGACTCATGGGACCATGTCTACCCAATTTAAAGACCAGTGCATCATCGCAGTGTTGTTTTTGACCAAAAATTCGCAAATATGTCACGAGCTGCGCCATCGCGATGCAAAGCTAAGAACTGTTTCGCAACAAATGACTGCTTCACGCAAATGTCGTTAACCTTGTAAGTAGTACGCTTACTGACTCATCGACGTTGTAGCAAGATCCCATGCCGCTAAATTCTAAGAACTCATTGAGTTCACGTCTGTGCGTATTCATGTTTTTTACGTGCTGACGATACAAAATTCTTCCGCAGACCCGGACTTTAGTTTCAAAGTCACATCCGTGAAGAGGCGTTCCATCACCTGTTATAAGGCTCGTTTCAATAGTTTTGCATCGTAGTTCACTTCATCTAGCCACTCCTGAGCAAGTTGCATTCGCAGCTGTTTTTGTTCGAAAATCAGTCATTCAGGAACAAATGCTACTGTCACACGTTCCAAAGCCAAAGCATCCGAAATCACAGCATGAACCCGTTGATTATACCATCATCAGCGGCTTCATAGATTGTGATTTGGCGATCTTTCATGATTACTATTTTTTTTTTCATCGGGTTACCATGTACTGCTTCTTCCAAGGCGCTCGTCAAAACGTAGACGCTGGCTTCAGTCATAGCATACTAACCCAAAGTAGTATTTAATACTCATAACGCTTTGCTGTACTTTATTATGTAGCTGCTTAACTTAATGCAAGTTCCTGATCTACATCATTCCAAATAAATAATCGCCGATTTCACCTTGGACTTTCTTCATAGCTGACAAGATACTAGATATCCGATATGCGTAACACCATCGAGGTACTTTTCGGACCTGTTTAGCAACACAACAACGAAAATACCGGACGCATCGAACGAATACAACATGCGCAGTTAAAAAATTCCCGTTTGAGTTAGTTGCATCATTTCCTACTTTCATCCATATATGGACATGCAATATACAGATGTTATCCAACGCTGTTGTCTACGATCTACATCGACATCTACTGGGTGATGAAAAAGTCAGTATAAATTTGAAAACTGAGTAAATCACGGAATAATGTAGATAGAGAGGTACAAATTGACACACAAGCTTGGAATAACATGGGGTTTTATTAGAACCAAAAAAATACGAACGTTCAAAAAATGTCAGACAGATGGCGCTTCATCTGACAGAATAGCAATAAATAGCGTAACATAGTAAGACAAGGCAAGATGTTCTTTACAGGAAATGCTCAATATGTCCACCATCGTTCCTCGACAATAGCTGTAGTCGAGGAATAATGTTGTAAACAACACTGTAAAGCATGTCCGGACTTATGGTGAGGCATTGGCGTCGGATGTTGTCTTTCAGCATCCCTAGAGATGTCGGTCGATCACGATACACTTGCGACTTCAGGTAACCCCAAAGCCAATAATCGGACGCACTGAGGTCTGGGGACCTGGGAGGCTACAGTCTCCAATTCTTCCTGAACTGTCTCAGCAGCATTACGCCTTGTGCTCGGTCGGCCACTACGGGGTCTATCGTCTAAACACCCTGTGGCTTCGAACTTCGAAACCATTCTCGTCACAGCTGCATTTGTCAACGGACCTTTACCTGTTCGAATGCCCATCCTATAGCGATAGGATCGTGACGCTGAACTAGCACTTTCCCCATTCTGGTTATTACAGCTTCACTAAAAGCGGCTTTTCAGGTAACGTCAACATGCTGCGACTGCTGGCGCATCTGATTCTCTCTCTCATTACAGATCCTTTTATACACCATTGTCATGCGCAGTCACGGTCGTTTTGCTGTCCAGCGCCATCTGTCGGACATTTTGTGAACTTTGTTTTTTTTTTTGTTTTTTGTTTTTTTGTTCTAATAAAACCCCACGTGATTCCAAGCATATGTGTCAATTTTTACCTCTCTATCTACATTATTCCGTGGTTTATTAAGTTTTCAAATTTATACTGACTTTTTGATCACTCGGTATACTCCGAAATCCACCGTACCACACTTGTCATTTCCCTTCCTGTTCCACTCGCAAACAGAGCGACGGAAAAACGACTGTCTGTATGCCTCGGTATTAGCCCTGATTGCTCGCGTCTTACCTCCCCGGTCCTTGCGCATAATGTATGTTGGCAGCAGAAGAATCGTTCTGCAGTCAGCTTCAAACGCCGGTTCTCTAAATTTTCGCAGTAGTGTACCTGGTCAAGAATGTCGCCTTCCGTCCAGGGATTCCCATTTGAGATCCCGAAGCATCTCCGCAACATTTGTGTGTTGTTCGAACCTACCATCAACAAATCTCGCAGTCCGTCTCTGTATTGTTTCTGTGAGTTCCTTTAACCTGACCTGTTGTCCACCCCCAGTAGCTGAGTGGTACCGGCGCGGTAGCTCAGCGTGCTCGGCCATAGGGTCAGCTGCCCTCTGCAATAAAAAAAAACTGAGTTAATGGGTCAACAAAGAACTTAAACTGACGTCGTAGGACGTCCGCCCCGAAAAATACAGGGTGATTCAAAAAGAATACCACAACTTTAAAAATGTGTATTTAATGAAAGAAACATAATATAACCTTCTGTTATACATCATTACAGAGAGTATTTAAAAAGGTTTTTTTTCACTAAAAAACAAGTTCAGAGATGTTCAATATGGCCCCCTCCAGACACTCGAGCAATATCAACCCGATACTCCAACTCGTTCCACACTCTCTGTAGCATATCAGTTTGGAAAGCTGCTGTTATTTCTCGTTTCAAATCATCAATGGTGACTGGGAGAGGTGGCCGAAACACGATATCCTTAACATACCCCCATAAGAAAAAATCGCAGGGGGTAAGATCAGGGCTTCTTGGAGGCCAGTGATGAAGTGCTCTGTCACGGGCTGCCTGGCGGCCGATCCATCGCCTCGGGTAGTTGACGTTCAGGTGGTTACGGACAATTAAGTGCCAATGTGGTGCGCTCCATCCTGCTGAAATATGAATTGTTGTGCTTCTTGTTCGAGCTGAGGGAACAGCCAATTCTCTAACATCTCCAGATACTGTAGTCCAGTTACAGCAGCACCTTCGAAGAAAAAGGGACCAAAAACTTTATTGGCTGAAATGGCACAGAAAACCTTCACCTTAGGCGAGTCACGTTCATACTGAGTTGTTTCCGGCGGATTCTCAGTGCCCCATATACAGACATTGTGACGGCTGACTTTCCCGTTAGTGTGGAAAGTTGCTTCATCACTAAACACAATCTTTGAAACGAAAGATTCATCTGTTTCCATTTTAGCAAGGATAAAATCACAGAAATCGATTCTTTTAATCTTATCAGCTGCAGACAGTGCTTGAACCAATTTCAGACGACAAGGTTTCATAACTAACTTTTTTCGTAGGACTCTCCATACAGTTGATTGTGGAATTTGCAGCCTTCTGCTAGCTCTGCGAGTCGATTTTCCTGGGCTGCGAACAAATGCTTGCTTGATGCGTGCTACATTTTCATCACTCGTTCTCGGCCGTCCAGAACTTTTCCCTTTGCACAAACACCCATTCTCTGTAAACTGTTTATACCAACGTTTAATACACCACCTATCAGGAGGTTTAACACCATACTTCGTTCGAAATGCACGCTGAACAACTGTCGTCGATTCACTTCTGCCGTACTCAATAACACAAAAAGCTTTCTGTTGAGCGGTCGCCATCTTAGCATCAACTGACGCTGACGCCTAGTCAACAGCGCCTCAAGCGAACAAATGTACAACTAAATGAAACTTTCTAGCTCCCTTAATTCGCCGACAGATAGTGCTTAGCTCTGCCTTTTGTCGTTGCAGAGTTTTAAATTCCTAAAGTTGTGGTATTCTTTTTGAATCACCCTGTAGAACAAACTGTAACGAACAAAATGATATCACCTTAAGGGGAAAAAAAGTGCTCACCTCGACAGAATGTCAATCCCAAGAGTCCGGGTTCGATTCCGGGCTGGGTCGGAGATTTTCTCCGCTCGGGGACTGGGTGTTGTGTTGTCCTGATCATCATCATTTCATCCCCATCGACGCGCAAGTCGCCGAAGTGACGTCAAATCGAAAGACTTGCACCCGGCGAACGGTCTACCCGACGGGAGGCCCTAGTCACACGACCTGACCCGGTACAGATCCCAAACACTGGAGCAGTACTCAAGAACAGGTCGCACCAGCGTCCTATATCCGGTCTCCTTTACAGATGAACCACACTTTCCTAACTTTCCCCCTATAAGCCAAAGTCGACTATTCGCCTTCCCTACCACAGTCCTCATATGCTCGTTCCGTTTAATATCACTTTGTAAACCTACGTTTCTAGCATTTGTAGACTTAGAGAAAGCTTTTGACAATGTTGACTGGAATACTCTCTTTCAAATTCTAAACGTGCCAAGGGTAAAATACAGGGAGCGAAAGGCTATTTACAATTTGTACAGAGATCAGATGGTAGTTATAAGAGTCGAGGGACATGAAAGGGAAGCAGTGGTTGGGAAGGGAGTGAGACGGGGTTGTAGCCTATCCCCGTTGTTATTCAATCTGTATATTGAGCAACCAGTAAAGGAAACAAAAGAAAATTTCAGAGTAGGTATTAAAATCCATGGAGAAGAAATAAAAACTTTGAGGTTTGCCGATGACATTGTAATTCTGTCATAGACAGCAAAGGACTTGGAAGAGCAGTTGAACGGAATGGACAGTGTCTTGAAAGGAGGATATAAGATGAAACATCGACAAAATTAAAACGAGGATAATGGAGTGTAGTTGAATTAAGTCGGGTGTCGCTGAGGGAATTAGATTAGGAAATGAGACACTTAAAGTAGTAAAGGAGTTTCGCTATTTGCGGAGCAAAATAAGTGATGATGGTCGAAGTAGAGAGGATATAAAATGTAGACTGGCAATGGCAAGGAAAGCGTTTCTGAAGAAGAGAAATTTGTTAACATGGAGTATAGATTTAAGTCTCGGGAAGTCGCTTCTGAAAGTATTCGTATGGAGTGTAACGATGTATGGAAGTGAAACATGGACGTTAAATAGTTTAGACAAGAAGAGAATAGAAGCTTTCGAAATGTGGTGCTACAGAAGAATGCTGAAGATTAGATGGTAGATCACGTAACTAATGAGGAGGTATTGAATAGAACTGGGGAGAAGAGGGGTTTGTGGCACAACTTGACTAGCAAAAAAATGGCTCTGAGCACTATGGCACTATGGCACTTAACTTCTATGTCCATCAGTCCCCTAGAACTTAGAACTACTAAAACCTAACTAACCTAAGGACATCACTTGACTAGCAGAAGAGATCGGTTGGTAGAACATGTTCTGAGGCATCAAGGGATCACAAATTTAGCATTGGAGGGCAGCGTGGAAGGTAAAAATCGTAGAGGGAGACCAAGAGATGAATACACTAAGCAGATTCAGAAGGATGTAGGATGAAGAGGCTTTCACAGGATATGGTAGCATGGAGAGCTGCATAAAACCAGTCTCTGGACTGAGGACCACAACAACAACAACAACGTTACGCCTGAATATTTAAACAACATGACTGTGTCAAGCAGGACACTAATAATGCTGTATCCGAACATTACATGTTTGATCTTCCTACTCATCCGTATTAACTTAAATTTTTCTACGTCGAGTGCTAGCTGCCATTCATCATATGGACTAGAAATTTTGTCTAAGTCATCTTATATCCTCCTGCAGTGACTCAACTTCGACTCCTTACCGTCCACCACAGCATTAGCAGCAAATAACCGCTGATAGCCGCCCACCGTATCCGCCAAATCATTTGTGTATATAGAAAATAACAGCGGTCCCCTCACTCTGCCCTGGGGCATTCCTGATGATAGCCTTGTCTCTGGTGAACATACGCTCGGTTAACGGTGGGTTATAACGGTGCTACCTATCGCAAATTAAATCTAACTGGAGGATCTCAATCAGAAATAAATCAGTAAACCTCCGATTCCTTAAAGAATGAAACTGCCATGAACAAGAGAGCTTCAAAGTTACAATTACGCCAAGTATTTGCCTTGAAGCACATAATCGAGAAAAAAAGTTTAGGAAGGTTTTGAAACTATGGTTAGAGATTGCTGGAAGTCATTAAGCGCAATCATTATCAGATACTCGGTAAGTATAGTCTGATTATTTTGGCTCCATTTTAAAGGAACAGCTAGGTTTTCACGCATGTCAATGTTCCAAACGTCATTTCTCCTGCATTGTGTACGGTGGAGTGATATAATTTGTATTTGCAAAAACAGACATAATGTCTTACGGGATAACAGCAATCAGTGATTTTATAATGTTACTTAAAATCCGTCTTGATTGCAAATTTTTTTATTCATATGACCGGTTTCGGTTCATTCAGAACCATCTTCAGATCTGTAAAAATAATGATACTAATTTACTATTTGATGTTGATTAGATAGGATGAAAAAGATTTGCTTCTGTGAAATAGTAAATTAAGTTCAAATGGCTCTGAGCACTATGGGACTCAACATCTTAGGTCATAAGTCCCCTAGAACTTAGAACTACTAAAACCTAACTAACCTAAGGACATCACACACACCCATGCCCGAGGCAGGATTCGAACCTGCGACCGTAACAGTCCCGCGGTTCCGGACTGCAGCGCCAGAACCGCTAGACCACCGCGGCCGGCTAGTAAATTAGTATCATTATTTTTACAGATCAGAAGATGGTTCTGAATGAACCGAAACCGCTCATATGAATAAAAAAAATATGCAATCAAGACGGATTTTAAGTAACATTATATAATTTGTAGGTACAAAAATGGCTCAGAGCACTATGTGACTTGACTTCTGGGGTCCTCAGTCCCCTAGAACTTAGAACTACTTAAAGGACATCACACACATCCATGCCCGAGGCTGGATTCGAACCTGAGACCGTAGCGGTCGCGCGGTTCCAGACTGAAGCGCCTAGAACCGCTCGGCCACAGCGGCCGGCTTTGCCGGTACATTCGGCCGTGTATGTGAGTACTCTCTGGTAGAAACGAAATGATGCTGAAATTTTACTTCATGAGCAGCGAAAATGCAGTAAGTCATCATTATGTGGGTGATGTCAGCGAGAAAAGCTTTCGTACGCGCCCTACTCTGCAATGAACCACCAGAGATCACCAAAATACACCGAAAATAAGTCCCTGAACAATTTCAGAAATTTCTATTGAAGAGTTACGTTTCACCATGTGTGATATGTGGGGCACATTTGCCAGCTGAGTTTACTGATCTTTTTGTAATTGCTGATCTTTTTGTCAAGCAAATTCTTAGTCCTCATGCTGTTAGTGGTTAACTGCCGGAATATTTCGCGTGTGTGAGAGCTTGTCATTACTTCATTTCTAAATGGATTTCTTATTGCACATGAAAAGTAATCTTTCTAAAAGTAATATTGGGTTGTGGTTGGGTTGTTTGGGGGGGGGGGGTGAGGAGACGAGACAGCGAGGTCATCGGCCTCATCGGATTAGAGAAGGACGGGGAAGGAAGTCGGCCGTGCCCTTTCGAAGGAACCATCCCGGCATTTGCTGGAGCGATTTAGGAAAATCACGGAAAACCTAAATTAGGATGGCCGGACGCGGAATTGAACCGTCGTCCACCCAAATGCGAATCCAGTGTGTTAACCATTGCGCCACATCGCTCGGTTAAAAGTAGTATTAAACTGGAGAAAATGCTATACCCTGCACGCAGATTAATGACAGAGTACATTCTTTTGACATGCGTTGTTGTGGTCTTCAGTTCAGTAGTTACCCGATCTACCCATCCAATTCCGCCACTCTTCTGTAACTCACTAATGGAAAATCTTCTATTTGCATTCTTGTCTAAACTGCTTATGTGTCCATTTCGTACAAGGCTTCACTGCAGGCAAAGATCTTCAGAAAGAAATTCCTCACACTTCAGTTCACATTACATTTTAACAAATTCCTCTTTTTCAGAGATGTTTCCTTGCTATTGCTACTATTCATTCTCTATGCTCTCTACTGCGACCGTCATGAATTATTTTGCTGCCCAAATTGCAAAATCCTTACACTACCTTTACAGTAGTACTTCAGTTTCTCATCGTCGCCTGATTTAATTCGACTACATACTACTATACAAGTTTTACTTTTGTTGAAGAACATTTCACAAGCTCTTATGCTAGACGATATCCATTCCTTTCAACTTCTCTTGCAAATCGTTTGTCTGCTCTGACAGAATTACCGAGCCATCAATGAACCTCAAAACTTTCATTTCTTCCCTCTAACTTCAGTTCCCTTTCCAAATTTGTCTCTGATTTCTTATTCTGTTTGCTCAATGTACAGAGTGAATATCATCAGGGATAGGTTACAACCTTTTCTCAGTCCCCTCTCAATTACTACTTTTCAAAAATGGCTCTGAGCACTATGGGACTTGACATCTATGGTCATCAGTCCCCTAGAACTTAGAACTACTTAAATCTAACTAACCTAAGGACATCACACAACACCCAGTCAACACAAGACTACTTCTTTTCGTGTTCTTCAAATAATGTCACTGCATTATCGTTCCTGTAAAAGTTGTCAATAACCTTTCGCTCTCTGTGTTATACACTACCTATCCCTACAAGTCTTTAAATGATATAAAAGTGGATTTGCAGTTCTCGAATCTGTCTTAGGGTCAGCTTAAATTTTGAGACCAATCCTAGCCGGTATATTTTTGCAGAAGATTTATTAGAGTAACTGTTTCTGTCAGACTGCACAAAGATACAGCAAAATTCATCTCCAAAATCCAGGTAGTTAAATTCATTAACTTTTTTAAAATTTTTTATAGCAACCATCATGCTGTGTAGAGACGTTGCGCCTACTGAGGCAGCAACCAGGTGAGCTATGCAGGCCTGGACCTCGCAGGGGACAGCTCTACAGACAACAGACAGTGGATGGGTGCACTGCAGCTAGCCACCAGCAGGCAACCTAAACACTGCCAGAGAACAAATCTTTAACATACTGCAGCGCGTCAGCAACTGTAAAATGTACAGAAAATAAACCATTTTTTCAGCCTTCAGTTGCGAGGTAATTTTTATTCGTTTACCTAGGTTTCGATTCCAGTAATGGAATCTTCTTCAGAACCTGTAAATTAAACCACACACGGACATATATTACTCACTGAAGTTGTAACGTCCCGTTAGAAGAATTGTATACGACACTGTGCTTAAACTGACACAATATTTTTAGCGCAACGCAATCTGACTTTCAAAAATCCCTACAAAAGAATGGCCCTGACTAACATTAACCTATACGTTTCACAAATCACTTACCTCACCAAAAATATATTACTGTGATAAATGATAAGGACTGTCTTTATGGACTGTGAGAAAATTTTAGCCTTTGACCAACATTGTATCAATAAGTGTGTGCATTTGATATCTTTGTTATTGTAATTATGAAAAATTTTTTCAAATCTGTATTGGCCACTGCCCAAAACAATTTGTAAAATTTTTTGTGGGGAGCATGGGGGCTATGTAAGTAGGCTGTTTATGTTTTCTCTATGTAAGTAGGCTGTTTATGTTTTCTTATTGGCAACGTTACGTAGCGCTCTATATGAAAATCACTGGCTGTGCTGTGTGCAGTCTGTCGCTAGTTTGCATTGTTGTCTGCCATTGTAGTGTTGGGCAGCGGCAGCTGGATGTGAACAGCGCTTAGCGTTGCGCAGTTAGAGGTGAGCCGCCAGCAGTGGTGGATGTGAGGAGAGAGATGGCGGAGTTTTGAAATTACATATATTATGACTTGTGATGATATTAAGGTAAATACATTGTTTGTTCTCCATTAAAATCTTTCATTTGCTAACTATCCGTATCAGTAGTTAGTGCCTTCCGTAGTTTGAATCTTTTATTTAGCTGGCAGTAGTGGCGCTCGCCGTATTGCAGTAGTTCGAGTAAGGAAGATTTTTGGTGAGGTAAGTGATTTGTGAAACGTATAGGTTAATGTTAGTCAGGGCCATTCTTTTGTAGGGATTTTTGAAAGTCAGATTGCGTTGCGCTAAAAATATTGTGTCAGTTTAAGCACAGTCTCGTATACAATTCTTCTAAGGGGACGTTACAAAGTGCATTATCAGTCTAATGATTGAATAATAAAGAAATCGTGATACTTACAAAGAATTAAATTATTTTGAGAGCCAAACACTGGCCATGTCACAGATTAAAAATTAAAACAATAAAGACGCCTAATCATAAGATTATGTCTGTTGAAATTAAAACCATTAAGGCGAACGTAGACGGAGCTACGCCGGCCAAGCCCCGCGAAGCCCCGCTACAGTAACTAAAATTTATTGTCGAAACCATGCGTGCTAAGCATAAAATGTCTTTAACATAAAAACGCCTTAGCAACTATGTGTCATTAAAAAGCATATTACGAAATACAAAGACACACATGTACAATCGTACTATAATAAAGGGACAAAGCAGATAGGGAAACAACATCGGCCATTCGAAGCGGACTGTGGGTCAACTCCACTGGAGTAAAGGTTGAAATCCTTCGAAATAACTTCTATTTTTTGGTTGCAGCTGATCGTTAAGTAAGTTGCCTCTATCAATAATAAGATGTTTAAAAATTTGCAATTCTTCGAGGGTGTCTAGCCTACATCCCTTAACTTCGAAGACACCCTCGAAGAATTGCAAATTTTTAAACATCTTATTATTGATAGAGGCAACTTACTTAACGATCAACTGCAACTAAAAAATAGAAGTTATTTCGAAGGATTTCAACCTTTACTCCAGTGGAGTTGACCCACAGTCCGCTTCGAATGGCCGATGCTGTTTCCCTATCTGCTTTGTCCCTTTATTATAGTGCGATTGTACATGTGTGTCTTTGTATTTCGTAATATGCTTTTTAATGACACATAGTTGCTAAGGCGTTTTTATGTTAAAGACATTTTATGCTTAGCACGCATGGTTTCGACAGTAATTTTTAGTTACTGTAGCGGGGCTTCGCCCTCTTACTGTAATATTTAAATGTAAAAAGATTTTTATACCTTGGCTTTGTAGTTTGTTCTCAGGTAAATTGTTTAATGTTGCTATACCAATCGATAGGTTTGTCCAATTGTAGGACGGCTTTCAGTCACATTTTGTTTATATGTACATTTGCTCTAAGTAATTTTGAGACAGTTTGTCTCTCGCTCATGCGCTTGGCCGCGGCCGAGCCTCGCCGCGGAACTGCTCGCGACGCCTGGTTTCCGAGCCGCTCACGTGTGGTCCTTATTTCTGGCCGGCGTAGCTCCGTCTATGTTCGCCTTAATGGTTTTAATTTCGACAGACATAATCTGATGATTATGCGTCTTTATTGTTTTAATTTTTAATCTGTGACATGGCCAGTGTTTGGCTCTCAAAATAATTTAATTTTTTGTAAGTATCACGATTTCTTTATTATTCAATCATTAGACTGATAATGCACTTCAGTGAGTAATATATGCCCGTATGTGGTTTAATTTATTACTGGAATCGTAACCTAGGTAAACGAGTAAAAATTACCTTGCAACTGAAGGCTGAAAAAATTGTTTATTTACTGCCAGAGAACAATGGCCCTACAAAGTTTTTCTCCGCCCCAGGTCACGTGACGGGAAGTAGTACCTGCATTATTCCGATACCTGGGTGGTATTTAGGCCAGCATTCGAGGTACACTCAACGTGTTCACTCCAAGTGAGTTTCCAGGGCCGGGCAAAGACTGTGATAGCATTCCCACAGTCAGGATCTCACTCTGGAGCAGCGATTCCGCCATCCAGGTTGGCCTTTGCCTCCAGGAGCTTCCATCTACAGCAGGGGCGGGCAAACGTTGCACGCGGCTCGTGAGCGCACAGCGCTGCACGTGTGCTGCTCGCGTGCAGGCGTCGAATGGGGCAGTGGCGACAGCCGGCAGGTTGCGGCAGTGTAGTGCCAGGCTAGGCTGCGGACATTGATGCGAAGCGAGCACTACGTAGTGAACGTTGTATTTCAAGAAACGGAGAGGTGGAGATTTGCCATCTTTTAAAAAGTAATGGGAGAATCATTTTTTCTTTGCGCAAAAATGTGAAAATTCGAAATGTTTAATATGTGACAGCATTATAATAAATTTCACAAGGACGAGTACAATTTATTGTCGGATTCTGAGCGGATGGGGAATTGACTGAGCTTAAGAAGAGCGATCTGACGCACCAGATGAATCTGTCGTAGTTGCTCGGCCGGAGTGGCCGAGCGGTTCTAGGCACTACAGTCTGGAACCACGCGACCGCAGGTTCGAATCCTGCCTCGGGCATGGATGTGTGTGATGCCCTTAGGTTAGTTAGGTTTAAGTAGTTCTAAGTTCTAGGGGACTGATGACCCCAGCAGTAAAGTCCCATAGTGCTCAGAGCCATTTGAATTTGTCGTAGTTGGTAGTTGCTGTTGTCACAACAGATCTGCGACTTTCTCTCGTCATGTCTCTCATCTAACTGATTTCACATTTTATGGGGCACTGTTTTCAAGTTTTCAGGACGACAACAATAATAGCCCATCGGTATGTGCAAGTTATAAGACTGCGCTTAATGTAGCGAGAGCTGAATTAATAAGTCTCGGTTAAGAGCAAACATCAGTGATGAAAATTTACGTAACTGTTTGCGTTTGTCTTATGTAGAAATTTTGTTCCAGACATTAAACGTATTGTAAACTCGACATGTGATAATTAAATAAAACGTATCGTAGGTAATAGGTACTCTTTCAAAGCATGATTTCTTTCAAGCACTGCTACTAACCTTATTCATTCACTCAATAAAGCAAGCTAGGAAACAAAACGCATTACAGAGGAAGGAGCCGACAGAAGGTATGGTGGGGATGGGAGATAAGCGGGTGGCCAGTTTGCCCCTGTGTGCACGCGGAGCCCCTGTTAACTGCACGCGTGCAAGTGCACCGCACATGTGCAGGATTCCTGCCCGCCCCTGATCTACAGTCTGATACCATTCGTGGCCTGTACACCAAATAGACGCGGCCTCTCACACCGTGACCAGCAATTCGACTTTGTAATATCTGTTTTCGTTTTTCATTGACGATGCGCTGCACTTAAACATCCGTGTGCCCCTTCGGGACTTGAACTTTTGCTCGTCCCCTTGGGGCTTTAAATTTTACGCATTGAAGGGTGGCTAAACTGAGTCACAGCGCCAGAGATTGCGCCATAGATTATTATTCCGCCGCCTCCACTGGTGCAGTAGTAGTTCAGAGGATGTCGAGTGCAGTTGTTGTTCTGTTGCGCGAGAGAGTAGATACTGTTCGGTTGGTGTAATGTATAGATGGAAGATGTTATAATTATCACAGTGTATTTGAGAAAGGAGATGGGCTCTCATGTATGATGCTGGTATAATGGAAAATTTTCATCAATATATAATGAGGTAAAAAGGTATTAAGATTTCTTTAATGACAATGCCTCTTGGCCACAGGTACAGTCAACAAAGCATCTGGCTCGTGTTCATGTACGAGGTGCATTCAAGTTCTAAGGCCTCCGATTTTTTTTCTCCGGACTGGAAAGAGATAGAAACATGCGCATTGTTTTAAAATGAGGTCGCGTCCCAGATATGGCAGCACCGTACGGCAGATGAAATTTTCCCGCTAGCAGCGAGAATGAGAAGTTTCAAATACTTAAAATGGCGACGTTTTCCTCACTTGAACAGCGTGCAATCATTCGTTTTCTGAAATTGCGTGGTGTGAAACCAATTGAAATTCATCGACAGTTGAAGGAGTCATGTGGTGACGGAGTTATGAATGTGTCGAAAGTGCGTTCGTGGGTGCGACAGTTTAATGAAGGCAGAACATCGTGTGACAACAAACCGAAACAACCTCGGGCTCGCACAAGCCGGTATGACGACACGATCGAGAAAGTGGAGAGAATTGTTTTGGGGGATCGCCGAATGACTGTTGAGCAGATCGCCTCCAGAGTTGGCATTTCTGTGGGTTCTGTGCACACAATCCTGCATGACGACCTGAAAATGCGAAAAGTGTCATCCAGGTGGGTGCCACGAATGCTGACGGGCGACCACACGGCTGCACGTGTGGCACGTTGCCGAGCAATGTTGACGGGCAACGACAGCACGAATGGGACTTTCTTTTCGTCGGTTGTGACAATGGATGAGACGTGCATGCCATTTTTCAATCCAGAAACAAAGCGCCAGTCAGCTCAATGGAAGCACACAGATTCACCACCACCAAAAAAATTTCGGGTAACCGCCAGTGCTGAAAAAATAATGGTGTCCATGTTCTGGGACAGCGAGGGCCTAATCCTTACCCATTCCGTTCCAAAGGGCACTACGGTAACAGGTGCATCCTACGAAAATGTTTTGAAGAACAAATTCCTTCCTGCACTGCAACAAAAACGTCCGGGAAGGGCTGCGCGTGTGCTGTTTCACCAAGACAACGCACCCGCACATCGAGCTAACGTTACGCAACAGTTTCTTCGTGATAACAACTTTGAAGTGATTCCTCGTGCTCCCTACTCACCTGACCTGGCTCCTAGTGACTTTTCTCTTTTTCCAACAATGAAAGACACTCTCCGTGGCCGCACATTCACCAGCCGTGCTGCTATTGCCTCAGTGATTTTCCAGTGGTCAAAACAGACTCCTAAAGAAGCCTTCGCCGCTGCCATGGAATCATGCGTTGTGAAACATGTGTACGTCTGCAGGGCGATTACGTCGAGAAGTAACGCCAGTTTCATCGATTTCGGGTGAGTAGTTAATTAGAAAAAAGATCGGAGACCTTAGGACTTGAATGCACCTCGTATTAGACTTTTAATTCTGGTTTCTGTGTGCAGTTATAGTATTTCTGATTTTTCAGTTAGTTCATTGTAAATGGTGTTTAAAATATTTTGTCGTTTTGAGAAAAATCCGAGCCAGATACATGTACGTTGAGTCACACTACCACACACAGAACAGTTACACTTGTGCTTCGTTGTTTCGTAGCTTTTATAGCTGCAGGGGATTTAATAAATCAATTGTGTTAATGGAAATTCTTTATTTTTATTTTATGCAGTCAGGGCCAACAGCTACTAAAATTATTGCATCTTATATTTTTAATGAAGCCGCCATGCAACATCCTTCTGGACTTTGATTGTCGCACACTTAGTGCATGACATTGGATTTTGGAACTTTCGACTTACTGTGGCCTTTTCAGGCCATCAGATTTCTGATATTATTATTGTTTCAAAAAGTGACTCGTTTTGAATTATATTGAGTCTCTGCGGTCGGAGAAGATTCATATTCATTTTCTACCTGGATATTTTTCGTGCGCCACCTTCACGGACATGTCACATCAAAAGACAATTTCACAAGTAGTTGTGGACTACCGTTAAGTCCCTAGGCGAGGCCAACTTCCTTTAAGCCTGGTAAAACGTTTGCGCAGCGAAAGTTATCGCCTAATTGCGATAGCGAGTGAAGGTAGGTTCCGGCTTTCGGCAGCGGCGCTTCCACAAGGAGCTTACGGCAGGTAGGCAACCCAGACGACGTGTGAGCTGCGGGTTGCCGCACGACGGAGTGCAGGCGTCTGTTCCGGCGCTTTGCAATTATGCATGGCGCTAAAAGGGGTGAGAGCGGTGGGAGGCAAAGCGATTAATGCGACACCGGAGGGTGGCGGGGGGTGCACCGAACAGCGGGGGAGCGTGTCAGGGGGGAAGGCGCTACCAGGGAGGCCTCTCCGGAACTGCGGAGCTGCCACAGAAATGCAGAGAGGGCTGAGAGGACGTAGACCAAATTTATACGATGGCTATTCACGAAGTACAGGGTTATTACAAATGATTGAAGCTATTTCACAGCTCGTACAATAACTTTATTATTTGAGATATTTTCACAATGCTTTGCGCACACGTACAAAAACTCAAAAAGTTTTTTTAGGCATTCACAAATGTTCGATATGTGCCCCTTTAGTGATTCGGCAGACATCAAGCCGATACTCGAGTTCCTCCCACACTCGGCGCAGCATGTCCCCATCAATGAGTTCGAAAGCATCGTTGATGCGAGCTCGCAGTTCTGGCACGTTTCTCAGTAGAGGAGGTTTAAACACTGAATCTTTCACATAACCCCACAGAAAGAAATCGCATGGGGTTAAGTCGGGAGAGCGTGGAGGCCGTGACATGAATAGCTGACCATGATCTCCACCGCGACCGATCCATCGGTTTTCCAATCTCCTGTTTAAGAAATGCCAAACATCGTGATGGAAGTGCGGTGGAGCACCATCCTTTTGAAAGATGAAGTCGATCTCCAGTTGTGGCATAAGCCAATTTTCCAGCATGTCCAGATACACGTGTCCTGTAACGTTTTTTTCGCAGAAGAAAAAGGGGCCGTAAACTTTAAACCGTGAGATTGCACAAATCACGTTAACTTTTGGTGAATTGCGAATTTGCTGCACGAATGCGTGAGGATTCTCTACCGCACAGATTCGCACACTGTGTCTGTTCACTTCACCATTAAGAAAAAAATGTTGCTTCATCACTGAAAACAAGTTTCGCACTGAACCCATCCTCTTCCATGAGCTGTTGCAACCGCGCCGAAAATTCAAAGCATTTGACTTTGTCATCGTGTGTCAGGGCTTGTAGCAACTGTAGACGGTAAGCCTTCTGCTTTAGCCTTTTCCGTAAGATTTTCCAAACCGTCGGCTGTGGTACGTTTAGCTCCTTGCTTGCTTTATTCGCCGACTTCCGCGGGCTACGCGTGAAACTTGCCCGCACGCGTTCAACCGTTTCTTCGCTCACTGCAGGCCGACCCGTCGATTTCCCCTTACAGAGGCATCCAGAAGCTTTAAACTGCGCATACCATCGCCGAATGGAGTTAGCAGTTGGTGGATCTCTGTTGAACTTCGTCCTGAAGTATCGTTGCACTGTATCACTGACTGATGTGAATGCATTTCAAGCACGACATGCGCTTTCTCGGCTCCTGTCGCCATTTTGTCTCACTGCGCTCTCGAGCGCTCTGGCGGCAGAAACCTGAAGTGCGGCTTCAGCCAAACAAAACTTTATGAGTTTTTCTACGTATCTGTAGTGTGTCGTGACCATATGTCAATGAAAGGAGCTACAGTGAATTTATGAAATCGCTTCAATCATTTGTAACATTACGTTTTGGAATTAAAAATAAATAAAGTATTGGAAAATTTTTTTGTTATATACAGATGAAAGCCACACTTAAATACTACTTTTCTACGTAGTTGCCATTTAAATTAAGGCACTTATCGTAGCGATGGACGAGCTCGGAAATTCCTTCGTCGTAAAATTCGGCCGCCTGCTCCTTCAACCACGTGTCTACCTCTTCTCGAAGCTGTGCGTCGTCATCAAAACGCTGCGTAGCCAACCACTTCTTCATTTCTGGGTTGGTTGGTTGGTTTGGGGGATGAAAGGGACCAGACTGCTACGGTCATTGGTCCCTTCAATTCTGGGAATAAGTGGAAGTCGCTCGGTGCCAGGTCGGGACTGTACGGCGGGTGAGGAAACAACTCCCACTTAAAAGATTCGAGAACTTCACGAGTGGCGTTTGCCGTGTGGGCCCGGGCGTTGTCGTGAATCGGTAAGATCTTTGAGCCCAACTTTCCCCTGGGGTTGTTTTGTATTGCTCTTATGAGGTTGTGCAGAGTTTGGCAATACCTTTGAGAGATTATTGTAGTGCCTCTTTCCAGGAAATCCACAAAAATCACACCTTTTCTGTCCCAAAAGACAGTCGCCACGTGGTTGAAGGCGCAGGCGGCCGAATTTTACGATGAAGGAATTTCCGAGCTCGTCCATCGCTACGATAAGAGCCTTAATTTAAATGGAAACTATGAAGAAAAGTAGTATTTAAGTGTGGCTTTCATCTGTATATAATAAAAAAAAATTCCAATACTTTATTTATTTTTAATTCCAAAACGTAATGTACTTTGTGGATAGCCCTCCTATTTGTCGCAGTTAATGAAGAGCGCGTGTGAGTAAGCTGTATGACAAATTTTATCAAACGTTTCAGAAACGGAAAGAATCTGGCTTGTTCCTAAAAATAATGAGCAATAAGCAGTGGTTTAATTACAGTGCTTTTCATTTTAATTTTGAAATGGTTCAAATGGCTCTGAGAACTATGGGACTTAACTTCTGAGGTCATCAGTCCCCTAGAACTTATAACTACTTAAACCTAACTAACCTAAGGACATCACGCACATCCATTACCGAGGCAGGATTCGAATCTGAAACCGTAGCGATCGCGCAGTTCCAGACTGTATCGCCAGAACCGCTCGGCCGGCCAGCCTTCAGTGCAGAGACTGGTTTGATGCAGCTGTCGATGCTACTATATCGCGTGCAAGCTTCTTCATCTCCAAGTAGCTATAGCAACCTACATCCTTCTGAATCTGTTTTGTATATTCATCTCCTGGTCTCTCTCTACGATTTTTACCTTCCTCGCTTCCCTCCAATACTAAATTAGTGATCCCTTGATGCCTCAGAACGTGTCCTATCAGCCAATTCCTTCTTCTAGTCAAGTTGTACCCATGCAATTTGGGTGCATAGATCCTGAGAAATCAGTACCTAGAACAACCACCTCTGACCGTAATAACGGCCTTGATACGCCTGGGCATTGAGTCAGATTTCGCATGGCGTGTGCAGGTACAGCTGCCTATGCAGCTTCAACACGATACCACAGTTCATCGAGAGTAGTGACCGGCGTATTGTGACGAGACAGTTGCTCGGCCACGATTGACCAGACGTTTTGAATTGGTGAGAGATACGGAGAATGTGCTGGCCAGGGCAGCTATCGAACAGAAAGGCCCGTACAGGACCTGAAACATGCGGTCGTGCATTATCCTGCTGAAATATAGGGTTTCGCAGGGATCGAATGTAGGGTAGAGACACGGGTCGTAACACATCTGAAATGTAACGTCCACTGTTCAAAGTGCCGTCAATGCGAACAAGAGGTGGCAGAGACGTGTAACCAATGGCACCCCATAACATCACGCCGGGTGATACGCCAGTATGGCGATGACGAACACAAGCTTCCAATGTGCGTTCACCGCGATGTCGCCAAACACGGATGCGACCATCATGATGCTGTAAACAGAACCTAGATTCATCCGACAAAATAACGTTTTGCCATTCGTGCACCCAGGTTCGTCGTCGAGTAGACCATTGCAGGCGCTCCTGTCTGTGATGCAGCGTCAAGGGTAACCGCAGCCATGGTCTCAGAGATGATAGTCCGTGCTGCTGCAAACGTCGTCGAACTGTTCGCGCAGATGTTTGTTGTCTTGCAAATGTCCCCATCTGTTGACTCAGGGATCGAGACGTGGCTGCACGATCCGTTACAGCCATGTGGATAAGATGCCTGTCACCTCGACTGCTTGTGATACGAAGCCGTTGGGATCCAGCACGGCGTTCCTCATTACCCTCCTAAACCCACCGATTCCATATTCTGCTAACAGTCATTGGATCTCGACCAGCTCGATCAGCAATGTCGCGATACGATAAACCGCAATCGCGATAGGCTACAATCCGACCTTTATCAAAGTCGGAAACGTGATGGTACGCATTTCTCCTCCTTACACGAGGCATCACCACAACATTTCACCAGGCAACGCCGGTCAACTGCTGTTTGTGTATGAGAAATAGGTTGGAAACTTTCCTCATGTCAGCACGTTGTAGGTATCGCCACCTGCGCCAACCTTGTGTGAATGCTCTGAAAAGCTAATCATTTGGATATCACAGCATCTTCTACTTGTCGGTTAAATTTCGCGTCTGTAGCACGTCATCTGCGTGGTGTAGCAATTTTAATGGCCAATAGTGTACTTTCAGAAAGGAATTCCTGACCACTTATATCTATACTCGATGTTAGCACTGTATCACTGTGTAATGTGGAATTGACCACTAAATATCACGTAGAGCAGTCTCGCCAGTATAAAAGCAGGCAGGGAGTGTTGTGTTGTCGCTGGAAAAGCAGTGACAGTTGAAAGGGAGAGCCCAGTGATAGTATACATGGACTAGTCATTGGACGGCAGCTGGATAACGAATCTATCATTTGAAACCTTCTAAAGCGACCCAAGCCAACTTTTGATAATGTGAGTGTCAAGTGGAAACGCAAAGGAACTTAGTGTCGGACGTTCCATGCGGCTTTTCGCGGATGCTGCTGTACAAGATGCATTCAAGTTCTAAGGCCTCCGATTTTTTTTTTCTCCGGACTGGAAAGATAGAAACATGCGTATTGTTTTAAAATGAGGCCGCGTTCATTGTCAATACGTCCCGGAGATGGCAGCACCGTACGGCAGATTTAATTTTACCGCCAGCGGCGAGAATGAGAACTGTTTTAAATACCTAAAATGGCGACGTTTTCCTTACTTGAACAGCGTGCAATCATTCGTTTTCAGAGTTTGCGTGGTGTGAAACCAATTGAAATTCATCGACAGTTGAAGGAGACATGTGGTGACGGAGTTATGGATGTGTCGAAAGTGTGTTTGTCGGTGCAACAGTTTAATGAAGGCAGAACATTATGTGACAACAAACCGAAACAACCTCGGGCTCGCACAAGCCGGTCTGACGACACGATGGAGAAAGTGGAGAGAATTGTTTTGGGGGATCGCCAAATGACTGTTGAACAGATTGCCTCCAGAGTTGGCATTTCTGTGGGTTCTGTGCACACAATCCTGCATGACGACCTGAAAATGCGAAAAGTGTCATCCAGGTGGGTGCCACGAATGCTGACGGACGACCACACGGCTGCCCGTGTGGCACGTTGCCGAGCAATGTTGACACGCAACGACACCATGAATGGGACTTTCTTTTCGTCGGTTGTGACAATGGATGAGACGTGGATACCATTTTTCAGTCCAGAAACAAAGCGCCAGTCAGCTCAATGGAAGCACTCAGATTCACCGCCACCAAAAAAATTTCGGGTAACCGCCAGTGCTGCAAAAATGATGGTGTCCATGTTCTGGGACAGCGAGGGCGTAATCCTTACCCATTGCGTTCCAAAGGGCACTATGGTAACAGGTGCATCCTACGAAAATGTTTTGAAGAACAAATTCCTTCCTGCACTGCAACAAAAACGTCCGGGAAGGGCTGCGCGTGTGCTGTTTCACCGAGACAACGCACCCGCACATCGAGCTAACGTTACGCAACAGTTTCTTCGTGATAACAACTTTGAAGTGATTCCTCATGCTCCCTACTCACCTGACCTGGCCCCTAGTGACTTTTTGGCTTTTTCCAACAATGAAAGACACTCTCCGTGGCCGCACATTCACCAGCCGTGCTGCTATTGCCTCAGCGATTTTCCAGTGGTCAAAACAGACTCCTAAAGAAGCCTTCGCCGCTGCCATGGAATCATGGCGTCAGCGTTGTGAAAAATGTGTACGTCTGCAGGGCGATTACGTCGAGAAGTAACGCCAGTTTCATCGATTTCGGGTGAGTAGTTAATTAGAAAAAAAATCGGAGGCCTTAGAACTTGAATGCACCTCGTAGTATACAGAGACGTTGCAGCATTAGAAAATTGCAGCGAAATGCAGGAAGATCTGCAGCGGGTACGAACTTTGTGCAGGGAGTGGCAACTGACCCTTAGCATAGACAAATGTAATGTATTGCGAATACATAGAAAGAAGGATCCTTTATTGTATGACTATATGATAGCGGAACAAACACTGGTAGCAGTTACTTCTGTAAAATATCTGGGAGTATGCGTACGGAACCATGGAATGATGATATAAATTTAATTGTTGGTAAGGCGGTTGCCAGGTTGAGAATCATTGGGAGAGTCCTTAGAAAATGTAGTCCATCAACAAAGGAGGTAGCTTACAAAACACTCGTTCGGCCTATACTTGATTACTGCTCATCAGTGTGGGATCCGTTCCAGGTCGGGTTAACAGAGGATATAGAGAAGATCCAAAGAAGAGCGGCGCGTTTCGTGACAGGGTTATTTGGTAAGCGTGATAGCGTTACGGAGATGTTTGGCAAACTCTGCAAGAGAGGCTCTCTGCGTCGCGGTGTAGCTTGCTCGCCAGGTTTCGAGAGGGTGCGTTTCTGGATGAGGTATCGAATATATTGCTTCCCCCTACTTATACCTCCCGAGGAGATCACGAATGTAAAATTAGAGAGATTCGAGCGCGCACGTATGCTTTCCGGCAGTCGTTCTTCCCGCGAACCATACGGGACTGGAACAGGAAAGGGAGGTAATGACAGTGGCACGTAAAGTGCCCTCCGCCACACACCGTTGGGTGGCTTGCGGAGTATGAATGTAGATGTAGATGTAAATGTAGAACCAGAGCTAAGCCGAGATGAGGCACACCTCATGTGCCGACGGATGAGGACATCTACATCTACATCTACATCCATACTCCGCAAGCCACCTGACGGTGTGTGGCGGAGGGTACCTTCAGTACCTCTATCGGTTCTCCCTTCTATTCCAGACTCGTCGAGCAGTGCGTAGGATGGTTGTAAAAAACCACATGAAATCGCCTGAAGGAGTCACTTGTAAGTTCCAAAGTGCCACCAGATGTCTAGCTAGCGCAGTGACTGTGCGCAGGGAGTTACAAAGAATGGGGCACACTGGTCGAGCATTCGGTAGGCAATGCAATGGTAAGCGTCGCTTTGGGTGGTGCAAACAGAGACGCCACTGCACAGTGGGCAACTTGAGTGATTTGGAGTGACGAGCCACGCTGGCGAGATCAGATGGAAGGGTTTGGGTTTGGCGGATGCCTGGAGAACGTTACCTGCCGTCATGTGTAGTGCCAACAGTGAAGTACAAACGGTGTGGTGTTACTGTGTATGGGGGTGTTTTTCGTTGTTATGGAGTGGTCCACTTATTATACGTAAGAGGAACCTGCAGGGTGACAGTTATTGACTGTACGAAATAAAATCGTCATAACTTGTGAAGGGTTTGCGTTAGGACGTTCAAACTGCACTATTAGCCGCGGAGCATGATGGGAATTATCATGCGCATACGCACGCGCCTTGTTACTGTCGGCCATTTATTGTTGCAGCGTGCCTGAGCATATAGCGCTTGTGAAGTCTTACTATGCGAACAGTAGCAACTCTCTGTGGCTCAGAGGAGGTGAGCGACCGTGTTCAAGTCTGTGTCGCCTGGCCACCAAGAGCTGTTTGCAGGACGATTTGATTCACGGATCCAGTTATATGGCTCCTACCGTGTATAGCGATTTTACGGCTGTGACGAGTGGAGCCTGAAGATGGCATCAATGTAAGGCCGAAACTGGTAGCACATAGAAGTTCATAAAATAAAATAAATTTCTACAACACATACATCTGTTGGTAAATTATTGCATTAAAAAGTTCATGCCAGCCGTTGTCCCACGGTCCATAATGGATCAACGAAGATCGAATGAGAGTGTCCGCACGTTCGTACACTGTGTGCGGCCGGACGGCACGCTGGAGATCTGACAGGTTTGCGCGATCTTGCGATGATGCCCCGCACAACGACTCGCCGTGCTTTTGTTCACTGCCAGATCTCTGTAGACCTTCTGCAAGTGCCTATGAATATCTCCGATACTGTCATTTTTTGCCAAAAGAAAGGCAGTTTTAGCTCTCTGCCTGGAACGCACTTCCGCTACAGACGCCAATTTGGAGGCTGGCGCCACCAACTTATGGAACTTCATGAAGCAGTAGAGCCAGAAGCGGGATTATTCCACAACGTCCCACAACAAATTTCACATTTTTTTCCACCGAAATTGACCGAGAAAAAAAAGTATTACATTGAAACTTCCTGGCAGATTAAAACTGTGTGCCCGACCGAGACTCGAACTCGGGACCGAGCACTTGCCCGCGAAAGGCAAAGGTCCCGAGTTCGAGTCTCGGTCGGGCACACAGTTTTAATCTGCCAGGAAGTTTCATATCAGCGCACACTCCGCTGCAGAGTGAAAATCTCATTCTGGGAAGTATTACATTATTTCTTGAACGCTCCTCGTATAATTAATGTCAGTTGTTCTTAAAGCGTAGACGATAACATCTACATCTACAGCATACTCCGCAACGGTGTGTGGCGGAGGGTACTTTCGGTACCACTATCTGATCCCTCCACCCCTGTTCCACTCGCAAATAGTGCGTGGGAAGAATGATTGTCGGTAAGCCTCTGTATTGGCTCTAATTTCTCGAATTTTGTCCTCGTAGTCAATACGCGAGATGTATGTGGGGGGAAGTGTCCCGAAATTTCAACAGTAACTCTCTCCGTGATGCACAGCTCCTCTGTTTTAACATCTGCCAGTGGAGTTTGTTTAGCATCTCCGTAACGCTCTCTCGCCAGCTAAACGAACCTGTGACGAAACGCGCCGCTCTTCGTTGGATCTCCTCTATCAGTCCTACCTGATAGGGATGCCAGATGGATGAACAATACTCAAGAATTGGGCGAACAAGCGCCTTATAAGCCACTTCTTTCGTGGATGAGTTACGTTTCCTTAAGATTTTTCCGATAAATAGCGCACCAGACTACTCGGCCTTTCGCTTGCCATCTTTCCCTACTACCGCCCCATGTCCAGTTTTTGTATGGCTCTCTTGTTGGGTTTTAGTAATCCGAAAGATGAATAAGTTTGGCCACATCGTTGCCGGCTGGTCACTTAAATTTGTTCGGGCAACTGCCTGACCGTCTAACTTCAATGCCAGTTAACACGGAAACTGTGCAACGTATCGATTTTTTCCTTAACAGTTATTTCTCAGCGCAACGTATCCTGCAACATCATTACAAGCTTTTCAGACTGTTTCTGGTCAGCCTCATATACGCTATCAGGCCTGGCAACAGTATTAATTCTGCAGCTCATGGTCTAGCGGCTAGCGTTGCTGTGTCTGGATCACTGGGTCCCGGGTTCGGTTCCCGGTCGGGTTGGGGATTTTCTCAGTCCGAGGACTGGGTGTTTGTGTTGTCCTCATCATATCACCATCATCATCATCACCATCATCATCATCATTCGTGAGAGTAGTTCGATTGGACTGTGGAAAAAAAATTGGACTCCAAAAATTGGAACTTTGTACGGCCGCTGATAACCGCACAGTTGAGCGCCTCACAAACCAAAGCATCATCATCAAACACGAACAAGACTAACGCGCTCTGATGGCCGTTCTAGCAGTCACACAGAATTGTAATCCCAATCACTTAACATACGCCGGCCGCTGTGTTCGAGCGGTTCTAGGCGCTGCTGCTCCGGTCACAGGTTCGAATCCTGCCTCGGGCATGGATGTGTGTGATGTCCTTGAAACTTCCCCTTAGAAAAATTATAAATGACTGTGCTTAAACTGACACACAATATTTTTAGCGCAACGCAATCTGACCTTCAATAATCCCTACGAAAGAATGGCCCTGACTAACATTAACCTATACCTTTCATGAATCACTTACCTCACAAAACTCTTCGTTACTCGAACTACTGCAATACAGCGAGCGCCAATTGTGCCAGCTAAATAAAAGATTCTAACTACCTAAGGCACTAACTACTGATAGGCATAGTGTGCAAATGAAAGATTTTGATAGAGAACAAACAATGCATTTACCTTATTAATATTCCAAAGTCATCATATATATATATATATCAGTTCATGATATCCATTCTTACAAATGTAATGTTTCTGATGGACAGACGTCCAGATCGTCCGCTCTCAAAACTCCGCCATCTCTCTCCTCACATCCACCACTGCTGGCGGCTCACCTCCAACTGCGCAACGCTACGCGCTGCACACACCCAATTGCCCAACACTACAATAGAGAATATTTCAACAATGCCAACCAGCCACAGACTGCACACAGCACAGCCAGTGATTTTCATACAAATTAGACATGGGCAAACTGAAACACGTAACTGTTTCGAAACAAATGAAACAGTACAATGTAATGTTTCGATACGCTGCTTCGAAACAGTGAAACAATTTGTGTTTTGTAATCTAATAAACCTACACATTTTATCACCTTGAATGTCTACTGTATAAGTATGTCCATATAAACACAAATGAGGTGCGAGAGCGCTAATCATGTCGCAGAAAGTATGAAACTATCACTTAGGCGTCTTGACAGTTTCGTATTTCCTGCAGCAAATGCACTGCTTTCGTGTCGTGTGACTTTTATACTTTTCAATTGGCTGAGACAGCCATAGCTGAAGACAGAAGAACCACCACGAACAGAACTGGAGGTGGGAGCAAACTGCAGAAACAACGGATATGCTACTGGGGTTCCCACATTCCATTGGTATGGGTAATATACCCATCCTGCTAGTTTCCATGCACACAAAGGGAATCATTGTGGATAATAGGCACAGTCACTATAGACTCACAAATAACGCCAAATAATTCGAATAAATAACAAAATACAACAACAAAATTTTGTCTTTCAAGGTGTTTCGAACCGTTACTATACATTCACCATGCTTCCTAGTCCTTCCCGTTCACCATTACACTATCAGTGATATGTCAAACAGATGCTTGCAATTATACCTACATCAACTTTATGTATATGTCTAATAACTGTCACTCTACGCCTTTTTTATTCAAAATGTTGTAGGCTTACTTGCGTTTCTTAATATGATTACAGTACATGAACAGAGAAGAATATGTTATAAAAAAGTGTAATTTAACTGAATGATTTTCACATATTTATTATTTTGAATGTGAATAGTATGCGTTGTTTTATTGTTTTGTTAGTGTTTACAAAGCAGATGTTACTCCATTTCGGAATAGGACAGTCAGCTAGAAACGAAGCTTTATTTTCGGACATCTTAAGCTTCATGCTATTGCTTGTCAAAAAGATTTCGACACTCTTGAAAGTGTTTCACGAAGTGGTATGTTGTGTTTCAGTACCTGTGCCGAGCCCGAATCTCGTCCGACACAGAGGGGAATGAAACATCACTGTTTCGATACAATCAGTCCGTTCCAAGCACAGGTGGACTGAAACAGCCTTATTTTGAAAAAACGATACAGTTTCTGTGTCTGGCTCGAGATCGAGACAAGGGCGGAATGAAACACCGCTGTTTCGAAACAGTGAACCATAGCCGTTCCGAAACACTGAAACAGTTCCACGTATCGATACACTGTATCGAAACATTGAAACAGTGGCCAAGTCTAATACAGAGCGCTACGTGGCGTTACCAATATAAAAACCTAAACAGCCTACTTATGTCCTTAGGTCAGTTAGGCTTAAGTAGTACTAAGTCTGTGGGACTGATGACCTCAGAAGTTAAGTCCCATAGTGCTCAGAGCCATTTGAACCATTTTGAACTTAACACGCCGTAAATGGTGAGAACGTACAGTAAGTTAACGTGTGGCCCGGGTCGGGTGCTTCAGTTTTTTCGTCAGGCAGAATATTTATGAAGGAACAACCCTTTGTCACAGGGGGCAGGTGCGAGAGGTACGGAAGTAATATTACGAATATTTAAACTGTATCGATTCGCCTTGCGGGGCGGAAAGTGTACCCTACTCTTGAAGGCAGGAAAAACAGAAACATTTCACACTCGGAATCGTGTCGTAGCCAGCGACGCGAAAATCCACGCGGCGAACGGAGATCTCCTTCTGACGGGGCTCTGCTGCGCGCGAAATGAAGGCCCTTTGTGCGGCCCCGTAATCCACGGCGTCTTACACCCCCACCCTGGACGCATCCCTCCCCCCCCCCCCCTCCGCACCTTCTTTCCCATTTTGCAAACCGTGTATTTCCCGCGAGACAACACACCTGTTTCGTATTTACTTTTTTCTCCCGCCAGCACCACTTCCGCCCAACATTCCTTATGGCTGTTTTCTTTCCCTTCTCTCGGCTCTGTGAGCCTCCGTCTCCACTCACGCCAAGCAACCTGTTGCGCCATCGCGCCCTGCTGGGAAAAAAAAATCAACGAGATTTCTTTTGTATTTCATTCGATGCCACCTTCCTTTTTTTCTTTACATTTTGCCGCGAAATCTTCCCACCTCTCGCAAAACAATTCGGCCTGTATCTGGTGCCTGTCAGTTGTCTCCGATCGGCATGACTGCGTCGAAGGTGCCGCGAATTTGCATCGAAGCTGAGGGAAATTCAGACCGAGTGCTCGGCGTTCGAAATGCAAGGAATATTGTTAGGGAATATGTCTTGCGAACCACTGAGTTGGAAGGGACTGGTTGAGGTGTTTGGTGTCGCAAGAAAAGTCTCGACATTTGCCACTCCCGTGTATTGACAACAGAGTTTTAAAAACTACCGTAGACAATCGTAGTCTACTGTAATTTTCCTAGTAGCATTGGTCACATGTAACCTTTCTGACAGCTGACAACAGAGTAAATACCCAATATGCATAACATTGAACACATACTTGTGAGGCATGTTTACAAAGACAGTGACAAAAAGGTAGTGGAAATCGGACTAATACAACACACACAATTATAAATTTCTGCTTGCTTTTTAAACACTCTTTGTGTTGCAAGAATTGTTAAGTTTCAATGCAGTCCTTCAAAGAAAACTTCTACCCTTTAGTAGAAACACAAAATATGAACAAGCCTTAAATTCTACAGACTGATTGCATTATATGGGGTTCGTTTTACGAATAGCAATAGAGGAACATACATTCACGTGAACAGGCATTCGGTTCTATGTTTGTAGTAGAGTCCTGGCTTCCGTTCTTATGTCAGTAATAATGTTGTGTTTCGGAAGAAGCTATCATTTTTTGTACTCCTTATGGTCTTAATGCATTTGTTTAAAAATAAACGCAGCCGAGAAGTATCTGTACACGGCTTCGCTACAGATTTGAAGCGCGCGCCGCGGCAGGGCAGGCATTACGTTGTGAAACAGCCTGTAGAAGCGCCCTGTGACGTAGCTGGGTAGGCACAGTGGGGACTCGCTCGTTCGCTCTTCAGGTTACCGACAGACTATATGTATGCTGTGCAAAATTCGTCGAAGAATCTCTCTAACTTATGAAGAAAAGTGTACCTATAGCAACAAATGCAGCCATTAGTAAGTGAAAAAATGATCAAGTTTCACATGTAAAACAAAATTTATTTTGTTATGTTTTCGAACTTCCACTGCAATGAGTATGAATCCTGAATCCTTACTGGTGATTCTGACAAAGTCTTATGAATTTATTTGTAAAAGTACAGACAGTAGAAATTAAAATGTCCTGTGATGCCTCTACTGCTCCAAGTCGGCCCGTTTGACATCCTACCCCCCTTAAAAATGTGTGGTATATAAATGTGTATGTAATATGTAAAGGGGGTCTGTTGTTACCAAATATCTCGAAAAATTCATGACTGATTAACTTCAGATTTTTACATGATCGTCTAATGAACAGTTGCCCGGTCAGAGTCTGTGGTCTACTTATACCAAATTTTTATGCTCTTAATTTAGCATATGTGCGGATCGACATAGACTACATATTTTTAATACATATACTATTTATACAAGGCAAAGTTTCTTAGCAAAATTCTTGCAAATTTCGTGACCCATGTACTTGAAATATTGACATTATACTCTAAATGCTCAAATGGACATAAGCAAAAGCAAATACAGGGCTATTACAAATGATTGAAGCGATTTCATAAATTCACTGTAGCTCCATTCATTGACATATGGTCACGACACACTACAGATACGTAGAAAAACTCATAAAGTTTTGTTCGGCTGAAGCCGCACTTCAAGTTTCTGCCGCCAGAGCGCTCGAGAGCGCAGTGAGACAAAATGGCGACAGGAGCCGAGAAAGCGTATGTCGTGCTTGAAATGCACTCACATCAGTCAGTCATAACAGTGCAACGACACTTCAGGACGAAGTTCAACAAAGATCCACCAACTGCTAACTCCATTCGGCGATGGTATGCGCAGTTTAAAGCTTCTGGATGCCTCTGTAAGGGGAAATCAACGAGTCGGCCTGGAGTGAGCGAAGAAACGGTTGAACGCGTGCGGGCAAGTTTCACGCGTAGCCCGCGGAAGTCGACGAATAAAGCAAGCAGGGAGCTAAACGTACCACAGCCGACAGTTTGGAAAATCTTACGGAAAAGGCTAAAGCAGAAGCCTTACCGTTTACAATTGCTACAAGCCCTGACACCCGTAGACAAAGTCAAACGCTTTGAATTTTCGGCGCGGTTGCAACAGCTCGTGGAAGAGGATGCGTTCAGTGCGAAACTTGTTTTCAGTGATGAAGCAACATTTTTTCTTAATGGTGAAGTGAACAGACACAATGTGCGGATCTGGGCGGTACAGAATCCTCACGCATTCGTGCAGCAAATTCGCAATTCACCAAAAGTTAACGTGGTTTGTGCAATCTCACGGTTTAAAGTTTACGGCCCCTTTTTCTTCTGGGAGAAAAACGTTACCGGACACGTGTATCTGGACACGCTGGAAAATTGGCTCATGCCACAACTGGAGACCGACAGCGCCGACTTCATCTTTCAACAGGATGGTGCTCCACCGCACTTCCATCACGATGTGCGGCATTTCTTAAACAGGAGATTGGAAAACCGATGGATCGGTCGTGGTGGAGATCACGATCAGCAATTCGTGTCATGGCCTCCACGCTCTCCCGACTTAACCCCGTGCGATTTCTTTCTGTGGGGTTATCTGAAAGAGTCAGTGTTTAAACCTCCTCTACCAAGAAACGTGCCAGAACTGCGAGCTCGCATCAACGATGCTTTCGAACTCATTGATGGGGACATGCTGCGCCGAGTGTGGGAGGAACTCGATTATCGGCTTGATGTCTGCCGAATCACTAAAGGGGCACGTATCGAACATTTGTGAATGCCTAAAAAAAACTTTTTGAGTTTTTGTATGTGTGTGCAAAACATTGTGAAAATATCTCAGATCATAAAGTTATTGTAGAGCTGTGAAATCGCTTCAATCATTTGTAATAACCCTGTATAAAGGGTACCAATGGCCTTGCCGCAGTGCTAACATTGGTTCCCGTCACATCACCGAAGGTAAGCGCTGTTGGCAAGCGGGCTGCACCCAGCCCTTGTGAGGTAAACTGAGGAGCTATTTGATTGAGAAATAGCGCCTCCGGTCTTGTAGACTGACGTACGGCCGGGAGAGCGGTATTCTGACCACAAGCCCCTCCATATCCGCATGCAGTTACTGCTGTAGGCTGAGCGTGACATGGTGGTCGGTCAGTACGAGTGTGTCTTCCGAAACCTGTTCGGACGGAATTTAGAGTTCAGTGAATATACATGAAGGGTAAACGTATCACAAATCTCGAAATGTTTCTGACCGATTTAATTCAGATTTTTGCATTATACTCAAATGAAAATTTTGATGCTCATTAGCTATATACTTTTTCATATATATTGTACGTAAATATATGGAATATATAAAGTGGAAACATTGTTAGCAAAAATCGCGAAAAGTGCTTGAGCAATTTACTTCGAATTTTTAAGTGATGCTTTGATAATTATTCATACTGACATAGGCTATATATACTGTACATTTTCAGAGCACAGTATTTTCTTTCCCGCATTTAGTTTTATAGTTTTTAGTAATATATATATTACACACACACTATATATATATATATATATATATATATATATATATATATATATATATATATATAGTGTGTGTGTAAACCTGAAATTTTTGTTATATATATACCTTTCATGAATCATTTACCTCACAAAAATCTTCGTTACTCGAACTACTGCAATACAGCGAGCGCCAATACTGCCAGATAAATAAAAGATTCTAACTACTGAAGGGACTAACTACTGATAGGCATACTTAGCACATGAAAGAGTTTGATAGAGCACAAATATATATATATATATATATATATATGTGTGTGTGTGTGTGTGTGTGTGTGTGTGTGTGTGTGTGTGTGTCTGTAAACAAAAATTTCAGGTTTTCTGTTAAAAATAACTACGGGAAAGAAAATGCTGTGCTCTGAAAATGTACAGTTTCACTAACATTTTCACAGTCAGTTTTAACCATAGTAGCAGTGAATATGAAACCTCCCCTTAGAAAAATTTATAAATTACTGTGCTGATAAACCTCTACGTTATTTGATTTTCAAACAGCTGAGCAAAACTGAACGTACTCAGACATTACTCTCTTTACTTATTCTGATCAACACTAAACAGACACACAATATTTTTAGCGCAACGCAATCTGACTTTCAAAAATCCTTACAAAAGAATGGCCGTGACTAACAATAACCTATACCTTTCACAAATCACTTTCCTCACAAAAATCTTCGTTACTCGAACTACTGCAATACAGCGAGCGCCACTACTGCCAGCTAAATAAAAGATTCTAACTACTGAAGGCACTAACTACTGATAGGCATACTTAGCACATGAAGTGGCCGCGCGGTTCTGGCGCTGCAGTCTGGAACCGCGAGACCGCTACGGTCGCAGGTTCGAATCCTGCCTCGGGCATGGATGTGTGTGATGTCCTTCGGTTAGTTAGGTTTAAGTAGTTCTAAGTTCTAGGGGACTGATGACCATAGAAGTTAAGTCCCATAGTGCTCAGAGCCATTTGAACTTAGCACATGAAAGAGTTTGATACAGCACAACAAATGTATGTACCTTAATAATATTCAAAAGCCATGATACATATATATATCAGTTCATGATATCCAGTATTAGAAATTTACTCTTTCTGATGGACTCACGTCCAGATCATCCGCTCTCAAAACTCCGCCATCTCTCTCCCCACATCCACCACTGTTGGCGGCTCACCTCCAACTGCGCAACGCTACGCGCTGTTAACAGCCAACTGCTCAACACTACAACAGCGAATATTCCAATAATGCCACCCAGCCACAGACTGCACACAGCGCAGCCAGTGATTTTCACACAGAGCGCTACGTGACGTTACCATCATAAAAACCTAAACAGCCTACTTACACATTAAAACCACCAGACAAATGGTTTGTCTTAAATATATTTTCTCCTCGTGCGTAATTTTAAACAGACATGGTGTATACAACAATGCGATGTTTTTTTACTCTTCCTTGCAATTAGTTTTAACAGTTAATAGGACAGTAGTGTCTATGTTTTATTGGCTTATGATCACAATGCTACTACGGAATCTGAATCATCCGAAACATTGAATTCTACCCTTTCTCAGATTAAAATTATGTCCTCATAGATTCAGTAGCAGGAGAAGTCTCTCTCATACCACATATACCAGTGGTACCATCATTTTGCGAATCAGTTAAGGTTTCGTTTGCGGTAACAATAAACAAGAATCAAGATCAGATGGACGGTGGGAGAGGAGATGGACAGACACAGGGGAGAGAAAATAGACGTAGAGAGGGTGAAGGATGACGTGGACCAGAGGAAGGGAGAGATAGGGGGACGAGGAGACGATGGAGGAGAAGATGAACAGAGAGAGGAGGTTCAAAATGGTTCAAATGGCTCTGAGCACTATGGGACAACATCTGTGGTCATCAGTCCCCTAGAACTTAGAACTACTTAAACCTAATTAACCTAAGGACATCACACACATCCATGCCCGAGGGAGGAGGGAGAGACAGATTTGGTCATATATCCAGTTTCCATGCAAAATTGGCAGTTGCGATGCTCTTCCAGATTTGCTAGTAAGGGATAAAATCGATATCAATATTGGTGACTAAGAAGTAGACGAAGTGAAGGAAATCTGTCAAAATAATGACGTACGTCTGGAGCACAACGTTGTTTGATAGTGAGTCATGGATTGTGCGAAAAGCGGAACAGAAGAGAATCGAAGCGTTTGAGACGTGGTGCTACAGATGAACGTTGAAAATTAGGTGGACTGGTAAGGGATGAGGAGGTTCTGCGTAGAATCGGAGAGGAAAGGAATATGCGGAACACACTGACAAGAAGAAGGCTAGCTCTTTATTTGCACGATGTAATGGCCGCTATCGACAGGAGATCTCAAGTTGATTCCGTATTTCTAGATATCCGGAAAGCTTTTGGCACCGTTCCTCACAAGCGACTTCTAATCAATCTGCAGGCCTATGGGGTATCGTCTCAGTAGTGCGACTGGATTCGTGACTTCCTGTCAGGAAGGTCGCAGTTCGTAGTAATAGACGGCAAGTCATCGAGTAAAACTGAAGTGATATCAGGTGTTCCCCAGGGAAGCGTACTGGGACCTCTGCTGTTCCTGATTTATGTAAATGACCTGGGTGACAATCTGAGCAGTTCTCTTAGGTTGTTCGCAGATGATGCTGTAATTTACCGTCTAGTAAGGTCATCCGAAGACCAGTATGAGTTGCAAAGCGATTTAGAAAAGATTGCTGTATGGTGTGGCAGGTGGCAGTTGACGCTAAATAACGAAAAGTGTGAGGTGATCCACACGAGTTCCCAAAGAAAACCGTTGGAACTCGATTACTCGATAAATAGTGCAATTCTCAAGGCTGTCAATTCAACTAAGTACCTGGGTGTTAAAATTAGGAACAACTTCAGTTGCAAAGACCACATAGATAATATCGTGGGGAAGGCGAGCCAAAGGTTGCGTTTCATTGGCAGGACACTTAGAAGATGCAACAAGTCCACTAAAGAGACAGCTTACACTACACTCGTTCGGCCTCTGTTAGAATATTGCTGCGCGGTGTGGGATCCTTACCAGGTGGGATTGACGGAGGACATCGAAAGGGTGCAAAAAAGGGCAGCTTGTTCTGTATTATCAGGTAATAGGGGAGAGAGTGTGGCAGATATGATACGCGATTTGGGATGGAAGTCATTAAAGCAAAGACGTTTCTCGTCGCGGCGAGATCTATTTACGAAATTTCAGTCACCAACTTTCTCTTCCGAATGCGAAAATATTTTCATGAGCCCAACCTACATAGGTAGGAATGATCATCAAAATAAAAAAGGGGAAATCAGAGCTCGAACAGAAAGGTTTAGGTGTTCGTTTTTCCCGCGCGCTGTTCGGGAGTGGAATGGTAGAGAGATAGTATGATTGTGGTTCGATGAACCCCCTGCCAAGCACTTAAATGTGAATTGCAGAGTAATCATGCAGATGTAGATGTAGATGAAGGTACAGAATGGCAGGACATGTGTTGAGGTACCACGGAATGACTTCCTTGGTACTAGAGGGAGCCTTAGAGGGCAAAAACTAGAGGAAGACAGAGATTGGAATACATCGAGCAAATAATTGAGGGCGTGGGCTGCAAATGCTACTCTGAGATGAGAAAGAACGGCAGGTTCCAATTTACGAGGTGCATTCAAGTTCTAAGGCCTCCGATTTTTTTTCTAATTAACTACTCACCCGAAATCGATGAAACTGGCGTTACTTCTCGACGTAATCGCCCTGCAGACGTACGCATTTTTCACAACGCTGACGCCATGATTCCATGGCAGCGGCGAAGGCTTCTTTAGGAGTCTGTTTTGTCCACTGGAAAATCGCTGAGGCAATAGCAGCACGGCTGGTGAATGTGCGGCCACGGAGAGTGTCTTTCATTGTTGGAAAAAGCCAAAAGTCACTAGGAGCCAGGTCAGGTGAGTAGGGAGCATGAGGACTCACTTCAAAGTTGTTATCACGAAGAAACTGTTGCGTAACGTTAGCTCGATGTGCGGGTGCGTTGTCTCGGTGAAACAGCACCCGGACGTTTGTGTTGCAGTGCAGGAAGGAATTTCTTCTTCAAAACATTTTCGTAGGATGCACCTGTTACCGTAGTGCCCTTTGGAACGCAATGGATAAGGATTACGCCCTCGCTGTCCCAGAACATGGACACCATCATTTTTTCAGCACTGGCAGTTACCCGAAATATTTTTGGTGGCGGTGAATCTGTGTGCTTCCATTGAGCTGACTGGCGCTTTGTTTCTGGATCGAAAAATGGCATGCACGTCTCATCCATTGTCACAACCGACGAAAAGAAAGTCCCATTCAGGCTGTCGTTGCGCGTCAACATTGCTCGGCAACGTGCCACACGGGCAGCCGTGTGGTCGTCCGTCAGCATTCGTGGCACCCACCTGGATGACACTTTTCGCATTTTCAGGTCGTCATGCAGGATTGTGTGCACAGAACCCACAGAAATGCCAACTCTGGAGGCGATCTGTTCAACAGTCATTCGGCGATCCCCCAAAACAATTCTCTCCACTTTCTCGATCGTGTCGTCAGACCGGCTTGTGCGAGCCCGAGATTGTTTCGGTTTGTTGTCACACGATGTTCTGCCTTCAGTAAACTGTCGCACCCACAAACGCACTTTCGACACATCCTTAACTGCACCACCACATCTCCTTCAACTGTCGATGAATTTCAATTGGTTTCACACCACGCGAATTCAGAAAACGAATGATTCGAGTAAGGAGTAAGGAAAACGTCGCCATTTTAAGTATTTAAAACAGTTCTCATTCTCGCCGCTGGCGGTAAAATTCCATCTGCTGTACGGTGCTGCCATCTCTGGTACGTATTCATAATGAACGCGGCCTCATTTTAAAACAATGCGCATGTTTCTATCTCTTTCCAGTCCGGAGAAAAAAAAATCGGAGGCCTTAGAACTTGATTGCACCTCGTCGTTTCGTTGGAAGAATCATCGGGAACTGTAGGCCACCCACTAAGGAGGCAGCTTGCAAGGATCTCGTTCGCCCAATACTTGAATACGGCTCGTCACTATCGGATTAGTACCAGATAGGACCGGCAGAGGAAATAGAGAAGATCCAAAGAAGAGCGACACACTTCGTTACAGGTTCATTTAGTAAGCGCGGAAGCGTTAAGGAGATGATCAGCCGATCCAATGGAAGACGCTACAGGAGATGTTATGTGCCGCGCGGAGAGGCCGCGCAGATAGAGGCGTCATGTCACGGATTGCGCGGCCCCTACCGCCAGAGGTTCAACTCCTCCCTCGGGCATGAGTGTATGTGATGTTCTCAGCATAAGTTAGTTTAAGTTGGATTAAGTACTATGTAAGCCTATGGAACGATGGCCTCTGCAGTTTGGTCCGATAGGAACTTATCTCAGTAGTTTGGTCCTGCAGGGATTCACACACATTTGAGATGTATTGTCCATCACTGTGCCATCTCTTAATTGCGAGAGTATACGATTCTAGATGCGTCAGCCAACATATTGCTTCCTGCTATACTGGGTGTTTCACCAAATAAATACAGAATTATTGGGGGCGATAGGTTGGATGTACACCCTCGCAGGCTTACGTTCAATCAGGTGCTCGAAGGTTTTTTGGGAAATGGCAGCCCATTCTTCACAGAGCGCTGCGCTAAGGAGATGTATCTATGTCAGTCGGTGAGGCCTGGTACAAAATCGGCGTTCCAAGACATTCCAAAGGTGTTCTATAGGATTCAGGTCAGGGCTCAGTGCAGGTTATTGTCGCGTAACAACTCCGCCACAGGCCGTGCATTATGAACAGGTGTTCGATGGTGTTGAAAGGTGCAATCGCCAGCCCCGAATTGCTCTTCAACATTGGGAAGCAGGAAGGTGCTTAAAACATCAATGTAGGCCACTGCTGTGACAGTTCCATGCAAAACAACAAGGGATGCAAACCCCCTCCATAAAAAACACGACCACACCACCGCCTCCGAATTTTACTGTTGACACTACACACGTTGGCAGATGACGTTGACCGGGCATTCGCCATACCCTCACCCTGCCATCGGATCGTCACATCGTGTACCGTGATTCGTCATTCCACACAACACTTTCCCACTATTCAATCGTCTAATGTTTACGCTCCTTACACCAACCGAGGCGTCGTTTGATATTTACCGGCGTGATGTGTGGCTTATGAGCAGCCGCTCGACCATGAAACCCAAGTTTTCTCACCTCTCGCCTAACTGTCATAGTACTTGCAGTGGATTCTGATGCAGTTTGGAATTCGTGTGTGACGGTCTGGATAGATCCAGAATAAGATTTTTCACTCTGCAGCAGAGTGTGCGCTGATACGAAACTTCCTGGCAGATTAAAACTGTGTGCCGGACCGAGACTCGAACTCGGGACCTTTACCTTTCGCGGGAAAGTGCACTTGCCCGCGAAAGGCAAAGGTCCCGAGTTCGAGTCTCCGTCCGGCACACGCTTTTAATCTGCCAGGAAGTTTCATGTCCGGATAGATGTCTGCCTATTACACATTACGACCCTCTTCAGCTGTGGGCGGTCTCTGTCAGTCAACAGACGAGGTCGGCCTGTACGCCTTTGTGCTGTACGTGTCCCTTCACGTTTGCACTCCACTACCACGTCGGAAACAGTGGACTTAGGGATCTTTAGGAGTGTTTAAAACTCGCGTACACACGTATGACACAAGTGACACCAAATCACGTGACCAGGTTCGAAGTCCGTGAGTTCCGCGGAGCGCCCCCATTCTGCCCTCTCACGATGTCTAATGGCTACTGAGGTCGCTGATACGGGGTACCTGGCAGTAGGTGGCAGCACAATGCAGTTAACACGGAAAAGGTATGTTTTTTGGGAGTGTCCGAATACTTTTGATCACGTTGTGTATGTAATCGTTCGAAGTATGCGAACATGGGGTCGCTGACGCATATGTACGACGCCAGGCGAACTCAAGAAGTCATCGGTCCACCCGGTGGTGAGGTAACCGGTGCTACGTATCCGTATGTTCGGATGTCCAGTGTTTTGCTTTCATTGTGTTAATTTCGCACTATATGTTTCTGCATGGAATTTGGCCCGACTTACCTCGCACCTTCCAAAAAGTCTCCGTACTGTCAAAACTACGTACCGAATAGTGGGCGACGAAGAACGAAATGCTCGGATTAAAAAGAGTGTAACATAGGGATGTAGTGTTACGCTGCTTTTGTTCAAACTACACACTGAAGAGGCAATGACAGAAATAAAAGAAAATACTTGGAAGGAGAGACAGCATTGGTCGTATTTTTTTTTTTTTTTGTTTTATTAACAGCAAAATCGATTTTCGGTCACTTAGTGACCATCCTCAGTGCTGTAATATACAATTTAAATTGGTAGGCACTGGTGTCAACAAGCTTAGAGTGATCACATAAACTGAGCTTTAAGCTTGTTGACACGAGTGCCTACCAATTTAAATTGTATATTACAGCACTGAGGACGGTCACTGAGTGACCGAAAATCGATTTTGCGGTTAATAAAACAAAAAAAAAATACGACCAATGCTGTCTCTCTTTCCAAGTATATCCATTATCTGGTCGTGGTGCACAGGACACTCCATGGAGTCGCCAATCAATAAAAGAAAACTTCCAGACTTCCGTTAAAATTCAAAGTGAAAGTATATCAATAATAAGATTCACTGATGGGATTGATGGTCACACGAAGAGTGTGAAGTTAAGCAGTTCTGCTACCTAGGCAGCAAAATAACCCATGACGGAGGGAGCGAAGAGGACATAGAAAGCAGACAAGCACTGGGAAAAAGGGCATTCCTGGCTAAGAGAAGTCTGTTGGCGTCAAGCATAGCCCTTAATTTGAGAAGGAAATTTGTGAGAATGTTTGTTTGGAACACAGAATTATACGGTAGTGAAAACTGCACTGTGCGAAAACTGCAACAGAAGAGCATCGAAGTATTTCAGATGTGGTGCTACAGAAGAATGTTGAAAATTAGTCGGTCTGATGAAGTTAGGTTCGAAATGGCTCTGAGCACTATGCGACTTAACTTCTGAGGTCATCAGTCGCCTAGAACTTAGAACTAATTAGACCTAATTAACCTAAGGACAACACACACATCCAAGCCCGAAGCAGGATTCGAACCTGCGACCGTAGCGGTCGCTCGGTTCCAGACTGTAGCGCCTAGAACTGCACGGCCACTCCGGCCGGCTGAAGTTAGGAATGAGGCGGTTATCCCCCTAATGGTCGAAGAAAGTAACACGCGGAAAACACTGACAAGACGCAGGAACAGGAAGTAGGAGATGTGTTAACGCATCACGGAATATTTTCATGGTATTGGAGCGAGCTGTAGCGGGTAAAAAGTGTACGAGGTGCATTCAAGTTGTAAGGCCTCCGATTTTTTTTCTCCGGACTGGAAAGAGATAGAAACATGCGCATTATTTTAAAATGAGGCCACATTCATTGACAATACGTCCCAGAGATGGCAGTACCGTAGGGCAGATGGAATTTTACCGCCAGCGGCGAGAATGAGAACTGTTTTAAATACTTAAAATGGCGACGTTTTCCTTACTTGAACAGCGTGCTATCATTCGTTTTCTGAACTTGCGTGGTGTGAAACCAATTGAAATTCATCGACAGTTGAAGGAGACATGTGGTGATGGAGTTACAGATGTGTCGAAAGTGCGCTCGTGGGTGCGACAGTTTAATGAAGGCAGAACATCGTGTGACAACAAACCGAAACAACCTCGGGCTCGCACAAGCCGGTCTGACGACACGATCGAGAAAGTGGAGAGAATTGTTTTGGGGGATCGCCGAATGACTGTTGAACAGATCGCCTCCAGAGTTGGCATTTCTGTGGGTTCTGTGCACACAATCCTGCACGACGACCTGAAAATGCGAAAAGTGTCATCCAGGTGGGTGCCACGAATGCTGACGGACGACCACACGGCTGCCCGTGTGACACGTTGCCGAACAATGTTGACGCGCCACGACAGCACGAATGGGACTTTCTTTTCGTCGGTTGTGACAATGGATGAGACGTGGATGCCATTTTTCAATCCACAAACAAAGCGCCAGTCAGCTCAATGGAAGCACACAGATTCACCGCCACCAAAAAAATTTCGGGTAACCGCCAGTGCTGAAAAAATGATGGTATCCACGTTCTGTGACAGCGAGGGCGTATTCTTTACCCATTGCGTTCCAAAGGGCACTACGGTAACAGGTGCATCCTACGAAAATGTTTTGAAGAACAAATTCCTTCCTGCACTGCAACAAAAACGTCCGGGAAGGGCTGCGCGTGTGCTGTTTCACCGAGACAACGCACCCGCACATCGAGCTAACGTTACGCAACAGTTTCTTCGTGATAACAACTTTGAAGTGATTCCTCCTGCTCCCTACTCACCTGACCTGGCTCCTAGTGACTTTTGGCTTTTTCCAACAATGAAACACACTCTCCGTGGCCGCACATTCACCAGCCGTGCTGCTATTGCCTCAGCAATTTTCCAGTGGTCAAAACAGACTCCTAAAGAAGCCTTCGCCGCTGCCATGTAATCATAGCGTCAGCGTTGTGAAAAATGTGTACGTCTGCAGGGCGATTACGTCGAGAAGTAACGCCAGTTTCATCGATTTCGGGTGAGTATTTAATTAGAAAAAAAATCGGAGGCCTTAGAACATGATGCACCTCGTAGAGGAGTACGTGCAACAAAGAACTGAGTGCGTTGGAAGAATGTGCTGGTCTGACATAGACGAGTCGGCACGGGAGAGGAAGTCAGAAGATTGGTGTGTCAAAAGATAAACAGATTCACGCGAAAACGGGTCAGGTGAAGTCTCTTGGTGAAATATTCGCCGGGTGCATTCGTGCGGGGACTGATAACGCCTTCCTGCTCGAGAAGGAGTGCGTCAGACCGCGCGGCTAGCCGGGCGGGATTCGTTGCGAGTACAGTTTATACAAACTAAAGTCAGCAGCTCGTGGTCTCACGGTCGCATTCTTGCTTCCCAAGCACGGGGTCCCGGGTTCGATTGCCGGCGGGGTTAGGGATTTTCACCTGCCTCGAGATGACTGGGTGTTGTTGTGTCGCTTTCATCATTTATGGAAGTGGCGAGTTTGGACTGGGCAAAGTTTGGGGGTTTGTACGGGCGCTGATAACCGCACGGTTCAGCATCCCACAAACCAAACACCATCATCATCAAACACACAAAAATCTGTAGGATTATTGTTGTTAGTTTGTGCTCTATGGAATGTTCTTCATAATGGTCAAACCGAGAATTTGATATTGTTACTGATAAGTGCGAAAGTTGTCTATGAATAACAGAAACATGTTCTATATAATCTTGATGAAGTGATGTTTAAATATGTTTTTTTAGAGTTTTTTCTAATTTTACCTTTTTTTATGAAATAGAGTTCTGTACTGCCACATGATAAATCAGCTCTTTTTTTTCAATTTTTGCTACAACATCCCTCTATTTCATGTCACATATCAATGCTTTTCGAATAATACCTGAATTCAATATTGTAAGATTCAATTTTACGGTAAATACTGTTTATTTTTAAGTGGCAGACAAGAGGAAAACTACACTGGCCATTACAGATGCTACACCATGAAAATTACGTGCTACAGACGCGAAATTTAACGGACAGGAAGAAGATGCTGTGATATGCAAATGAGTAGCTTTTCAGAGCATTCCCACAAGGTTGGCGTCGGTCGCGACACCTTCAACTTGCTGACATGAGAAAAGTATCCAACCGATTTCTCATACACAAACAGCAGTTACCCGGCGTTGCCTGGTGAAACGTTGTTGTGACGCCTCGTGTAAGGAGGAAGAATGGGTACCATCACGTTTCCGACTTAGATAAAGGTCGGATTGTAGCCTATCGCGATTGCGGTTTATCGTATCGATACATTGCTGCTCGCGTTGGCCGAGATCCAATGACTGTTAGCATAATGTGGCTTCGGTGGGTTCAGGAGGGTAATACGGAACGCTGTGCTGGATCCCAACGGCCTCGTATCACTAGCAGTCGAGATGAAACGCATCTTATCCACATGGCTGTAACGGATCGTACAGCCATATCTAGATTCCTGAGTCAACAGATGGGGACGTTTGCAAGACAACAGACGTCTGCACGAACAGTTCGACGACGTTTGCAGCAGCACGGACTATCAGCTCGGAGACCGCGGCTGCGGTTACCCTTGACGCTGCATCACAGACAGAAGCGCCTGCGATGGTGTACTCAATGACGAACCTGGGTGCACGAATGGCAAAACGTGATTTTTTCGGATGAATCCAGGTTCTGTTTACAGCATCATGATGGCCGCAGCCGTGTTTGGCGACATCGAGGTGAACGCACATTGGAAGCGTGTATTCGTCATCGCCATACTGGCGTATCACCCGGCTTGATGGTATGGGGTGCCATTGGTTACACGTCTCGGTCACGTCTTGTTCGCATTGACGGCACTCTGAACAGTGGACGTTACGTTTCAGATGTGTTACGACCCGTGGCTCTACCCTACATTCGACCGCTTTGAAACCCTACATTTCAGCAGGATAACGCACGACCGCATGTTGCAGGTCCTGTACGGGCCTTTCTGGATAGAGAAAATGTTCGACTACTGCCCTGGTCAGCACATTCTCCAGATCTCTCACCAACTGAAAACGTCTGGTCAATGGTGGCCCAGTAACTGGCTCGTCAGAATACGCCAGTCACTACTCTTGATGAACTGCGGTATCGAGTTGAAGTTGCATGGGCAGCTGTACCTGTACACGCCATCCGAGCTCTGTTTTACTCAATGCCCAGGCGTATCAAGGCCGTTATTGCGGCCAGAGTTGGTTGTTCTGGGTACTGATTTCTCAGGATTTATGCACCCAAATTGCGTCAAAATGTAATCACATGTCAGTTCTAGTATAATATATTTGTCCAATGAATACTCGTTTATCATCGGCATTTCTTCTTGGTGTATCAATTTTAATGGCCAGTAGTGTATGTAAAGGAAAATTTTTCCATATTGTATGTAGCCCTTGATATACTCTCACTCAGTTCCTAGACAGTTGACCGCTTTCGGTTGCTAGGGGAATCTAACAAGACTCTGACCTCATAAGGAAACAAAGCGATCGAAACGAGGTCATGCCCGATAGGTATGCAGCACTCCTAACGTATATGTAACGCAGTTACTATCTCATCTCTCGAAGGCTACTAGGGAAATTACCGCAGTTTACATGTGAGCCTAGGGTAGTTTTAAAACTCTGATTAGAAGAAATTAACCAGAACTTAAGAGAAGTGAAGGCCACACAAGGTACCGTCAGAGAACGAAAGCCTTTGCAATCCTAATTGAAAATCACAAATTCGCAGAGAAAGCTGAAAATCACTCTGGGAGACAGTAGACAGGTGGACACAAGAAACAACACAGTGAATCTTGGCTCTGAGCACTATGGGGCTCAACATCTGAGGTCATCAGTCCCCTACAACTTAGAACTACTTAAACCTAACTAACCTAAGGACATCACACACATCCATGCCCGAGGCAGGAGTCGAACCTGCGACCGTAGCGGTGGCGCGGTTCCAGACTGAAGCGCCTAGAACCGCTCGGCCACACCTGCCGGCCAGTGAATGTAAGAACAGGTTTTGGGAAGGGAAGAAGAAAGTAAAGCCCTCATCCATGCTAACAAGTTGAAAGGCGCTCTTTCCCTCAGTAAAAAGAAGAAAACGGTTTGTGTGAAAATGAAAAGTTTCACTACATTGTTTTAGCAAAAACTTACTGGAAAGTGCTTCAGTATGCTTCGCCTCTCAGTACCTACAGAGCGCCTCAGTTTGTTCTGCCACGACTGTACCCGGCAGTATAGTAAGTGTGTGGGGCGCGCCCCAATACCGAGAAGACGCGAGGCATCGCTGCTAATTAGGAAGGCGCTGTTCTAATTGCCTCGTTAGCTGAGGATGGGGTTAAACGCAGAAACGCAGATTTGGCTTTTGCGCACGACCGGCTCTGTTAGCTCGAGTTATGGCTGCCAAGGCGCGCGGAAGGTCGGATTGTTTGCGACACTAATTACTTCACTGAATTGTCTCAGCTGCTCTCTCTCTCTCTGTAACTGCGTGTGTCTGTATATGTGTGTGTGTGTGTGTGTGTGTGTGTGTGTGTAAAGCTCGTAGAAGGAGATTACTCCCACTCGACGATCGCATTTGAAGTCTCCTCTGGATCTAATTGACCTGTTAATTTCTGTAACTGCACATCTCTGTGTCCCTTTCATCTCAATACCTTTGGAGTGAAAAGAGTTACCCTCGTCAAAGCAGTACACTCTACAGCAACATCTTCATCCGCTTGACTACTTAAGAGCGTGGCAGAGGGTTCATCGAACCAACTTCACAATAATTCTCCGTTATTCCATTCTCGAACAGCGCGCGGAAAAAAAGAACAGCAAATCTTTCCGTGCGAGCTCTGATTTCCTTTAGTTTATTATGATGATAGTTTCTCCCTGACCAGGTCGACGTCAGCAAAATACTGAGTGATCAAAAATGGTTCAAATGGCTCTGAGCACTATGGGACTTAACATCTATGTTCATCAGTCCCCTATAACTTAGAACTACTTAAACCTAACTAACCTAAGGACATCACACAACACCCAGTCATCACGAGGCAGAGAAAATCCCTGACCCCGCCGGGAATCGAACCCGGGCGTGGGAAGCGAGAATGCTACCGCACGACCACGAGCTGCGGACGAGTGATCAAAAAGTCAGTATAAATTGGAAAAATGGTTCAAATGGCTCTGAGCACTATGGGACTCAACTGCTGTGGTCATAAGTCCCCTAGAACTTAGAACTACTTAAACCTAACTAACCTAAGGACAGCACACAACACCCAGCCATCACGAGGCAGAGAAAATCCCTGACCCCGCCGGGAATCGAACCCGGGAACCCGGGCGTGGGAAGCGAGAACGCTACCGCACGACCACGAGATGCGGGCATAAATTGGAAAACTGAGTAAATCACGGAATAATGTAGATAGAGAGGTACAAATTGACACACATGCTTGGAATGACATGGAGTTTTATTAGAACCAAAAAAATACAAAAGTTCAGAAAATTTCCGACAGATGGCGCTTCATCTGATCAGAATAGCAATAATTAACATAAGAAAGTAAGACAAAGCAAAGATGATGTTCTTTACAGGAAATGCTCAATATGTCCACCATCATTCCTCAACAATAGCTGTAGTCGAGGAATAATGTTGTAAACAGCACTGTAAAGCATGTCCGGAGTTATAGTGAGGCATTGGTGTCGGATGTTGTCTTTCAGCATCCCTAGAGATGTCGGTCGATCACGATACACTTGCGACTTCAGGTAACCCCAAAGCCAATAATCGCACGGACTGACGTTTGGGGACCTGGGAGGCCAAGCATGACGAAAGTGGCGGCTGAGCACACGATCACCACCAAACGACGCGCGCAAGAGATCTTTCACGCGTCTAGCGATATGGTTTGGAGCGCCATCCTGCATAAACATCGTACGTTCCAGCAGGTGTTTATCAGCCAGGCTGGGGATGATGCGATTCTGTAACACATCGGCGTACCTCTCACCCGTCACGGTAGCAGTTACAAAACCAGAATCATGCATTTCCTCGAAGAAAAAAGGCCCGATAACGGTAGATGTGGTAAATCCAACCCATACCGTGACTTTCTCGTCGTGCAATGGAGTTTCCACGACAGTTCTAGGATTTCCGCTAGCCCAAATTCTGACCCTCGGAGCGTGAAATGAGCTTCGTCGGTCCGCAACACGTTACTCAACCAATCGTCATCTTCCGCATCTTGAAACGCCCACACCGCAAGTGCCCTCCGCTTCACTAAATCACCTGGTAACAGTTCACGATACCGATGGGTTTGATACGTATAGCATCAGAGGGTACGCCTCAGTGCCAACCAAACAGTAGTGTACGGAATGCCGGTGCGACGTGCGACTGCACGAGCGCTGACTTCCCCGTGCACAGACGAACCCGCTACAGTCTCCATTTCTTCCTGGACTGTCTCAGCAGCATTACGCCTTGTGCTCGGTCGGCCACTACGGGGTCTATCGTCTAAACAACCCGTGGCTTCGAACTGCGAAATCATTCTCGCCACTGCTGCATTTGTCAACGGACCTGCACCCGTTCGAATGCCCTTCCTATGGCGATAGGATCGTAACGCTGAACTAGCACATTCCGCATTCTGATAATACAGCTTCACTAAAAGCGCCTTTTCAGGTAATGTCAACATGCTGCGACTGCTGGCGCATCTGATTCTCTCTCTCATTACAGCTCCTTTCATACACGATTGTCATGCGCAGTCACTGACGTTTTGCTGTCCAGCGCCATTTGTCGGACATTTTGTGAACTTTGTTTGTTTGGTTTTTTTTTGTTCTAATAAAACCCCATGTGATTCCAAGCATGTGTGACAATTTTTACCTCTCTATCTACATTATTCCGTGGTTTATTAAGTTTTCAAATTTATACTGACTTTTAGTCACCCGGTATTTTCGCATTCGGAGGAGAACGTTGGTGATTGAAATTTCATGACAAGATCCCGCTGTAACGAGAAACGCCTTTCTTTCAGTTATCTCCATTCCTGTATCATTTCCGAGACACGCTCTCCCATGTTTCTGGACAATACAAAACGTGCTGGCCTTCTTTCAACTTTCCCGATGTACTTCGTTAATCCCAGCTGATAAGGATCCCACACCGTGCTGCAGTACTTCAAAAGAGGACGGACAAGCGTAATGTAGGCAGTCTCTTTAATATCTCTGTTGCATCTTCTAAGTGTTCTGCCTACAAAACGCAGTTCGTCTTACGCCCAACATTTTCGGTGTCTTATTTCCAATTTAATTTCTTAGTAATCGTAATTCCTAGGTATTTAGTTGAATTTATGGCCTTTAGATTTATTTGATTTATAGTGTAAACAAAGTTTAACGGATTATTCGTTTTAGTAGTCAAGTCGACACACTTTTCATCATTTAAGGTCAGTTCCCAATTTTCGCACCACACAGATCTCTTTTCTAAATCGTTTTGTAGTCTTTTTTTTAATATTCTGACGACTTTAACAGACGATAAACGACAGCATCATCTGCAAACAAACAGGCGCTCAGATTGTTTCCTAAACCGTTTATACCAGATGACAATTATTGAACTTTTTTAAAAAACGTAAGTTATTTACAAAGTACGGCGTGCAAATACTTTATTCAAGATGTAAGCGTCACTACAGATATTCGGATTTAGGTACCAGGTGCATTCAAGTTCTAAGTCCTCCGATTTTTTTTCTCCGGACTGGAAAGAGATAGAAACATGCACATTGTTTTAAAATGAGGCCGCGTTCATTGTCAATACGTCCCAGAGATGGCAGCACCGTACGGCAGATGGAATTTTACCGCCATCGGCGAGAATGAAAACAGTTTTAAATACTTAAAATGGCGACGTTTTCCTTACTTGAACAGCGTGCAATCATTCGTTTTCAGAGTTTGCGTGGTGTGAAACCAATTGAAATTCATCGACAGTTGAAGGAGACATGTGGTGACGGAGTTATGGATGTGTGGAAAGTGCGTTTGTGGGTGCGACAGTTTAATGAAGGCAGAACATCGTGTGACAACAAACCGAAACAACCTCGGGCTCGCACAAGCCGGTCTGACAACACGATCGAGAAAGTGCAGAGAATTGTTTTGGGGGATCGCCGAATGACTGTTGAACAGATCGCCTCCAGAGTTGGTATTTCTGTGGGTTCTGTGCACACAATCCTGCATGACGACCTGAAAATGCGAAAAGTGTCATCCAGGTGGGTGCCACGAATGCTGACGGACGACCACACGGCTGCCTGTGTGGCATGTTGCCGAGCAATGTTGACGCGCAACGACAGCATGAATGGGACTTTCTTTCCGTCGGTTGTGACAATGGATGAGACGTGGATGCCATTTTCCAGTGGTCAAAACAGTCTCCTAAAGAAGATGCCATTTTCCAGTGGTCAAAACAGACTCCTAAAGAAGCCTTCACCGCTGCCATGGAATCGTGGCGTCAGCGTTGTGAAAAATGTGTACGTCTGCAGGGCGATTACGTCGAGAAGTAACGCCAGTTTCATCGATTTTGGGTGAGCAGTTAATTAGAAAAAAAATCGGAGGCCTTAGAACTTGAATGCACCTCGTATAACACTACCTTGGAAAATTCTAGAAATCACTTTTGTTATACTCGATGACTTTCCGTTAGTTACTACGAACTGTGACCTCTCTTGACAGGAGATCACGAATCCAGTCGCATAACTGAGACGATATTTCATAAGCATGCAATTTGATCACAAGCCGCTTGTGACGTACTGTGCCAAAAGCATCCAGAAATCTAGGAATACCGAATCAATTTGTTATCCTTTCTCTATAGCAATCAGCACTTCGTGTGTGTAAAGAGCTGGTTGCGTTTTCAGGACGACACGGCGGTCGGTCGGCACCGTTGGGCTTTCTGAGTGTGTTCGGACGGAATTTCGTTCAGAATTTAGGATAATACGGACACTCGCAAATCTTCTAGGTCGATTTCCTCGAGAGTTCTTGAGAGTTGCATCAAACTGTGTAGGCCAAGACATATTTGAGTTTTGAATTTCGCGCAGCATAAATGTGAAAAAGAACAAAAAATCCGATTCGTGTGTTAGTCCAAATTTGTGTGTGCTGCTTCCTAATCCAGCTAATTACTTTTCTTCTAACCATCGTCTTAGTGGTGGTTAAGAGAGATTTCGCTGCAACATATGGAGTGGTCGCTTCTATTGCGGCAAGCCTACCAGTTTCTCCATTGCGACCGATTCATGGCGACCAGGGACGCACAACAAATTCACCCTCTCAATTCTACATCTACATCTACATCCATACTCCGCAAGCCACCTGACGGTGTGTGGCGGAGGGTACCTTGAGTATCTCTATCGGTTCTCCCTTCTATTCCAGTCTCGTATTGTTCGTGGAAAGAAGGATTGTCGGTATGCCTCTGTGTGGGCTCTAATCTCTCTGATTTTATCCTCATGGTCTCTTCGCGAGATATACGTAAGAGGGAGCAATAATATACTGCTTGACTCTTCAGTGAAGGTATGTTCTCGAAACTTTGACAAAAGCCCATACCGAGCTACTGAGCGTCTCTCCTGCAGAGTCTTCCACTGGAGTTTATCTATCATCTCCGTAACGCTTTCGCGATTACTAAATGATCCTGTAGCGAAGCGTGCTGCTCTCCGTTGGATCTTCTCTATATCTTCTGTCAACCCTATCTGGTACGGATCCCACACTGCTGAGCAGTATTCAAGCAGTGGGCGAACAAGCGTACTGTAATCTACTTCCTTTGTTTTCGGATTGCATTTCCTTAGGATTCTTCCAGTGAATCTCAGTCTGGCATCTGCTTTACCGACGATCAACATTATATGATCATTCCATTTTAAATCACTCCTAATGCGTACTCCCAGGTAATTTATGGTATTAACTGCTTCCAGTTGCTGACCTGCTATACTGTAGCTAAATGATAAGGGATCTATCTTTCTGTGTATTCGCAGCACATTACACTTGTCTACATTGAGATTCAATTGCCATTCCCTGCACCACGCGTCAATTCGCTGCAGATCCTCCTGCATTTCAGTACAATTTTCCATTGTTACAACCTCTCGATACACCACAGCATCATCTGCAAAAAGCCTCAGTGAACTTCCGATGTCATCCACAAGGTCATTTATGTATATTGTGAATAGCAACGGTCCTATGACACTCCCCTGCGGCACACCTGAAATCACTTACTTCGGAAGACTTCTCTCCATTGAGAATAACATGCTGCGTCCTGTTATCTAGGAACTCCTCAATCCAATCGCACAATTGGTCTGATAGTCCATATGCTCTTACTTTGTTCATTAAACGACTGTGGGGAACTGTATCGAACGCCTTGCGGAAGTCAGGAAACACGGCATCTACCTGTGAACCCGTGTCTATGGCCCTCTGAGTCTCGTGGACGAATAGCGCGAGCTGGGTTTCACACGACCGTCTTTTTCGAAACCCATGCTGATTCCCACAGAGTAGATTTCTAGTCTCCAGAAAAGTCATTATACTCGAACACAATACGTGTTCCAAAATTCTACAACTGATCGACGTTAGAGATATAGGTCTATAGTTCTGCACATCTGTTCGACGTCCCTTCTTGAAAACGGGGATGACCTGTGTCCTTTTCCAATCCTTTGGAACGCTACGCTCTTCTAGAGAGCTCTTCTAGAGACCCAACCCTCACAAGAGCTTCGTGGCATCCTGCAACGATCATCGTTCTCGCTGCAGGACCTGTTTCAGAGCTGCTTCCTGTCTAAATGAATGGGAATGCCACGAGTCTACATATACACTCGAGCTCTGATTTCTCATATTTCGTTATGATGACCATTTCTTCCTATGTAAAGTATTCGGAGTATGGTGATGCATTAGCTCCATACTTAACAATCATATACAACCGTTCGCTCGACGAAAGATCCGTACCCAAAGACTGGAAAGATGCACACATCACATCAGTATTCAAGAAAGGTAGTAGGAGTAATCCACTAAATTACAGGCCCATATCGTTAACGTCCATATGCAGCAGGATTTTAGAACATATATTGCGTTCGAAGATTATGAATTACCTCGAAGAAAACGGTCTGTTGACACACAGTCAACATGGGTTTAAGAAACCGTTCCTGTGAACCACAACTATCTCTTTATTCACATGACGTGTTTAGTGCTATTGACAAGGGATTTCAGATCGATTCCGTATTTGTGGATTTACGGAAGGCTTTTGACACTGTACCACACAAGCGGCTTGAAGTGAAATTGTGTGCTTATGGAATATGGTCTCAGTTATGTGACTGGATTTGTGATTTTCTGAGAGAGGTCACAGTTCGTAGTAATTGATGGGAACTCATCGAATAAAACAGAGGTGATTTCTGGCTTTCCCCAAGGTAGTGTTATAGGCCCTTTGCTGTTCCTTATCTATATTAACGATTGGGGAGACAATCTGAGCAGCCGTCTTCGGTTGTTTGCAGATGACGCTGTCGTTTATCGACTAATAGAGTTGTCCAGTAAAGAGACAGCTTACACTACACTCGTTCGTCCTCTGTTAGAATATTGCTGCGCGGTGTGGGATCCTTACCAGGTGGGACTGACGGAGGACATCGAAAGGGTGCAAAAAAGGGCAGCTCATTTTGTATTATCACGTAACAGGGGAGAGAGTGTGGCAGATATGATACGCTAGTTGGGATGGAAGTCATTAGAGCAAAGACGTTTTTCGTCGCGGCGAGATCTATTTACGAAATTTCAGTCACCAACTTTCTCTTCCGAATGCGAAAATATTTTGTTGAGCCCAACCTACATAGGTAGGAATGACCATCAAAATAAAATAAGAGAAATCAGAGCTCGAACAGAAGGTTTAGGTGTTGGTTTTTCCCGCGCGCTGTTTGGGAGTGGAATGGTACGGAGATAGTATGATTGTGGTTCGATGAACCCTCTGCCGAGCACTTTATTGTGAATTGCAGAGTAATCAAGTAGATGTAGAAGTGTCGGGCCATAGTGTACGGGGTGCTGCTTCGACTGGGAAGTACTGTCTCTCTAAGAAAACTGGCTACAGCATCCCAGGTCGAGATAGGAACTAACTAACTAACTACTTACACTGGAACAATCACACAGATAATGTCGTGAGCAAGGTAGACCAAAGACAGCAATTTAACACGTAGAAAATAATCTGCTGCGCCCCACATATCTATGATGACCCAATACAGACCGTTAGGGAAGTTACGAGCATATGGAACATGTTCCCAGATGTCTGAGTGGCTCGAAGATTTCGTAAGTAAGAGAAACGAAAAGTTGTCCTCGATGGCGAATGTTCATCAGAGATAAGGGTGTCGTTACGAGTGTTCTACTAAAGTATGTTAGGACCACTGTTATTTTCTACATGCGCAAATGATTTTATGGACAAGGTGGGTAGCAACCAGCGGTTGTTTGTTGATGATGCTATAGTGTATGGGAAGGTGTTGAAGTCGAGAGATACAAGATGACTTAGAGAAAATTTCTAGTTGGCGTGATGAATGACAGATAGCACTAAATGTAGAGAAATGTAAGGTAATGCAGATTGTTAGGAAAAACTTCGAATACAGCATTAGTACTGCGCTGCTTCACAAAGCACGTCGTTATTATCCCGTCCTAACGTTGCAAAGTGGAGATGGAACTAGCTTGTGGTGACTGTGGTAGAGAAGGCGAGTGGTCGACGGAAGGAAGAATTCTAGGGAAGTGTGGTTCGCCTGTAAAGGACACCGGATATAGGATGTTGGTATGACCTATTCTTGAGTACTGCTCGAGTGTTTGGGATCGAAGGAGATACTGAGACAATTTAGAGGCCGACTGCTTGATTTGTTACCAGTAGGTTCGAACGAAACGCAAGTATTACGTTGATGCTTCATGATCTCGTATGGGAATGCGAGGTTGATGTTCTTTTCGAGGAACGCTATTGACAAAATTTAGGGGACTGGCATTTGAAGCTGACTGCAGAACGATTCTACTGCCACCGACGTACATTTCTAAGAGAGACCATGAAGATAAATTAGGACTCGTTTGGAGGAACATACACGGTTGTTTTTCCCTTCTTCTGTTTACGAGTGTAACAGGAAAGGAAGTGACCAGTAGTGTTACAGGGTGCCCTTCGCCACGCACCTCCGGTGGTTTACGGAGTATGTACGTAGGTGTAGATGTACCAAAGAGACTGTCTGCGCTTCACTTGTCCACCCTCTCTCGCAGTCTTCCTTACCAGATTGGCGGAGGACATTGAGAAATCCAAAGAAGGACAGCTCGTTTTGTATTATCGTGAAATAGGGGGGACAGTGTCAAGTATACGATACGCAAACAGGGGTACCTGATCATTATAACAAAGACCTTTCTCGCTGCGGCAAGGTGTTTTCACAAAATTTCAAACAGAAACTGTCTCATCTGAATGCGAAAACATTTTACTGACATCAGTTTACATCTACATCTACACCTACATGGATACTCTGCAAATTACATTTAAGTGCCTGGCAGAGGGTTCATCGAACCATCTTCACAATTCTCTATTATTCCAATCTCGTATAGCGCGCGGAAAGAATGAACACCTACATCTTTGATTACGATCTCTGATTTCCCTTATTTTATCTTGGTGATCGTTCCTCTCTACATAGGTCGGCGTCAACAAAATATTTTCGCATTCGGAGGAGAAAGTTGGTGATTCCAATTTCGTCAGAAGATTCAAATCGAGTACCATTTCTGTGACACTCGCTCCCATATTTCGCGATAATACGAAACGTGCTGCCTTTCTTTGAACTTTTTCGATGTACTCCGTCAGTCCTATCTGGTAAGGATCTAACGCCACGGAGCAGTATTCTAAAAGAGGACGGACAAGCGTAGAGTAGGCAGTCTCCTTAGTAGACCTGTTAATTGTCCTGCCAATAAAACGTAGTCTTTGGTTAGCCTTACCCACAACATTTTCTATGTGTTCCTTCCAATTTGTTTTAGGCCGGCCGCAGTGGCCATGCGGTTCTAGGCGCTACAGCCTGCAACTGCGCGACCGCTACGGTTGCAGGTTCGAATCCTGCCTCGGGCATGGATGTGTGTGATGTCCTTAGGTTAGTTAGATTTAAGTACTAAGTTCTAGGGGACTGATGACCAAAGAAGTGAAGTCCCATAGTGCTCAGAGCCATTTGAACCTACCAATTTAAGTTGTTCGCAACTGTAATACCTAGGTATTAGATTAGACTGATTTATCGTGTAACCGAAGTTTAACGAGTTCCTTTTAGCACTCATATGGATGACCTCACACTTCTCGTTATGTAGGGTGAACTGCCACTTTTCGCACTATTCAGATATCTTTTCTATAACGTTTTGCAATAAAACGTAGTCTTTGGTTAGCCTTACCCACAACATTTTCTATGTGTTCCTTCCAATTTGTTTTAGGCCGGCCGTATTACTACGAACTGCGACCTTCCTGACAGGAAATCACGAATCCAGTCGCACAACTGAGACGATACCCCATAGGCCCGCAGCTCGATTAGAAGTCGCTTGTGAGGAACGGTGTCAAAAGCTTTCCGGAAATCTAGAAATACGGAATCTACTTTAGATGCCCTGTCGATAGCGGCTATTACTTCGTGCGAATAAAGAGCTAGCTGCGTTGCACAAGAACGATATTTTCTGAAACCATGCTGACTACGTATCAATAGATCGTTCCCTTCGAGGTGATTCATAATGTTTCAATAGAGTATATGCTACAAACCCCTACTGCTAACCGACGTCAATGATATAGATCTGTAGTTCGATGGATTACCCCTACTACCCTTCCTCTGTTTCCGGCCACCTGTAACCCAGACTAGGCCTCAGCTGCATCATGCTTCTGTCGTCTCGTGCTCCCTTCCCTCTTTGGTTACATACACTACTGGCCATTAAAATTGATACACCAAGAAGAAATGCAGATGATAAACGGGTATTCATTGGACAAATATATTATACTAGAACTGACATGTGATTACATTTTCACGCAGTTTGGGTGCATAAATCCTGACAAATAAGTACCCCGAACAACCACCTCCGGCTGTAATAACGGCCTTGATACGCCTGGGTGTTGAGTCAAACACAGCTCGGATGGCGTGTACAGGTACAGCTGCCCATGCAGCTTCAACACGATACCACAGTTCATCGAGAGTAGTGACTGGCGTATTGTGACGAGCCAATTGCTCGGCTACCATGGACCAGACGTTTTCAATTGGTGAGAGATCGGGAGAATGGTCTGGCCAAGACAGCAGTGGAACATTTTCTGTATCCACAAAGGCCCATTCAGGACCTGAAACATGCGGTCGTGCATTATCCTGCTGAAATGTAGGCTTTCGCAGGGATTGAATGAAGGGGAGAGCCACGGGTCGTAACACATCTGAAATGTAACGTCTACTGTTCAAAGTGCCGTCAATGCTTACAAGAGGCGACCAAGATACGTAACCAATGGCACCCCATACCATCAAGCCGGGTGATACGCCAGTATGTCAATGACGAATACACGCTTCCAATGTGCGTTCACTGCAATGTCTCCAAACACGGATGCGACCATGACGACGCTGTAAACAGAACCTGGATTCATCCGGCAAAATGACGTTTTGCCATTCGTGCACCCAGGTTCGTCGTCGAGTACACCATGGCAGGCGCTCCTGTCTGCGATGCAGCGTCAAGGGTAACCGCAGCCACGGTCTTCGATCTGATAGTCCGTGCTGCTGCAAACGTCGTCGAACTGTTCGTGCAGATGGTTGTTGTCTTGCCAACGTCCCCATCTGTAGATTCAGGGATCGAGACGTGGCTGCAAGATCCGTTACAGCCATGCGGATAAGATGCCTGTCATCTCGACTGCTAGTGATACGAGGCCGTTGGGATCAAGCACGGCGTTCCGTATTACCCTCCTGAACCCACCGATTCCATATTCTGCTAACAGTCATTGGATCTCGACCAACGAGGGCAGCAATGTCGCGATACGGTAAACCGCAATCGCGATAGGCTACAATCCGACCTTTATCAAAGTGGGAAACGTGATGGTACGCATTTCTCCTCCTTACACGAGGCACCACAACAATGTTTCACCAGGCAACGCCGGTCAACTGCTGTTTGTGTATCAAAAATCGGTTGTAAACTTTCCTCATGTCAGCACGTTGTAGGTGTCGCCACCGGCGTCAACGCTGTGTGAATGCTCCGAAAAGCTAATCATTTGCATAACACAGCATCTTCTTCCTGTCGGTTAAATTTCGCGTCTGTAGCACGTCATCTTCGTGGTGTAGCAATTTTAATGGCCAGTAGTGCAGAAAGATTTAGCGAAGTAGCTGGAGGTTATCGTACAGTTAGATGGCATTTCCCCCAATCATTCCCATGTTTACTGCACTTATTATATTAGTAAGCGATTCTGGAAATCCTTTCTAGTAAATAAAAGCCGCCCCATTCTTCACCTGCAGGAATGTCTTTTTCTCTGTAGTGACAAGAAGCTTGCATGACAATGGGATTTCAATGAACATGATCTACAGGCCTAAAAATTCAGGGGATTCAGTTTGGTAGCGTGCCATGAAGCTGCTGGTGGTGTAAGGCCGTCCATTTTCGTCAGAGTATTATTGGAGGGATCAGGCTGCTTTAGACGTTGGTAGACTGTGGTGTCCTGGCGTAAGACAAAACGCTTGCCCTAGTAACGTGAAAGGCCGATGAACCAGCTTCCGCACTGAACCACCAGATTTCGCCTAGAGCGCGTGGCGGCACGCGCCACGTTTCCCTGGGGGAATCCCCCTGCCCCCCTCCGTGTCGGCCTTGCCGTGTCTGGCGTCAGTGCCGCCACCATTACGGCGTAACAAAGAGGCGAATCTCCCTGCTGTGTTTTTGTGTCTCTGCTGGCCACGAATGCCCCAGTGGATTGCGGTTCAATTTTCCTGATGGTCAATCCACTTAGCCCCAACAACAGGGGACAGACGGAAGAGACAAAGGGCGGGAGGAAAGGCGGAGTGCAGGGGAAGAGAGACAGGGAGAGGGAGAGAGAGGGAGAAACTAGGAGAAGTCGGTGTCGTTGCTGTCACGTAGTTCACTGACCGCAGCAATAAAATGCGGAGTGGCCACACAGCAGATGCGAGATTATATTCTAAGAAGGCCACTTGGTTGCGGTACTGCTTTTAAATTAATGAACAGGGCCACTAGAGGCTTAAGAGGACGGAGGGAGGGTCATCAGTGTGGTGGGGGGAAGAGGGGGGACCTGCCACTGCAGTGGTGGGAGTGAAGGAATTTAAGTCCGAGAGTTGGCTGCCTCTGCTGTGTGGGTGCGCTCTGTGTGTTGGCAGCCCTGCCTTGTGAATACCCTGAGGGCGTGGTCAGTGTTGTGGTACCGATCTGGTGATCGAAGAAGCTGCCTCCCAGCATCTCAAGGAACGCAGTATGAGTGGTGAGTTAAAGTTGTGGTAGTGCGACTGTTCTCCAGTTGTCAGATGTATTCATTTGGTATAAGCATTCCATTTCCTTCATCCATACGTACTTTGTATTGCACAGATCGCATCTTCATGGAGAGTATTTGTCTGTGGTGGCAAATCGAGTCGTACATTAATAGACAAAAGCAGCCAAAGATATAGAACACCATTATTTTGAAAATACAGTTGTCCTGCTGTATTCGCTGAGATTTGTCCCTTTTTGTTGAGTCATCAGTCTGCTGACTAGCCTGATGTAGACTGTCGAGAATTTCTCTCCTGTGACAACCTCTTCACCTCAGAGTGGCATTTTCATGCAGTTTTGTCAGTTATTACAGTCTCTGTCTTCTCCTACAGCTTTTGGCTTCTAAAACTTTCTCTAGTACCATGGTAGTTACTTCACAATATCTTCACAAGCTGCGACATTGTCACGAAAAAACAGTGACCCGTATATCTAATAAATTTCCTCTAATTTACGCATCTTGTTGTTGTGGTCTTCAGTCCTGAGACTGGTTTGATACAGCTCTCCATGCTACTCTATCCTGTGCAAGCTTCTTCATTTCCCAGTACCTAATGCGCCCTACATACTTCTGAATCTGCTTAGTGTATTCATCTCTTGGTCTCCCTCTACGATTTTTACCCTCCACGCAGCCCTCCAATACTAAATTGGTGATCCCTCGATGCCTCAGAACATGTCCTATCAACCGAACCTTTCTTCTAGTCAAGTTGTGCCACAAGCTCCTCTTCTCCCCAATTCTATACAATACCTCCTCATTAGTTATGTGATCTACCCATCTAATCTTCAGCATTCTTCTGTAGCACCACATTTCGAAAGCTTCTATTCTCTTCTTGTCCAAACTATTTATCGTCCATGTTTCACTTCTATACATGGCTACATTCCATACAAATACTTTCAGAAATGACTTCCTGACACTTAAATCAATACTCGATGTTAACAAATTTCTCTTCTTTAGAAACGCTTTCCTTGCCATTGCCAGTCTACATTTTATGTCCTCTCTACTTCGACCATCATCAGTTATTTTGCTCCCCAAATAGCAAAACTCCTTTACTACTTTGTGTCTCTTTTCCTAATCTAATTCCCTCAGCATCACCCGACTTAATTCGACACATTCCATTATCCTCGTTTTGCTTTTGTTGATGTTCATCTTGTATCCTCCTTTCAAGACACTATCCATTCCGTTCAACTGCTCTTCCAAGTCCTTTACAATGTCATCGGCGAGCCTCAAAGTTTTTATTTCTTCTCCATGGATTTTAATACCTGCTCCGAACTTTTCTTTTGTTTCCTTTACCGCTTGCTCAATATACAGATTGAATAACAACGGGGATAGGCTACAACCCTGTCTTACTCCCTTCCCAACCACTGCTTCCCTTTCATGTACCTCGACTCTTATAACTGCCATCTGATTTCTGTACAAATTGTAAATATCCTTTCGCTCCCTGTATTTTACCGCTGCCACCTTCAGAATTTGAAAGAGAGTATTCCAGTCAACATTGTCAAAAGCTTTCTCTAAGTCTACAAATGCTGGAAGCGTAGGTTTGCCTTTCCTTAATCTTTCTTCTAACATAAGTCGTAGGGTCAGTATTGTCTCACGTGTTCCAACATTTCTACGGAATCCAAACAGATCTTCCCCGAGGTCGGCTTCTATCGGTTTTTCCATTCGTCTGTAAAGAATTCGCGTTAGTATTTTGCAGCGCGTTGGTATTTCGCGCTTTTGGTCACAAACTTTTTCTTAGCATATTACCGGTTTCAGTCTTTAATGACCATCATCAGATATGGAGCAAAAATGGGAAAAACATAAATACACTCGCAGACTGTCTACAGCTTAATTACAATACATAGACCATAATGAAAAGTACTACTGACAAAATTTACATTTGTGGGCTTTAAATATGAAGAGGCATACCTGTTTCATAAAAAACAAAGTCCTAATGTACTGCAGCCATAGTGGGTGGCATCGTTCAAATGTTAAATGCGGAATCAGCACCAGCATCGTCAAATACATATAAATAACATCACACGCACGAGTCATGTTGGCAGTACTACTACTGTTTAAAACAAGTTGCCGTACAGTAGCCACAAGATGTTTGTGTTGTAAAAAAGGGAACTATGATAAATTTCATGGCTCTGCAGTATACTGGATCGACTTCAGTAACTGCGACAATTATTATGCCGGTCAAACAGGCCGCTCTTTTAAATTAAGCTTTAAAGAACTCTCATAGGCACGAAACAAAACGTCTTCGGGGCAGCATTCATCTGATACTGGTCATTCCATAGGGAGAATTGAGAATTGTATGCGTATTCTTCACAGATTGGATAAAGTCCATGCTCTGAAATTGTTAGAGTAGCTTGAAATTTATAAAGAAAATAAAGGACCGACTAAACTGTTTAACTGGCAAAATCACTTTGTACCCAATGCCTACTTTGCTTTATTTGACAATGTTTTACTCTAATCCGTGCACGCCTCTGTTATACACAGGGTGAGTCACCTAACGTTACCGCTGGATATATTTCGTGAACCACATCAAATACTGACGAATCGATTCCACAGACCTAACGTGAGGAGAGGGGCTAGTGTAATTGTTTAATACAAACCATAAAAAAATGCACGGAAGTATGTTTTTTAACACAAACCTACGTTTTTTTAAATGGAACCACGTTAGTTTTGTTAGCACATCTGAACATATAAACAAATGCGTAATCAGTGCCGTTTGTTGCATTGTAAAATGTTAATTAGGTCCGGAGATATTGTAACCTAAATTTGACGCTTGAGTACCACTCCTCCGCTGTTCGATCGAGTGTATCGGAGAGCACTGCAACATACATCGCGTTTCTACAGAATGATCTGCCAACGTTGCTCTAAAATGTCCCACTGGAAACGCGTCGACGTATGTGGTATCAGCATGATGGTGCACCTGCACATTCCGCAATTAACACTAGGCTGACCCTTGACAGGATGTTCGACGGCCGTTTTATAGGACGTGGAGGACGCATAAATTGGCCAGCCCGTTCTCCTGATCTTACACCTCTGGACTTCTTTCTGTTGGGTACGTTAAAGGAGAATGTGTACCGTGATGTGCCTACAACCCCAGAGGATATGAAACAACGTATTGTGGCAGCCTGCGGCGACATTATACCAGATGTACTGCGGCGTGTACGACATTCATTACGCCAGAGATTGCAATTGTGTGCAGCAAATGACGGCCACCACATTGATCATCTATTGGCCTGACATGTCGGGACACACTCTATTCCACTCCGTAATAGAAAACGGAAACCACGTGTGTACGTGTGCCTCACCCCTCATTGTAATGTACATGTGCGTCAGTGAAAAAGACCGATAAAAAGGTGTTAGCATGTGGATGTAATGTGCTGTTCCAGTCTCTTCTGTACCTAAGGTCCATCACCGTTCCCTTTGGATCCCTACGTAATTCGGTGCTCTCCGATACACACGATCGAACAGCGGAGGAGTGGTACTCAAGCGTCAACTTTAGGTTACAATATCTTCGGATGTAATTAACATTTTACTGTATAGTGTGTTGATAATTTCACCTAGTATTGGGTGCCTCACATATTTACTTCATTTTCATACGTTTTGCTAATGACTCTAGTACGTTTTTGTTCCTTATCTATTCATTTCATAGACTGCATTCATCAGATAATGTGGGTCATCCACTGTAACGGAATTTTATCATTCTTTGCTTGCAACGGAATACCGCAGGGTACGAGGTGCCCTGGGCCGGTCACGTTTCTCCAACCACCTCCCGCCTGTGCGGAATTCTGTGGTTAGCGCCAACCGAGGGGGCTGATTATGTGCTGCGCTATGTTCTCTTTCATTTGTGGCTCCTTTAGCGATTTGTTTTATGGTTGTTTAATATTACCCGATGCACTATCAACGGTGTTTAATATTTATGTCATTATCTAGAATATTGGCACTAGACATGGAGGTAAGAATAAGGGTAGATGGCGCTACGTATCCCAGCCGTACTACGTTTTGAAGCCATGGGGGCGTGGCTCGCTGCCACTACACTCTGACCAAAACATTACCGGTGTGCTGTAGCGCTGCTTGTATTACAGTCGCTGATTGCACCATATACGCATGTAACGTCATCAGATTGGTTGTTTCAAAGTTTTTGTTTAAAATAAAATCTCGTAAAGGCGAAATTCCGCGTTTCTTCTGATTAAAAATAGTTTTTAATGTAATATTACGAATAGCTAGCCTTCAGTGTAAACGATACAATTTTATTAATTCCGTAATAAACGTGTATCACAAACTAAATAATGGAAACTGAAAACTAAGTTAGCTATACACTCCCTCCAAAGCCCCATAAATACATCTTGTTTGTAATACGTACTGGGACATTTCAGTTACGTTACACTACTGGGAAACACTGTTCATTACCACCAATATTTACTGAAATACGGTACATAGAATGGCAAATCTACACAGTGTCCTGTTTAGGCCTATACTTTACGCCAGTTAATGTAGTGTTAGCTTTTAATTTGGTACATGATGAAGACAAAGTGAGTTACTCGACACTTCGATTATCGACGATACGTACGTATTATACTGAAACGTGAACTTGAAAAGTAAGAATTTAATTCTTTGAATTAACATACCTTTTGCAAATGTTTTGGGCGTGTAGGGAAAACTGATGGTACAGCATTTTCTCGGAGCCTTACCGTTGAAAGGGAAGCTCGGTCTATGTCCTCTTCTCGGAAATGCTGAGAATATATAGTGCTCCATTTAGACGCATGCCAATTCTTCCTCCTCACGGCATTCTCCCACAGAGCTTCCCGACTTTCATTTTTAGGAAATCTAAAATCGTACAGGAGAAAAACACGCTATAGTACAAGTACCGATGTAGCACACGTTCGTTCACAATGAAGTTGTAAAATCACACTTATCGAGACAACTTACACATGAAATGTTATTCCCTTCGATTTCGCATCACAATCAGAACGATTCGTACATCCGAACACCACACAAGTCACCATAATAGCGCAAAATCCTTCCAAAAGCGAGTGACGAGCCTATGCACACAAGCTTACAGCAGCAATGTTTTGGTCGGATTGAGATGGCTACCCTCGTCTTCACAGCTGTGACGTCACGGCGTCTCCGTCTATTCTTACCTCCATGGCACTAGAGCACATGTCAACCACTGTTTCTTCACTCTTCCTCTTTTTTAACAGGTTTACCTTTGTCGTGTTCTTCTTTTTAATGCTTTTTATTACTGTAATGCATGTTATGCGTTATAAGCCCGTAACAGACTTCAACCATTCTATCCCCCTTTAATTTCGCTGTTTCAATTAAATTTTGAAAACTAGTGTATGCCGACATTAGCGACATCTGGTGAACTTACAAGACAAACATCTTGTGGCTACTGTACGGCAACTTGTTTTAAACAGTAGTAGTACTGACAACATGACTCGTGCGTGTGATGTTATTTATATGTATTTGACGATGCTGGTGCTGATTCGCATTTAACATTTGACGATGCCACTATGGCTGCAGTACATTAGGACTTTGTTTTTATGAAAAAGATGTGCCTCTTCATATTTAAAGCCCACAACTGTAAATTTTGTCAGTACTACTTTTCATTATGGTCTATATATTGTTTTTAAGCTGTAGACCGTCTACGAGTGTATTTATATTTTTCCCATTTTTGCTGCATATCTGATGGTGGTCACTAAAGACCGAAACCGATAATCTGTTAACAAAAAGTTTGTGACATAGACATAAATTAAGGGAAATTTATTTTTCACAATATCTAACATGTGTCCCGTCGTCCCCCCGCTTCTTTATGTCAGTGTTTTCCATATGTTCCTATCCTCACCGATTCTGTGGAGAACATCCTCGTTTCTTACCTTACCAGTCCACCAAACTTTCAGATTTATTCTACACTCCTGGAAATTGAAATAAGAACACCGTGAATTCATTGTCCCAAGAAGGGGAAACTTTATTGACACATTCCTGGGGTCAGATACATCACATGATCACACTGACAGAACCACAGGCACATAGACACAGGCAACAGAGCATGCACAATGTCGGCACTAGTACAGTGTATATCCACCTTTCGCAGCAATGCAGGCTGCTATTCTCCCATGGAGACGATCGTAGAGATGCTGGATGTAGTCCTGTGGAACGGCTTGCCATGCCATTTCCACCTGGCGCCTCAGTTGGACCAGCGTTCGTGCTGGACGTGCAGACCGCGTGAGACGACGCTTCATCCAGTCCCAAATATGCTCAATGGGGGACAGATCCGGAGATCTTGCTGGCCAGGGTAGTTGACTTACACCTTCTAGAGCACGTTGGGTGGCACGGGATACATGCGGACGTGCATTGTCCTGTTGGAACAGCAAGTTCCCTTGCCGGTCTAGGAATGGTAGAACGATGGGTTCGATGACGGTTTGGATGTACCGTGCACTATTCAGTGTCCCCTCGACGATCACCAGTGGTGTACGGCCAGTGTAGGAGATCGCTCCCCACACCATGATGCTGGGTGTCGGCCCTGTGTGCCTCGGTCGTATGCAGTCCTGATTGTGGCGCTCACCTGCACGGCGCCAAACACGCATACGACCATCATTGGCACCAAGGCAGAAGCGACTCTCATCGCTGAAGACGACACGTCTCCATCCGTCCCTGCATTCACGCCTGTCGCGACACCACTGGAGGCGGGCTGCACGATGTTGGGGCGTGAGCGGAAGACGGCCTAACGGTGTGCGGGACCGTAGCCCAGTTTCATGGAGACGGTTGCGAATGGTCCTCGCCGATACCCCAGGAGCAACAGTGTCCCTAATTTGCTGGGAAGTGGCGGTGCGGTCCCCTACGGCACTGCGTAGGATCCTACGGTCTTGGCGTGCATCCGTGCGTCGCTGCGGTCCGGTCCCAGGTCGACGGGCACGTGCACCTTCCGCCGACCACTGGCGACAACATCGATGTACTGTGGAGACCTCACGCCCCACGTGTTGAGCAATTCGGCGGTACCTCCACCCGGCCTCCCGCATGCCCACTATACGCCCTCGCTCAAAGTCCGTCAGCTGCACATACGGTTCACGTCCACGCTGTCGCGGCATGCTACCAGTGTTAAAGACTGCGATGGAGCTCCGTATGCCACGGCAAACTGGCTGACACTGACGGCGGCGGTGCACAAATGCTGCGCAGCTAGCGCCATTCGACGGCCAACACCGCGGTTCCTGATGTGTCCGCTGTGCCGTGCGTGTGATCATTGCTTGTACAGCCCTCTCGCAGTGTCCGGAGCAAGTATGGTGGGTGTGACACACCGGTGTCAATGTGTTCTTTATTCCATTTCCAGGAGTGTATATCAGCACGTCTCCAACACTTGGCTTTTCTTTTCTTATGGTTGCCCCACAGTCCATGCTTCACTACCATACAATGCTGTGCTCCAAACGTACATTATCAGAAACTTGTTCGTCAGATTAAAGCCGATGTTTGATAGTAGCAGACTTCTCCTGGTCCGAAATGTCCTTTTGACCTGGTCCGCAGCTCGTGGTCGCGCGGTAGCGTTCTCGCTTCCCACGCCCCGGTTCCCGGGTTCGATTCCCGGCGGGGTCAGGGATTTTCTCTGCCTCGTGATGACTGGGTGTTGTGTGATGTCCTTAGGTTAGTTAGGTTTAAGTAGTTCTAAATTCTAGGGGACTGATGACCATAGATGTTAAGTCCCATAGTGCTCAGAGCCATTTGAACCTCTTGGTCTGTTCTAATATGCTTTTTATGCACTTCTTGCCTCATATATTGTTTTGCTTCAATTCACTTAGTAGGTGACAACGCGTGAAAGTGAATATGTTGCACAATTTTGTACAGCAGACTGACGTCATAATTATGCGCGTATGGGCTACGATCCCTCTCGGAAACGGGATTTTTTTTCCGGTCGCTAAGTACCCTCCGTTGGTCCAGCTACCTACAACATACTGCTGCTAGAAGGGAGAAACCTCACCTGTATCTAGACTGGTAAGGGATTGACAATGGACGAACATCGGAGCAGGTGTTATGTACCCATTGTGTCCAAGGAAATAGTCGTACCAAGTTTTGCTTGACAATTCTATTCCTTGTGAAATCACAGTGTGTAGACATTTAAACATATTGTTGATATCGTGCACGCGGCACAAACTGACATTCAAAATCAGTTTCACTCTATTCGTATATGCCTTTATATACAGGAAATATTTAACAACACCAAAAATAGCAGCTACAAAAAATAGTTATGATTTGAGCTGTGTCGGTGGGTCACAAAAGGGGATGTGGCTCATGTGAATTTCGGAGGAGATAAAACGGGGAGTATTAGGCGGTAAAAAGTAAGTGGTCAGTTTAAACACGAATTTTTGAGATGGCCAAGGATGTTGGTATAAGGGAGATTGAAGCGTCCCCCTAGAACCAATTTATACAGGACTGTGCTTAAACTGACACAATATTTTTAGCGCAACGCAATCTGACTTTCAGAAATCCCTACAAAGGAATGGCCCTGACTAACATTAACCTATACCTTTCACAAATCACTTACCTCACAAAAATCTTCATTACTCGAACTACTGCAATACAGCGAGCGCCACTACTGCCAGCTAAATAAAAGATTCAAACTACTGAAGGCACTAACTACTGATAGGGATAGTTAGCAAAATGAAAGATGTTAATAGAGAACAAACTATGTATTTACCTTAATAGTGCTGAAAAAGCATAATATACATAGCAGTTCATAATATCCATTCTGTACTCAAAACTCCGCCATCTCTCTCCCCACATCCACCACTGCTGGCGGCTCACCTCCAACTGCGCAACGCTACGCGCTGTTCACATCCAGCTGCCCAACACTACAATGGCAGACAACAATGCAAACTAGCCACAGACTGCACACAGCACAGCCAGTGATTTTCGTACAGAGCGCTACGTAACGTTGCCAATAAGAAAACATAAACAGCCTACTTACAAGATGCTTATCAGACGAAGGGCCAAGTCATTGGAGTATGTGCTATGGTATACAGAAATGCTAAGTAAGGCTGTGAAATGAGTAGCAGGCAGAGAAAATATCAGGGGCAACAGAGGGTAGATATTGGGTACTGGTATTAAATGTCGCTGCTTGTTGGACAGGAAACGTGTTTATTTGTATATGCGTAGAGTCGTATAAGATAATTTTCTGAAAGTGGTGTCTTTCGGCAACTACAACCTTTTTCCACTTTTCTGCTAACAAATAGATTTCATGATAAAAAGTTCAGGTTACTTTAGGGCGATCCACTCATTGAGCCAGCTTTCGAGATCGTTCAAACACTTGAAGTGTTGCTCAGAAAGGACTTCCTGCCAGGAGCGAAACAAATGGTAATCGGAATGAGTGATGTCTGGTGAACAGGATGGGTGTGGTAAGACACCCCAGCGAAGTCCCTGCAAGGTTTCCTTCACTCGATTTGCAACATGTGGCGTGGCCTTGTCATGAAGCTGACTAACTCCGTCACGTCCCTGAGCATGTTTCGTGCGTTTGTCTTTCAGTAGATCATTCACGCTGAGTAACTGTGCTTCGTAGCGTTCATCGTTCACAGTCTGATCCGGTTTCGGCAGCCCATGCAGCACCACACCGATACACCTCAAAGTCGTTGTTTTTGAATTTTTTTTTCTTTATTGTTATTTTGAACCTGTACAACAGGCAGGCTGTCAGAAGCATTCTACGCTGCTCTTCAGCCATAGGAAACTCAATGAGAGATAAACACGGAGAAGACACATAAGTTATAGAACGGTGGGCAATAAAACAGGAGACACATAAAGACAAACACGGAGCCGTTCACACTCGACGGGAAATCCACACTGCAAACTGTTGAGACGACGCACAAACACTGAAGAAGACGATGGCACTGGTGAACGATGGAGTGTGACGGTGAACACTGAACACTAAACACGACGGCACACACGAAACACTGATGGCGGTGATCTCCGGCGCGCGAATGTCTACGTAGCGTGTGCGAGTCCGGGGACCTGCCAAGAGGGGAATAAGGATGATGTGGGGGAGAGGGGAGAACAAGGATGCCAATGGCTGAGGATATGGGGGCAGGAGGAGAGGGACAGGAGAGGGGAAGCCCGGGGGAGGAGCGGGGATAAATGGAGGAGGGAGGGAAAAGGGAGAGAAGGGAGGGAGGGTGCCCAGAGGAGCAAGCACAGGCGGAGGGTGGGAGGATCAAAGTTGGTAGGAGGCGTAGATAGAGAGGAGGAGGGCATCATCAGGGAGAGGGAGCCGGCGGAAGCTACCTCGGGAGAGGGTAAGGAGTGTGGAGAGATGGAGACCGGGTGGGACGAGGGAATACAGGCGCGGCAGCGGGCGGGGGTGGGAGAGGATCAGGGAGACGGGCGGGTGAGGAGGATCAAGTTTGCGGGAGGTGTACAGGATCCGTATCCTTTCAACGAAAAGGAGGAGGTGGGGGAAGGGGATGAGATCATACAGGATCCGCATGGAGGAGGGGAGACGGATGCGATAGGCAAGGCGGTGAGCGTGGCGTTCAAGGATTTGGAGGGATTTATAAAAGGTAGGGGGGGCGGAGATCCAGGCCGGATGGGCGTAACAAAGGATAGGACGGATGAGGGATTTATAGGTGTGGAGGATTGTGGAGGGGTCCAGACCCCACGTACGGCCGGAAAGGAGCTCGAGGAGACGGAGTCGGGAGCGTGCCTCGGCTCGGATTGTCCGGAGGTGGGGAGTCCAGGAGAGGCAACGGTCGAGGGTGACAGCAAGGTACTTAAGGGTGGGAGTGAGGGCGATAGGACGGCCATAGACGGTGAGATAGAAATCGAGGAGGCGGAAGGAAGGGGTGGGTTTGCCTACAATGATCGCCTGGGTTTTGGAGGGATTGACCTTGAGCAACCACTGGTTGCACCAAGTGGTGAACCTGTCAAGATGGGATTGTAGAAGGTGTTGGGAGCGTTGCAGGGTGGGGGCAAGGGCAAGGAAGGCGGTGTCATCGGCAAACTGGAGAAGGTGGACGGGGGGTGACGGCGGCGGCATGTCCGCCGTGTACAAAATGTACAGAAGGGGGGAGAGGACGGAGCCTTGGGGCACACCGGCGGAGGGGAAAAAGGTGTAGGTTGTTTTTGAATCGTCGAAAACACTCTTTGTACGCATGCTCCCCATTTGCTTCCACGAGGAAACGATGAGTTTCCACAGAAGATTTCTCGAGATCAAATCGTAAAACTTTCCGCAAGTGCTGTTTTATACGTATACATCGGTATGTTCTTTCCACTACACTGACAAGTCAGACGCGGATCTGACAGCCTGACGTTTATACTGTTAAACAGGTCTCGTGTCGCTGTCTGCTATGTTCAGCTAGTACAACTACTGTCCTCTCTTCGCAACCGCGAGAATTAAGTCAGGCTGACGCATATGTGGGATTAGAGGACACCACTGATGTTGCATGTAGTAGAAAGTTTTAGTACGAAACAGAAATACGTGAAGAGCTGTATAAAACTAGATAGATTACTGGCTATAAAGAAAACGGGAAAAACCAGGGAATGTAAGAAATTGGCTCAGACTGCAAGCGATCTTCATTTCATTATAAGACGATCGTCTTTTAAACAGTTTCTCAACACGTTTGGCAATATCCCTTAACTATTTTCTAGGCGCTCAGTCCGGAACCGCGCGACTGCTACGGTCGCAGGTTCCAATCCTGCCTCGGGCATGGATGTGTGTGATGTCCTTAGCTTAGTTAGGTTTAAGTAGTTCTAAGTTCTAGGGGACTGATGACCACAGATGTTAAGTCCCATAGTGCTCACAGCCATTTGAACCTTAACTATTTCCTGAAATTGATCACAGGAATCTGTGTGTGTCCTATAGTATGACTACGGGATTTGGTTAGTAATCGTCATCAGCAGTGTGGCAATGGTATTTATATGGCGTCATCAGAACTGATCTTTTTACAGCTCACACATCACCACATGAATACAGCTACCTGTCGCCCTTTCGATGATCAGCGCTATTGATGCGCCCGTATTAACAACACTGCCATATTCATATGAGATTACGTAGTACAGACATAACACTTCAGCGTTGTGGTGACGCTTATTAACAGAATTAGGTAGTAATAGTAAAAGAGACAAGGGCAGCTGCGTGTCGTAAATTTCATGAAATGTTGACACCATACACATACAATAAACCAGTGCAATACATAACACAATTACAGTAAATATTGTGCTGACGAATTTGTCCATTCCTTCAGGTCCTGAAATTAAATAATGACACTGCCATTAACATCAATGATGTACACTCCTGGAAATTGAAATAAGAACACCGTGAATTCATTGTCCCAGGAAGGGGAAACTTTATTGACACATTCCTGGGGTCAGATACATCACATGATCACACTGACAGAACCACAGGCACATAGACACAGGCAACAGAGCATGCACAATGTCGGCACTAGTACAGTGTATATCCACCTTTCGCAGCAATGCAGGCTGCTATTCTCCCATGGAGACGATCGTAGAGATGCTGGCCAGGGTAGTTGACTTACACCTTCTAGAGCACGTTGGGTGGCACGGGATACATGCGGACGTGCATTGTCCTGTTGGAACAGCAAGTTCCCTTGCCGGTCTAGGAATGGTAGAACGATGGGTTCGATGACGGTTTGGATGTACCGTGCACTATTCAGTGTCCCCTCGACGATCACCAGTGGTGTACGGCCAGTGTAGGAGATCGCTCCCCACACCATGATGCCGGGTGTTGGCCCTGTGTGCCTCGGTCGTATGCAGTCCTGATTGTGGCGCTCACCTGCACGGCGCCAAACACGCATACGACCATCATTGGCACCAAGGCAGAAGCGACTCTCATCGCTGAAGACGACACGTCTCCATTCGTCCCTCCATTCACGCCTGTCGCGACACCACTGGAGGCGGGCTGCACGATGTTGGGGCGTGAGCGGAAGACGGCCTAACGGTATGCGGGACCGTAGCCCAGCTTCATGGAGACGGTTGCGAATGGTCCTCGCCGATACCCCAGGAGCAACAGTGTCCCTAATTTGCTGGGAAGTGGCGGTGCGGTCCCCTACGGCACTGCGTAGGATCCTACGGTCTTGGCGTGCATCCGTGCGTCGCTGCGGTCCGGTCCCAGGTCGACGGGCACGTGCACCTTCCGCCGACCACTGGCGACAACATCGATGTACTGTGGAGACCTCACGCCCCACGTGTTGAGCAATTCGGCGGTATGTCCACCCGGCCTCCCGCATGCCCACTATACGCCCTCGCTCAAAGTCCGTCAACTGCACATACGGTTCACGTCCACGCTGTCGCGGCATGCTACCAGTGTTAAAGACTGCGATGGAGCTCCGTATGCCACGGCAAACTGGCTGACACTGACGGCGGCGGTGCACAAATGCTGCGCAGCTAGCGCCATTCGACGGCCAACACCGCGGTACCTGGTGTGTCCGCTGTGCCGTGCGTGTGATCATTGCTTGTACAGCCCTCTCGCAGTGTCCGGAGCAAGTATGGTCGGTCTGACACACCGGTGTCAATGTGTTCTTTTTTCCATTTCCAGGAGTGTAGAATTACTGGGACGTGAAGCTGTTGCCTTACTTTGTAAAACGAGGGCACCAAGTCCTATGCTCCGCTTATCCTTGTTAGCTGCCTTCCACCAAAACGTTCCTTACGTAGACACCGGTCACCGCAGCTGCGTCTCCGTGCACAGACTAGTCCAGTAAACACGTGTACGGCTCCAGCGGACTGCACTGAACCGTCAGGCATTCCGTAACATTCCAGAGATGTTGCAGGGGCATGAAGAAACAACACACCAATGGCACCCACACAGAACTGCTCTCACTCACCTTACTAACGCTAACCACAGAAAAGAGCGAACAACCCATTGAAGACAGCTTTACAACTCTTGTCCGTCTGTATATTACGCGCTTTACAACTCTAACTCGGTCAGTTGCTACTTCAAGTTGATCATCTACATGTACATCCATACTCCGCAAGCCACTTGACGGTGTATGGCGGAGGGTACCTTAACGGTTCTCCCTTCTATTCCAGTCTCGTATTGTTCGTGGAAAGAAAGATTGTCGGTATGCCTCCGTGTGGGCTCTAATCTCTCTGATTTTATCCTCGTGGTCTCTTCGCGAGATATACATAGGAGGGAGCAATGCACTGCTTGACTCCCCGGTGAAGGTATGTTATCGAAACTTCAAGAAAAGCCCGTACCGAGCTACTGAGCGTCTCTCCTGCAGAGTCTTCCACTGGAGTTTATCTATCATCTCCGTAACGCTTTCGCAATTACTAAATGATCCTGTAACGAAGCGCGCTGCTCTCCGTTGGATCTCCTCTATCTCTTCTATCAACCCTATATGGTACGGATCCCACACTGCTGAGCAGTATTCGAGCAGTGGGCGAACAAGCGTACTGTACCCTACTTCATTTGTTTTCGGACTGCATTTCCTTAGGATTCTTCCAATGAATCTCAGTCTGGCGTCAGCTTTACCGACGATCAACTTTATATGATCATTCCATTTTAAATCACTCCTAATGCGTACTCCCAGATAATTTATGGAATTAACTGCTTCCAGTTCATAAGGGATCTTTCTTTCTATGTATTCGCAGCACATTACACTTGTCTACATTGAGATGCAATTGCCATTCCCTGCACCATGCGTCAATTCGGTGCAGATCGTCTTGTATTTCAGTACAATATTTGCATTGTTACAACCTCTCGATATACTACAGCATCATCCGCAAAAAGCCTCAGTGAACTTCCGATGTTATGCACAAGGTCATTTATACAGGGCTATTACAAATGATTGAAGCGATTTCATAAATTCACTGTAGCTCCATTCATTGACATATCGTCACGACACACTACAGATACGTAGAAAAACTCATAAAGTTTTGTTCGGCTGTAGCCGCACTTCAGGTTTCTGCCGCCAGAGCGCTCGAGAGCGCAGTGAGACAAAATAGCGACAGGAGCCGAGAAAGCGTATGTCGTGCTTGAAATGCACTCACATCAGTCAGTCATAACAGTGCAACGACACTTCAGGACGAAGTTCACCAATTGCTAACTCCATTCGGCGATGGTATGCGCAGTTTAAAGCTTCTGGATGCCTCTGTAAGGGGAAATCAACGGGTCGGCCTGCAGTGAGCGAAGAAACGGTTGAACGCGTGCGGGCAAGTTTCACGCGTAGCCCGCGGAAGTCGACGAATAAAGCAAGCAGGGAGCTAGACGTACCGCAGCCGACGGTTTGGAAAATCTTACGGAAAAGGCTAAAGCAGAAGCCTTACCGTTTACAATTGCTACAAGCCCTGACACCCGATGACAAAGTCAAACGCTTTGAATTTTCGGCGCGGTTGCAACAGCTCGTGGAAGAGGATGCGTTCAGTGCGAAACTTGTTTTCCGTGATGAAGCAACATTTTTTCTTAATGGTGAAGTGAACAGAGACAGTGTGCGAATCTGGGCGGCAGAGTATCCTCACGCATTCGTGCAGCAAATTCGCAATTCACCAAAAGTTAACGTGTTTTGCGCAATCTCACGGTTTAAAGTTTACGGCCCCTTTTTCTTCTGCGAAAAAAACGTTACAGGACACGTGTATCTGGACATGCTGGAAAATTGGCTCGTGCCACAACTGGAGACCGACAGCGCCGACTTCATCTTTCAACAGGATGGTGCTCCACCGCACTTCCATCACGATGTTCGGCATTTCTTAAACAGGAGATTGGAAAACCGATGGATCGCTCGTGGTGGAGATCACGATCAGCAATTCATGTCACGGCCTGCACGCTCTCCCGACTTAACCCCATGCGATTTCTTTCTGTGGGGTTATGTGAAAGATTCAGTGTTTAAACCTCCTCTACCAAGAAACGTGCCAGAACTGCGAGCTCGCATCAACGATGCTTTCGAACTCATTGATGGGGACATGCTGCGCCGAGTGTGGGAGGAACTTGATTATCGGCTTGATGTCTGCCGAATCACTAAAGGGGCACATATCGAACATTTGTGAATGCCTAAAAAAACTTTTTGATTTTTTTGTATGTGTGTGCAAAGCATTGTGAAAATATCTCAAATAATAAAGTTATTGTAGAGCTGTGAAATCGCTTCAATCATTTGTAATAACCCTGTATATGTTGTGAATAGCAACGGTCCTACGACACTCCCCTGCGGCACACCTGAAATCACTCTTACTTCGGAATGACAATGCTGCGTTCTGTAGTCTACGAACTCTTCGATCCAATCACACAATTGGTCTCATAGTCCATATGCTCCTACTTTGTTCATTAAACGACTGTGGGGAACTGTATCGAACGCCTTCCGGAAGTCAAGAAGCACGGCATCTGCCTGGGAACCCGTGTCTATGGCCCTCTGAATCTCGTGGACGAATAGCGCGAGCTGGGTTTCACACGACCGTCTTTTTCGAAACCCATGCTGATTTCTACAGAGTGTATTTCTAGTCTCCAGAAAAGTCATTATACTCTAACGTAATACGTGTTCCAAAATTCTACAACTGATCGACGTTAGAGATATAGGTCTATAGTTCTGCACAGCTGTTCGACGTCCCTTCTTGAAAACGTGGATGACCTGTGCCCTTCTCTAATTCTTTGGAACGCTACGCTCGTCTAGAGACCTACGGTACACCGCTGCAAGAAGGGGGGCAAGTTCCGTCGCGTACTCTGTGTAAAATAAGACCATGTCAAGTTTCTTTCCCTTCTTATCAACATGTATGACCAGAAAAGTCTTCTTCCATGCCTTTTAGAGCATGATCAGTCTCATACATACACCGAAGCAAAAAGAAAAGGTCGCAACACCCGAAAATAATTGATGAGGAATGTCGGTAGCGTTCTCGCTTCCCACGCCCGGGTTCCCGGGTTCGATTCCCGGCGGGGTCAGGGATTTTCTCTGCCTCGTGATGGCTGGGTGTTGTGTGCTGTCCTTAGGTTAGTTAGGTTTAAGTAGTTCTAAGTTCTAGGGGACTTATGACCACAGCAGTTGAGTCCCATAGTGCTCAGAGCCATTTGAACCATTTTTGATGAGGAATGTGTTCTGCAATTTTTGTTACACCCTCAGGGGTACAGCAGATTTCTGCACTGTAATTCCATCGTTAAACGGACACGCTTAAACGAGACTCCGTACTGAGGAAAGCCTGACAAAAATTTGCCGCCAATTTGTTCTTGACAGTTCTTGTGTGTAACAGGTAGCGAAAGAAGTGGCGGAATATCAACTATTGTGGGTATTATGACATTGGACTCCCAATATATATATTCTTCACTCTCGTTTCTTGCTAACAATATCAGCTTGTTCCCAAGAATAAACAGCTTTCACTCAGTTTCAACTCTTGCTCCATCCGTTTGCAATAATACCACAAGAAATCAAATATCTTAGCAGCAACCCACGCGCTTTCAAATCGAAACTGAAGAGTTTTCTCATGGGTGACTAGCTTCTATTCTGTTGAGGAGTTGCTTGAAAAAATTAAGCTGATTCTTATTTTTTATTGTTGGTTGCGTTTACTTAAACTTATGGCCTGACTTTTTTTGGGTTCATAAACATTTTATTTTTATCTGTTATTACTTTTATGTTGTAATTTTATTTACTGACACATTCCATGACCTTGGAGATTTGCTCCTCAATTTGCTCTACGGAAATATACGTGTAAATAAAATAAATAAATCAACACAGCAACGACTTCCCACACTTTCAGCAGCCGTAAAATTTCGCTGGAGCTTACTGCCCACTAGACATGCAAGCTGTGTTACGAACGTTTCGCTGGCCAGTGTTTCGTGCCGATGCAAGCGACAGATTGCATCCGATTGCACCTGTTGCCACTAGCGATGCGACTTTGCCAGCGACCTTCACGCTTTGCCTCCTATAAACGTCGACATTCACGAACAATTACAGTTGAGCTGGCAGTATTTTCGTGAGGCATTGCGTCCAGTGCTTAAATTCCACCACGTTATTAATGATAACAGTCTTTCTGAGGTCAGAAACTAATATTCTGGCTTTTACATGAATTCAATCTTCAAACAAACATACCTTTTTCCTTTCCTCTTTCTTACCAATGTAGCAACGGCCTTGCCGCACTGCATACACCGGTTCCCGTCGGATCACCGAAGTTAAGCGCTGTCGGGCGTGGCCGGCACTTGGATGGGTGACCATTCAGGCCGCCATGCGCTGTTGCCATTTTTCGGGGTGCACTCAGCCTCGTGATGCCAATTGAGGAGCTGCTCGACCAAATAGTAGCGGCTTCGGTCAAAGAAAACCATCATAACGACCGAGAGAGCGGTGTGCTGACCACACGCCGCTCCTATCCGCATCCTTACTGAGGATGACACGGCGGTCGGATGGTCCTGATGGGCCACTTGTGGCCTGAAGACGGAGTGCTTTCTTACCAATACATGTTACGGAGGCACTTAATGAAGCACAATATGTAAAAGTCCTTGGTGTACAGCTGTATAAGAAGATAAAATGGTGTCGACACACGTATCACTAAATGCCTATCCCCGATCATGGTTCATACAGTTGCACGTAGCCTTCCTAACGACTCCTACGATCAATACAGGTTTTATTATCTGTACTTCCCGTTATTACTGACCGAATTTAAAAATTTAAAATGCTGTCATGGCCTACTCATTAAGGGGCGTAATGTTCTCTTAAAGTTTTAGCGCAATGACACAAGTGCACTAAAGGAAAAAAAGTCGCAACACCAAAAATTAGTCGGCCGGAGTGGCCGAGCGGTTAAAGGCGCTACAGTCTGGAACCGCGAGACCACTACGGTCGCAGGTTCGAATCCTGCCTCGGGCATGGATGTGTGTGATGTCCTTAGGTTAGTTAGGTTTAAGTAGTTCTAAGTTCTAGGGGACTTATGACCACAGCAGTTGAGTCCCAAAGTGCTCAGAGCCATTTTTTTTTTTTTGCACCAAAAATTACTTAATCTAGAGCATTGAAATTTCGGGAATACCTTTGTTTAGGTAACATATTTAAGTGATTATCATTGCAAGATCACAAGTAACGTAAGCGCGACGTACGCCATTGCAAATGTGAAACGATGGTAGATTAATAACCAGTGTTAACTACCAGAATGTTGAATACAAGTATGTAAACGTGCGTGCGTTGTGTTGTACAGGTTCAAATGGTTCAAATGGCTCTGAGCACTATGGGACTCAACTGCTGTGGTCGTAAGTCCCCTAGAACTTAGAACTAGTTATACCTAACTAACCTAAGGACATCACACACATCCATGCCCGAGGCAGGATTCGAACCTGCGACCGTAGCGGTCGTGCGGTTCCAGACTGTAGCGCCTTTAACCGCTCGGCCACTCCGGCCGGCTGTTGTACAGGTGCCGGATGTAAGTTTTTGAGATGGAGTTCCATGGCTGTTCCATTTGGTAGATCAGTACAGGGTTGGTTAAGAGGGGACGTTGATGAAAAACACACACTATTTCGAAAATGCACCAAATCCACAGTTTTGGAGATATGGCAATGAAATTTTGTACGACGCTTTACACGAAAGTAACACATTTACATATAAAATCCTTTGATTATATATATTTAACGTTTTTTAATGACATTTGAAGGTTTATTTTGATAAAATAATGTATACTCCTTTTTCTCAGAAAGTATTCAAGAGATTTCTACAAAACTTTCTCTGTTTAATCTCTTTATATATTGTAAGCTTCTCTCATAAGGTGTTTGGAATAGGCCAAATAGGAGAACTTTCATAATTTTTTAATTATGATTCCACAAGTACAATTTTAAATTCATGCCACATCCTACATCTGTATCTACATCTACATTTATACTCCGCAAGCCACCCAACGGTGTGTGGCGGAGGGCACTTTACGTGCCACTGTCATTACCTCCCTTTCCTGTTCCAGTCGAGTATGGTTCGCGGGAAGGTCTGAAAGCCTCCGTGCGCGCTCTAATCTCTCTCATTTTACATTCGTGATCTCCTCGGGAGGTATAAGTAGGGGGAAGCAATATATTCGATACCTCATCCAGAAACGCACCCTCTCGAAACCTGGCGAGCAAGCTACACCGCGATGCACACCGCCCCTCTTGCAGAGTCTAGCACTCGAGTTTGCTAAATATCTCCGTAACGCTATCACGCTTACCAAATAACCCTGTGACGAAACGCGCCGCTCTCCTTTGGATCTTCTCTATCTCCTCCGTCAACCCGATCTGGTACGGATCCCACACTGATGAGAAATACTCAAGTATAGGTCGAACGAGTGTTTTGTAAGCCACATTCTTTGTTGATGGACTACATTTTCTAAGGACTCTCCCAATGAATCTCAACCTGGTACCCGCCTTACCGACAATTAATTTTATATGATCATTCCACTTCAAATCGTTCCGCACGCATACTCCCAGATATTTTACAGAAGTAACTGCTACCAGTGTTTGTTCCGCTATCATATAATCATACAATAAAGGATCCTTCTTTCTATGTATTCGCTATACATTACATTTGTCTATGTTAAGGGTCAGTTGCCACTCCCTGCACCAAGTGCCTATCCGCTGCAGATCTTCCTGCATTTCGCTACAATTTTCTAATGCTAAAACTTCTCTGTATACTACAGCATCATCCCTGCACTTTGCCCCATATCTCAGCTTACAATCAGAATTTCAAAATTTTCTCTTGAGACAACGTTTATTAGGTTTACAGAAATATGTGTACAAAATTTCATCATTCTAGCATTCATAGACATTAAAAATAAACTTTTCAGGAAACACAATTTAAAGTTGTACCTAACATTTTTCCTTATGTCACTTCTTCAAAAGGCACCACATTTGTACTCTGGGTCATCTCTCCCTTCTGGTTTGTTGTTGTCTCTCTTCTTTCCTTTACCAGGACTTTTCAGCTGCAGAGACGCGCTGTAAATTAATTTTTCTCAGGATGCCTTGAGTAATATTTCCTATCTTGAAGCCCATTCTTTCTAAGGCCTTCATCCTCCAGACGTTTACCATCATTAAATACAACAACTGGAGCCCAAATGTATTTTTTGGGCATCGTTTGCATATGAGTGAATTTAGAGACTCATTTGTATTTTGGGTTTTGCCATGAACACACTTTTGTGTTAGCAGAAGAGCTAACACCGTGTTACGAGTGGAGGCCGAAATGCACGCGGTTTAGCTCACGCAGGCTGGTGTGAGGAGGGAAAGACTATACTGACGTGAGGTCTGGAACATGACAAGTAATTAGAATTTAGAAAGCGGACGTAGCTAGTTTGATACTTAACTTTAATCCATTCATGATGAACGTCGCTCTTGACATTACATGAGTCACAATATTATCTGTTCACAATACATTCGTAGTAAGGGAATATGGCGCCTTGATAGGTCGTAGCAAATCACGTAGCTGAAGGCTGTGCTAAACTGTCGTCTCTGCAAATGAGAGCGTATGTAGACAGTGAACCATCGCTAGCAAAGTCGGCTGTACAACTGGGGCGAGTGCTAGGGAGTGTCTCTAGACCAGACCTGCCGTGTGGCGGCGCTCGGTCTGCAATCACTGACAGTGGCGACACGCGGGTCCGACGTATACTATGAAACGTCCCCTTTGAACAATTATACAAGACTGTGCTTAAACTGACACACAATATTTTTAGCGCAACGCAATCTGACTATCAAAGATCCCTGCAAAAGAATGGCCCTGAGTAAGATTAAACTATACCTTTCAGAAATCACTTACCTCACAAAAATCTTCCTTACTCGAACTACTGCAATACAGCGAGCGCCACTACTGCCAGCTAAATAAAAGATTCAAACTACGGAAGGCACTAACTACTGATAGGGATAGTTAGCAAATGAAAGATATTAATAGAGAACAAACAATGTATTTACCTTAATAGTCATAATATATATAGCAGTTCATGACAAATTTCAAAACTCCGCCATCTCTCTCCCCACATCCACCACTGCTGGCGGCTCACCCTCAACTGCGCAACGCTACGCGCTGTTCACATCCAGCTGCCGCTGCCCAACACTACAATGGCAGACAACAATGCAAACTAGCCACAGGCTGCACACAGCACAGCCAGTGATTTTCGTACAGAGCGCTACGTAACGTTGCCAATAAGAAAACATAAACAGCCTACTTACAATACTAACGGACCGCGGCCGATTTAAAGGCTACCACCTAGCAAGTGTGGTGTCTGGCGGTGACACCACACACACTTTTTGAGAAGTGAAGGATCTGCCACAAACCTGTAAGTGTGCTTGACAAGAACCAGACTACAATTTGGGAGCCTCCACTTGTCGTGTGGGGGTTGTTATCCCTCTGAGTTTGACGTGGCAGGGAGGCCGCGTCACACTTTTAATTAAATTTCAGGCATTTCCGATGCGGTTTCAACATTGAAACTTTGGGAACTTATTGTCCATGGGTGGTACTAACAAATAAAAAATAAATCGAAAATTGACATTTTTGGTCATTTCTCGTCTGATGATGTCCCGCACGTAGTCCATCAACAAAGGAGGTGGCTTACAAAACACTCGTTCGACCTATACTTGAGTATTGCTCATCAGTGTGGGATCCGTACCAGATCGGGTTGATGGAGGAGATACAGAAGATCCAAAGAAGAGCGGCGCGTTTCGTCACAGGGTTATTTGGTAAGCGTGATAGCGTTAAGGAGACGTTTAGCAAAGTCGAGTGGCAGACTCTGCAAGAGAGGCGCTCTGCATCGCGGTGTAGCTTGCTCGCCAGGTTGCGAGAGGGTGCGTTTCTGGATGAGGTATCGAATATATTGCTTCCCCCTACTTATACCTCCCGAGGAGATCACGAATGTAGAATTAGAGAGATTCGAGCGCGCACGGAGGCTTTCAGACAGTCGTTCTTCCCGCGAACCATGCGCGACTGGAACAGAAATGGGAGGTAATGACAGTGGCACATAAAGTGTCCTCCGCCACACGCCGTTGGGTGGCTTGCGGAGTATAAATGTAGATGTAGATGTTCGATTGGAGACAGATGTGGTGATCGAGCAGGCCAAGGCAACATGTGGACGCACTGTAGAGCATGTTGGTTTACAACAGCGGTATTTGGACGATCGTTATCCTGTTGGAAAACACCCCCCTGAAATGTTGTCCATGAATGGCAGCTGACGAACGCTTTTTGCAGTCGGGGAGCTTTGGACAATGACAAGAGTGCTCCTGCTGTCATACGAAGCGCCCCCCCCCCTCCCCCCAGCACATAACTCCACGTGTAGGTTCAATGTGTCAGGTTATTTGCAGGCCCTCAACTGTCCACCTTCTAACCAACACATGCCATCAGTGGCAGCGAGGCAGAACAGCCTCAGCCGGCCGGGGTGACCGAGCGGTTGTAGGCGCTACAGTCTGGAACCGCGCGACCGCTACGGTCGCAGGTTCGAATCCTGTCTCGGGCATGGATGTATGTGATGTCCTTAGGTTAGTTAGGTTTAATTAATTCTAAGTTCTAATGGACTGGTGACCTCAGATGTTAAGTCCCGTAGTGCCTAGAGGCATTTGAAGCATTTGAAGAACGAGCCTCCACCAGAAAACGCAACAGACCTCCACCGTGCCCTCCAGTGACCTTTCGCTTGACACCACAGAAGTCGCAAATGACGGTGGTTTGAGGTCAGTGGGGTGTACGCTACAGGGCGTCTGGCTCGGAACTGCCCTTGAAGCAACCGATTTGTAAGAGTTGTTGTGCCAACTGCAGCAAAAATTGCTGCTGCAGATGCAGTATGGCGCGGTAGAGCCATGGGCCGAATGCGTCGCACTACCCTCTCCGTAGTGCTGCGTGACCGTACGAAGCTCGGTTTTTTTTTTTTTTTTTTTTTTTTTTTTGCGACCGTACATTCTCCTGACCACCGCTGTCAACAAAACAACCAGGTACAGTGGCTGCATTCCCGCCCAATCTTTGTACACTACAGACGCGATATTTAACCGACAGGAAGAAGATGCTGTGACATGTAAATTATTAGCTTTTCAGAGCATTCACACAAAGTTGGCGCCGGTGGCGACACCTACAACGTGCTGAGATGAGGAAAGTTTCCAACCGATTTCTCATACACAAACACCAGTTGACCGGCGTTGCCTGGTGAAACGTTGCTGTGATGCCACGTGTAAGGAGGAGAAATGCGCACCATCACGTTTCCGACTTTGATAAAGGTCGGATTGTAGCCTATCGCGATTGCGGTTTATCGTATCGGGACATTGCTGCTCGCGTTGGTCGAGATCCAATGACTGTTACCAGAATATGGAATCGGTGGGTTCAAGAGGGTAATACGGAACGCCGTCATGGATCCCAAAGGCCTCGTATCACTAGTAGTCGAGATGACAGGCATCTTATCCGCACGGCTGTAACGGATCGTGCAGCCACGTCTCGATCCCTGAGTCAACAGATTGGGACGTTTGCAAGACGACAACCATCTGCACGGACAGTATGACGACGTTTGCAGCAGCATGGACTATCAGCTCGGAGACCGTGGCTCCGGTTACCCCTGACGCTACATCACAGACAGGAGTGCCTGCGATGGTGTACTAAACGACGAACCTGGGTGCACGAATGGCGAAACGTCATTTTTTCGGGTGAATCCAGGTTCTGTTTACAGCATCGTGATGGTCACATCCGTGTTTAGCGGCATCGCGGTGAACGCACATTGCAAGCGTACATTCGTCGTCGCCATACTGGCGTATCACCCGGCGTGATGGTATGGGGTGCCACTGGTTGCACATCTGGGTCACCTCTTGTTCGGATTGACGGCACTGTGAACAGTGGACGTTACATTTCAGATGTGTTACGACCCGTGGCTCTACCCTTCATTCGATCCCTGCGAAACGCTACATTTCAGCAGGATAATGCACGACCGCATGTTGCAGGTCGTGTACGGGCCTTTCTGGATACAGAAAATGTTCGACTACTGCCCTGGCCAGCACGTTCTCCAGATCTCTCACCAACTGAAAACGTGTCGTCAATGGTGGCCGAGCAACTGGCTCGTCACAATACGCCAGTCACTACTCTTAATGAACTATGCTATCGTGTTGAAGCCGCATGGACAGCTGTACCTGTACACGCCATCCAAGCTCTGTTTGACTCAATGCCCAGGCGTATCAAGGCCGTTATTACGGCCGGAGGTCGTTGTTCTGGGTAATGATTTCTCAGGATCTATGCACCCAAATTGCGTCAAAATGTAATCATATGTCAGTTAGAGTATAATATATTTGTCCAATGAATGCCCGTTTATCACTGCATTTCTTCTTCGTGTAGCAACTTTAATGGCCAGTAGTGTAGTATCGCCGAAGGAATATCCAGCTTCTTGTAGCCCTATTACAAGACCACTTTCAAACTCAGTGAGGTGCTGATGCTGACATATTCATCGTCTTAAAATTTTGGAAATTTGTCGTATGGACTATGGGACCAAACTGCTGAGATCATCGGTCCCTACGCTCACACACCACTTAATCTAACTAACTTACGCTAAGGACAACACACACACACCCATGCCCGAGGGAGGGCTCGAACCTGCGACGGGGGGAGCCGCGATAACCGTAACAAGACGCCTTCATCGCCTTAAAGGCATTCTTGACTAACATCAACTCTCCACGTCCGATCTCAAAGGTAACTAACGCTCGCGACCATTATAGCGTGTATTTCAAGCAAACCTGATTTGTATCCTCATAGTAGCGCTACTTGCGCCACTCTTACGCGACCGGCGCGAAATTTGAGAAGACATCATCTTTAAGATGTAGAACCACGCCCACCAACTTTCGTTCATGTCGCACAACTCCTTCTTGGTGCTGCGATTTTTTTCCGTCAGTGTATGTTTGGCGACCAGCGAGCTGCTGTAGTTGCCCAGTCTAAAAGCGTCAGCACGCTCCATATATCTTCTCGAATATTTCCTCCCCGTCTGTCATGTACATTTGGCAAACTCACCGTGCGCTTTATTTTATAAGCATCTTCTTCATCAAATTCACTTACTCTTTTCCCAACTTCGCTCTTTAAACTGTATCAAATTAACTGTTTTGATGCAAATGCCAATGGGACGCAGTACAGTCTTAAAATGTTCCCGAACGTCTGCCAAATTTTCTCAAAATTCGACACATCAGAGATCTTTTTACTCGTAGCTCTTTCCTCTTACCGTTTCTTCTTGCCCCTATGGCTAAGACGATTCACCATCCTTACACCATTCTCGTTATTTAACGCTGTATCTGTATAATAAAGTTAAATTAATTTGACAAACTGCCTATTGGCTTCTGTCTCGGGTTCTTCGGCCGACGTTCATCTAATGATTTTTCTGACGTTTCGCCAGCACGAGTGGCTGGCATTGTCAAAGCTTCACCCTCCATTGCCGGTGGTGAACTGGAGCCGAGCTCGCGGCCGCAGACTATATGTACCTGGCGCGCCAACGTCCGAGGGCTTCTCCGCGGTCATTTCCGGTGCGGTTCTCCTCTCGCTACCTGCGACGGTCGTTCGCTGCAGTACGGGAAGCCAGGATCCGTTTACCTTAAGGCTTTCCTCTTTCTTGTTCAAACTGTTCCCGTGTTTTTGCATTTCTACAGCTTCTCTGAACAAGTGCGTGTGATAGTGGTTCTCTACAGCCAGAACTTCCGTGTCGGCGAATTTTATTACGTGGTCGGTCTCATTCAGTGCGTGCTCTGCCACGGCCGATTTCTCCACCTGCCCCAACCTGCAATGTCGCTTATGCTCTTTGATCCTGGTGTTAATTGATCGTCCAGTCATTCCGACGTAAACATTTCCGCATCAGGATGAGGAGCAGATGCGGCAGGTGTTGATCGCTACAGGAAAGAAAGAGGACCTCGTGTTGCCGTTTCCAAACTAACGAGAGGACTTTGTCAGTTTTTAATTTTTGACTCTGCGCGTTTTTTAAGCGTGTGTTTATGTAGACAGCCAGATGATGGTAGCTTGACCGCCATAATGCGTTGCTGAGAATTATATTCCTAACATTAGTGGTCGTATACTGAAGTAATTATCACGATTATATTCACAACAGCTATCTGCGATCGTTTAGGTTATTTTCCAACATTTTAGCATGTCGCCCTTTCTGTCCCCGCCCCTGTTCCTACGGGAGGAGGGTCATCTTACACGCACAATATTTTTACACAAATAATTACATAAACAATGAGTCACCAGTCTTACACAGTATACAGGTTTGGTTGAAATTTCTTGAGACGTTTCTGAGCTACACTACTGTGACACACCATTTTCAGTGACAGCTTGCACTGTACGTGTTTGAGCATTGTCCTGCAAAATGATGGTCAGGTCCTGCAGAAAGTGTCATCACTTCTGTTTCTATGGTGTTCATTTTTGGAACAAAAACTGTGACCTGCTTAGGCGCCAACTAGTGGTAAAGATGTGGTACAGATGTAAGAGTAATATTGAAAAGTACTCACGTTTCTGCGCTTGATCTTGATCCAAGGGAGGAGGAGGAGGAAAAGAGAGAGAGAGAAAGAGAGAGAGAGGGGGGGGTGGATGGAGGGAGGGAGGGGCAGAGACACCATGTGGCTTACGTCAGTGTGACGCACGTTATGATGCGTGCGCAGCATCCAGACTGCGGGGCGTCGCAGCTAGCTATTCCTAGTAGCGTTCTGCGTAACGCCCGTCGCATTGCATGGCTACAGATCTAAGGCGGCAGGCTCACATGTTTCCCACCCATCATCGTGTCTAGCGCAACCATCGTAACCCATCACAGAATCCTGAAGCAATAACTATCTTTGTTCACGTACATACTCCGCGACCCACCATGTGCTGTGTGGCGGAGGGTACTTACAAGGGAACCTCCCCATCGCCCCCCCTCAGATTTAGTTATAATTTGGCACAGTGGACAGGCCTTGAAAAACTGCACATAGATCAATCGAGAAAACAGGAAGAAGTTGTGTGGAACTATGAAAAAATAAGCAAAATATACAAACTGAGTAGTTAATGGGTAACATAGGCACCATCAAGGATAATCTGAGTGCAAGAGCGCCGTGGTCCCGTGGTTAGCGTGAGGAGCTACGGAGCGAGTGGTCCTTGGTTCAAGTATTCCCCCGAGCGAAAAGTTTACATACCTTATTTTTGCAAAGTTATGATCTGTCCGTTCGTTCATTGACGTCTCTGTTCACTGTAATAAGTCTAGTGTCTGTGTTTTGCGACCGCACCGCAAAACCGTGCGATTAGTAGACGAAAGGACGTGCCTCGCCAATGGGAACAGAAAACATTTGATCCAGGAAAACACGTCTGATATATTCTGTACGACACTGGTGACGGCATGTGCGTCACATGACAGGAATATGTTGTCGACCCACCTAACTTGCACACTTGGCCAATAGGTAAAAAGATTCTTCTACCTTGCCCGATTTAGGTTTTCTTGTGGATGTGATAATCACTCCCAAAAAGTGATGAAAACATAAGAGTGTGTCACATGAACTGCAACAAATGAATGCAACAGTTTCACAGTCGCACAGTTTTCTCTGTGCTCTGTCAAAACATATGTTTTTAACGTTTTCAAATTTTTCCTTGTGTAGACCGTCAAATCCTGCATATGTCCAAGCAAATCTGAACATGTCCTGGAATTTTGGAGAGTGAACTTGATTATGTGTGAGCGCCTGAACTCTGATAATTGTCTGAAAATAAAAATTTAAACTTTTCACTCGAGGGAAGGTTTGAACCAAGCACCTCTCGCTCCGCAGCCGCTCACGCTAACCACTGGACCACGACGCTCCTGAGCTCGAATTGTCCTTCATGTGGCCTATGTTACCCATGGACTACTCAGCTTGTATATTTTGCTTATTTTTTCATAGTTCCACACAACTTCTTCCTGTTTTCTCGATTGATCTGTGTTCAGTTTTTCAAGGCCTATCCACTGTGCCAACTTATAACTAAATCTGAGGAGGGTGCGATGGGGAGGTTCCCTTGTTAGTATACCTCAGTCGTTTCCTCCCTTTGCGAGTTCAAAAAAAAAAAAAATGGCTCTGAGCACTATGGGACTTAACATCTGAGGTCATCAGTCCCATAGAACTTAGAACAACTACTTAAACCTAACTAACCTAAGGACATCACACACATCCATGCCCGAGGCAGGATTCGAACCGGTCAGCGGGATGAGCGATTCCCGGTAAGCCTCCGTAAGGACTCGAAAGGCTCCAAGTTTATCTCGATATTGTTTCCGCGAGATGTATACCGTGTGTTCCAGAAATAAGTACAAGCGTTCTGTGGGATGATAGGCTGGGTATGCGCGTAGGCTTCCGTGGCCGGAGTCAGTCGACATAAAAGTTTTCTGGGTATGCTACAGCGGCCTTCTTCTTTGATATCAGTTTAAGATATCAGTTTAAGTACAGGAACATGGGGTCACTGACTCATACACTGAACCGTCACAGAAACTAGTAAAGGCTTGCATATTCCAATACAGATATACAGGGTTATTACAAATGATGGAAGCGATTTCATAAATTCACTGTAGTTCCATTCATTGACATATGGTCACGACACACTACAGATACGTAGAAAAACTCATAAAGTTTTGTTCGGCTGAAGCCGCACTTCAGGTTTCTGCCGCCAGAGCGCTCGAGAGCGCAGTGACACAAAATGGCGACAGGAGCCGAGAAAGCGTATGTCGTGCTTGAAATGCACTCACATCAGTCAGTCATAACAGTGCAACGACACTTCAGGACGAAGTTCAACAAAGATCTACCAACTGCTAACTCCATTCGGCGATGGTATGCGCAGTTTAAAGCTTCTGGATGCCTCTGTAAGAGGAAATCGACGGGTCGGCCTGCAGTGAGCGAAGAAACGGTTGAACGCGTGCGGACAAGTTTCACTCGTACCCCGCGGAAGTCGACGAATAAATTGGTTCATGCCACAACTGGAGACCGACAGCGCCGACTTCATCTTTCAACAGGATGGTGCTCCACCGCACTTCCATCATGATGTTCGGCATTTCTTAAACAGGAGATTGGAAAACCGATGGATCAGTCGTGGTGGAGATCATGATCAGCAATTCATGTCATGGCCTCCACGCTCTCCCGACTTAACCCCGTGCGATTTCTTTCTGTGGGCTTATGTGAAAGATTCAGTGTTTAAACCTCCTCTACCAAGAAACGTGCCAGAACTGCGAGCTCGCATCAACGATGCTTTCGAACTCATTGATGGGGACATGCTGCGCCGAGTGTGGGAGGAACTTGATTATCGGCTTGATGTCTGCCGAATCACTAAAGGGGCACATATCGAACATTTGTGAATGCCTAAAAAAACTTTTTGAGTTTTTGTATGTGTGTGAAAAGCATTGTGAAAATATCTCAAATAATAAAGTTATTGTAGAGCTGTGAAATCGCTTCAATCATTTGTAATAACCCTGTATGTAAACAGGCAGAATGCGGAGCACCAGTCGGGAAAGCCTGTATATGACAAGTGTCTGGCGCACTTTTCAGATGTGTTACTGCCGCTACTATGGAAGGTTATCAAGACTTAAGTGAGTTTGAACGTGGTGTTATAGTCGGCGCACGAGCGATGCGACACAACATCCCAGAGGTGGCCACGAAGTGGGGACTTTCCCGTACGACCATTTCACGGGTGTGCCGTGTATATCAGGAATCCGGTAAAACATCAAATCTCCGACGTCGCTGCGGCCAGAAAAAGATCCTGCAAGAACGGGACCAACGATGGCTGAAGAGAATCGTTCAACGTGACATAAGTGCAACCCTTCTGCAAATTGCTGCAGATTTCAATGCTGGGCCATCAACAAGTGTCAGCGTGCGAACCATTCAACGATACAATATCGATATCGGCTTTTGGAGTCGAAGGCCCACTTGTGTACCGTTGATGACTGCACGACACAAAGCTTTATGCTTCGCCTGGCCCCGTCAGTACCGACATTGGACTGTTGGTGACTGGAAACATGTTGCCTGGTCGGACGAGTCCCGTTTCAAATTGTATCGAGCGGATGGACGTGTACGGGTATGGAGACAACATCGTCAATGCATGGACCCTGCATGTCAAAAGGGGACTGTTCAAGGTGGCGGAGGTTCGCTCTATAATGGTGTCGGGCGTGTGCAGTTGGAGGGATATGGGACCCCTGATACGTCTCGATAGGATTCTGACAGGTGACACGTACGTTAAAGCATCCTTCCTGATCACCTGCATCCATTCATGTCCACTGTGCATTCAGACGGACTTGGGGAATTCCAGCAGCACAATGCGACACCCCACACGTCCAGTATTTCTACAGAGTGGCACCAGGAACAGTCTTGAGAGTTTAAGGGGCTCCGGAAAGGCTCAAAATCATGAAAAGTTCAATTTTTACTTTTTTGCGTTTCTGAATCTGCAGACTATTGCCTTTCAATAGATATATAATTTATTCAATTCCGAAGACTACAACTATTTTTAAATTTTTTTTGAAATGTGTTCTACATGGGCGTGACCCACTGTGGCGCTGTTAAACTGCTGTCAAATGGTGTTATTATTAACGTCCGTGTTCATCAGGTACATTTTAGTGATGTGAGATAAAGTATGTGTTGTGGCTAACCTGTGATGGTTCACTATATATCGCTGGTGTGATTGTCGATTGTTTCATGTTTATTTACTGTCGTTATCTCGAAAATATTCGTAATTAATTCTGTTTCTTGAGTCTCTGTTTTGTTGAAGTATAATAATGAGTAAAAGTAAAGTTATTAGAAATCCTCTGAAGGCTTTTAAGAAAAGGAGAAATGTTGGAAAGCCAAAGGTATATGTTATTACTGTAAACAATAAAGACGATAGGTTCTAACATGGTACGAGCGATGCTTGCTTTAGACAAGGAACGCCTTCGGGCTGCAGACAGGGCTTAAAGAGTCTAGAAATACAAGCAAGAGTAAACAGGAGGAGGAACAAGAGGAAGCTTGAGGAGGAGTTTGCAGAGGATGAAGATAATCCATCCTATGGACCTGGAATGCACTAAAAAGTTAATCCAATCTTTGTCGCTCGATTCCCAAAACTTTTATTTTCTCATACCAATTACATGTTTTCTAAGGATCTTCCAAACATATTTGCTTCAAACTTTCAGTAAATGTTACACAGTACCTTCTGCATAATTTAACACAGCCTTTTTCCAAAAAAAAACTGTATATTTTTGGATATATAAATAAAAAATTGCAAAAAAATGTTGTGAATTTTCATTACAATTGAAAAAAATCATCTTTAATAACTGAACTAAAATTTTGTAAAATCCCTGTGTTAAGTTGTAGCCCATATTCCAATAAATAATCTGTAAAAAGTTCAACTTCCTACCTCAAATACTTTGTGAGGAAAGATGTAATTTATAAGCGTTATTTTAACATTGCAAGTATAGGGCGTTCCGGAGCCCCTGAAACACTTCCGCTGGCCGCCAAAGTCCACAGACATGAACGTTATTGAGCGTATCTGGGATGCCTTGCAACGTGCTGTTCAGAAGAGATCTCCACCCCATCGTAGTCTTCCGTATCTATGACAGCCGTGCAGTATTCGTGGTGTCATTTCCCTCCAGCACTACTTCAGACGTTACTCGAGTCCATGCCACGTCGTGTTGTGGCACTTGCGCGTGCTCGCGAGGGCCCTTCACCGTATTAGGCGGTTTACTGTATAATGATGGAGCTGCTAAGTGCTGTACCACCTACCGCACTCCCCTGGCTTAACCCCTCGTGAGTTCAACTCGAGTTTTTAAAATGATGGAAACACTTCACGGCATTCGCTTCACAATTGTTGCAAATTCGTCGGCCAATAGACCGCGCCGCTCGAACTGTCAACACAACTGGCACTGCTAAGAGTATCCTACGACTTCCACGTCGCTGGCAACGGGTTATACACAATTCTTTGAAGGTCAGTGAAACTTTGAAACACGTATCTATTTTGTGTGAGCTGTAAATAAATGGTTGCCACTATCAAAGTTCCAACCCTCGTAGATAAGGAACAACCGAGGCCCTGTAAACACTAGCTTGGGGAACGCCCGAATTCACTTCCGTTTTACTCGACGACTTTCCACCAATTACTACGAGCTGTGATCTCCCTGACAGTAAATCATGAAACCAGTCGCATTACAGTGACGATATTCCATAAGCACGCAATTTGATTACAAGCCGCTTATGAGGTACGGTATCAAAAGCGTTCTGGAAATCTAGAAGTACGCAGTCTATTTGAAATTCTTTGTCGATAGCAATCAACACTTTGTGTGAGTAAAGAGCTAGTTGTGTTTCACAAGAACGATGTTCTCTAAGTCCGTGTTGGCTATGTGCCAATTGACCCTTCTCTTGGAGATAATTCATAATGTACGAGCACAATATATGTTCCAAAATCCTGCTGCATATCGACGTTAATGATGTGACCCTGTAATTTAGTGGATTACGCCTATTGCCTTTCTTGAATATCGCTAAGACCTGTGTTTTCGTCGAAAGAGCTGTCGTATTTCCCATTTATGCAGAATCAGGTCTAGTTGGGACATATTTCCCCTGTCTCCCACCATTCGTGTTCTATAACTGTTTGTTACACTCCAGATTCCATCTTCTTAAACTATTCCTGATCGAGTCAATCCCTCTTCCTCTGGGTCTCCCTTTTGCCCCCAGACTTGGCTTCCATCATTTCGTTTGGTATTCTTCCATCTCCTATTCTTTTTTGTGTCCAAACCATTTTAACTTACTCTTTTCAATTCTATCATTCAACTTACTCTTTTCAATTCTATCATTCAACTTACTCTTTTCAATTCTATCATTCAACTTTCCTATACCAGTGTACTCATTTCCTACTCTCTGCCCTTCTCTCTTTCTGTCTCTATATCTCTTTTTACTCCTTTTCCCTAACATATTTCTTAAGTATTTCATTTCACCGGCTTGGATTCTACTCTCCTCTGTTCTTCTCATTGCCCAGGTCTCTGATGCATTTGTCAGTATAGGAGTAAAGTACGTCTTGTAAAACATTCCCTTACACTTTACTGGTACTGTCTTTCCCCAGACTAAGTCCTTCACACACGTAAAATGCATTGCCTTGTCATAATATTTTAATTTCTGCTCCACCCTTGCATTCTTCATTATCATGCTTGCTAAAAGCTTAACGTTGTCCAAAAGCTCAATATCCTGTACTTTAACATTAATTTATGCTGTCCCTTCTCTGTATCCATGGTTACCAACATAGTGTTGCTTTTCTCCACTCTGCATTTCGTGCCATATATTTCGTCTTTTTGTTTATAATACATCTAACTGTTCGTATACATCCTCACTGTTGGTTCCCCACAAGACAATATCATCGCCAAATAGCGATATCTTCGTCTCATTCCTCTATGGGCTCCTTTTCTGTCTTACATGATTTCATCCATCAACGTTACAAATAGTAACGGTGACGAGACACTTCCTTGTCTCACCCTCGTAACGTCCGTGAACCTATGAGTTCGGGTCGGGACGCAGCTGAAACTTTTGTCATACAGGGTGATCAAAAAGTCAGTATAAATTTGAAAACTGAATAAATTACGGAATAATGTAGATAGAGAGGTAAAAATTGTCACACATGCTTGGAGTGACATGGGGTTTTATTAGAACCAAAAAAAAGTTCACAAAATGTCCGACAGATGGCGCTGGACAGAAAAACTGGTACCGTGACTGGTTAGAGGTACGCCGATATGTTACAGAATCGCATCATCCCCAGCCTGGCTGATAAACACCTGCTGGAACGTACGATGTTTATGCAGGATAGCGCTCCACCCCATATTGCTAGGCGCGTGAAAGATCTCTTGCGCGCGTCGTTTGGTGATGAGCGTGTGCTCAGCCGCCACTTTCGTCACGCTTGGCCTCCCAGGTCCCCAGACCTCAGTCCGTGCGATTATTGGCTTTGGGGTTACCTGAAGTCGCAAGGGTATCGTGATCGACCGACATCTCTAGGGATGCTGAAAGACAACATCCGACGCCAATGCCTCACCATAACTCCAGACATGCTTTACAGTACTGATCACAACATTATTCCTCGACTACAGCTATTGTTGAGGAATGATGGTGGACATATTGAGCATTTCCTGTAAAGAACATCATCTTTGTTTTGTCTTACTTTGCTATGCTAGTTATTGCTAATCTGAACAGGTGAAGCGCCATCTGTCGGACATTTTTTGAACGTTTGTATTTTTTTTTTGTTCTAATAAAACCCCATGTCATTGCAAGCATGGGTGTTAATTTGCACCTCTCTATCTACATTATTCCGTGATTTAACGCCCGGGTTCCCGGGTTCGATTCCCAGCGGGGTCAGGGATTTTCTCTGCTTCGTGAAGACTGGGTGTTGTGTAGTGTCCTTAGGGTAGTTAGGTTTAAGTAGTTCTAAGTTCTAGGGGACTGATAACCATAGATGTTAAGTCCCATAGTGCTCAGAGCCATTTTAACGGTGATTTAATCAGTTTTCAAATTTATACTGACTTTTTGATCACCAGGTACATTGCTTGAAGTATTTCAAATCGTCCTTTTCCACCGCCCATTCTCTCGAAGGTTTCTCATCCGTTTTGTCTGGGATCATTGTAATATGCCTTCTGTAAGTCAAGAAGTATCATTGACAGATCTTTATCCTACTCCCAATGCCACTAAAATTCCATCAACTGTCTCATACTAAAGTTTGTGTCCAGTGTTGGTCCATCACGTCAAAACCCATACTGCTCCTTCTCACTTTTCCGTTCAGTCTTCATTCCAGTACCCTCCCCGTTATTTCTGCTACTTGCAATATGAGTGTGATCATCCGCAGAGGCCCTAAAAGTAAGTGCGGCGCATCGTCGAGTTTCATTGCAAGCTGTTGCTATAGCCACGCCGCAAAGGATACGGCGGACGTATGAAGGAGAAAACGAGTGTGTCCTGGATGTCTCTCGTGCGTGCTGGAGATAGCCAGTTCGAATCCCGGTGGCGCAGAAAATTTCATCGGCGCCATTAGGCGGACAAGGTCGCAGCAGTTCCTGATGGCAGGTCTGTGAAGCGGAGTCCTGGGTTTATGATCCGTTCGCTTCTCGCCGGCCCACGCTTTTAACACCGTCATCGGGATTCCAATTTCACGATACGTTGCGCCGCGTTCACCGAGACTGGCCACCCGGTATCTCCGGCCGTGCAGCGAGATGAACTGTGGGGAGCTTTTAGAGGTGACCGCCGTAACGTTGACCTCAAAGGGCAACACTATATAGTCCGTAAAGGCAACAATGAGGGTGGAAGAGCAAGAATGAAGTGCTCTGATTGAAAAGGGTGTAAGAAGGGATGTAGTCTTTCGCCCCTACCATTCAATCTGCACATCGAAGCAGCGATGATGGAAATAAAAGAAAGCTTGAAGAGCGGAATTAAAATTAAAGGTTAAAGGATATTAAGGATAAGATTCGTTGTGATATTGCTGTTGTAGTTGCGGTCTTCAGTCCTGAGACTGGTTTGATGCAGCTCTCCATGCTACTCTATCCTGTGCAAGCTGCTTCATCTCCCAGTACCTACTGCAACCTACATCCTTCCGAATCTGCTTAGTGTATTCATCTCTTGGTCTCCCTCTACGACTTTTATCCTCCACGCTGCCCTCCAATACTAAATTGGTGATCCCTTGATGCCTCGGAACATGTCCTACCAATCGGTCCCTTCTTCTTGTCAAGTTGTGCCACAAACTCCTCCCCAATTCTATACAATAACTCCTCATTAGTTATGTGATCTACCCATCTAATCTTCAGCATTCTTCTGTAGCACCAGATTTCGGAAGCTTCTATTCTCTTCTTGTCCAAACTATTTATCGTCGACGTTTCACTTCCATACATGGCTACACTCCATACAAATACTTTCAGAAACGACTTCCTGACACTTTAATCTATACTCGATGTTAACAAATTTCTCTTCTTCAGAAACACTTTCCTTGCCATTGCCAGTCTACATTTTATGTGCTCTCTACTTCGCCCATCATCAGTTATTTTGCTCCCCAAATACCAAACTCCTTTACTACTTTAAGTGTCTCATTTCCTAATCTAATTCCCTCGGCATCACCCGACTTAATTCGACTACATTCCATTATCGTCGTTTTACTTTTGTTGATGTTCATCTTATATCCTCTTTTTAAGACACTGTCCATTCCGTTCAACTGCTCTTCCAAGTCCTTTGCTGTCTCTGACAGAATTACAATGTCATCGGCGAAACTCAAAGTTTTTATTTCTTCTCCATGGATTTTAATACCTACTCCGAATTTTCCTTTTGTTTCCTTTACTGCTTGCTCAATATACAGATTGAACAACATCGGAGAGAGGCTACAACCCGTTCTCACTCCCTTCCCAACCACTGCTTCCCTTTCATGCCGCTCGATTCTTGTAACTGCCATCTGGTTTCTGTACAAATTGTAAATAGCGTTTCGCTCCCTGTATTTTACCTCTGCCACCTTTAGAATTTGAAAGAGAGTATTCCAGTCAACATTGTCAAAAGCTTTATCTAAGTCTACAAATGCTAGAAACGTAGGTTTGCCTTTCCTTAATCTAGCTTCTAAGATAAGTCGTAGGGTCAGTATTGCCTCACGTGTTCCAACATTTCTACGGAACCCAAACTGGTCTTGCTATCCTCAGCAAAAGTCAAGAAAAATTACGGGATGTGATGAATGGAATGAACAGCTTAATGAGTACAGAATATGGACATAGAGTAAATCGAAGGAAGACGAAAGTAATGAGAAGTAGCAGCAATGAGAACAGCGAGACACTTAACATGAGGATTGATGGTCATGAAGTAGATGAAGTTAAGGAATTCTACTGGGTAGAGAGTAAAATAACGAATGACGGACCGAGGAAGGACGACGTCAGAATCAGTCTAGCACTGGCAAAAAGGCCATTCGTGGCCAAGAGAAGTCTACTAGCATCAAACATAGGCTTTTATTTGAGGAAGAAATTTCTCAGAAGGTATGTCTGGAGTACAGCACTGTATGGTAGTGAAACATGGACTGTGGGAAAACTGGAACAGAAGAGAATTGAAGCACTTGAGATGTGGTGCTACAGACGAATGTTGAAAATTAGGTGGACTGATTAATTAGGGAATGAGGAGGTTCTGCGTAGAATCGGAGAGGAAAGGAATATATGGGAAACACCGACAAGAAGAAGCGACCGGATGGTACGACATTTGTTAAGACATCAGGGAATAACTTCCAATGTACTAGAGGGAGCTGTAAAGGGTGAATACTGTAGAGATTGGAACACATTCAGCAAATAACTTAGGTTGCAGGTGCTACTCTGAGATGAAGAGGTTGGCACAGGAGAGGAATTTGTGGCGGGCCGCATCAAACGAGTTAGAAGACTGATGCCTCAAAGAGAGAGATGACTCAAAGAGAGAGAGAGAGGGGGGGGGGGGGAGACAGAGAGACAGAGAGAGAGAGAGAGATACATCACAACATGAATGTTTTGAGGTGAGGGACTAAAGCTCGCTGGCCGAGCGGTTCTAGGGGCGACAGTCTGGAACCGCGCGACCGCTACGGTCGCAGGTTCGAATCCTGCCTCGGGCATTTATGTGTGTCATGTCCTTAGGTTAGTTAGGTTTAAGTAGTTCTAAGTTCTAGGGGACTGATGACCACAGATGTTTAAGTCCCATAGTGCTCAGAGCCATTTGAACCATTTTTTGAAAACTGTTTCGTTTGTTTTGCTGCGTCATTGTATGAAGGCGTTTAAGGCATAATGGTTTAAGTCCGATTTTGAGGAAAGCGAGTTACTTTCTATGTTATTTAGTAGAAACTGCGATGTTTTAGATGGCATACGGATGTCTGTCTCTATATGCACAACAGCATCAGAGATAGCACCACACGTTGTACGGTGAAATGGTTTGTATAATGCATGATGTGGCAAAGTGAAGTAAGTCTGACTGGCACCACAATGCCATGAAAAAAAATAGGAAGTGCAACATGAATTACAATGAAGGAGAGCCGAATCCGCACGGAATTTGATGAAAGTGCATAAGTAATTATCGAATTACAGCTTCCAAGGTATTTATGCTTTTACATCTGCTACGGAAAATCCCTGGCATTTCCAAAGTTAACATGTTCATTAGCATACTACAAACACAATTTATATTCCCTGACACGACCTCAGAGCTGACTCTGCTTTCATGTATGTATGGGGCGAAACTATAGTTTCGAGAGAATGGCAGGAAATTTCATAACGCGTAGCATACACACAAAATTAGTTTCTAGTGTAAGGCAATTGATAGTAATGTACAGTGACGCTTGCACTGGACGAAACAGAAACTTTAAAATGCCAGTTTCCTGTTTGCAACTTGTGCCATATCCACTACTTCAAGTAGGCGTCCTTTATCATATTTTTGTGACAGGCGGACAATCGTATATGTCAACCAACGCTGATTTTGGCTCTGTGGAACTCCAGGCAAGAGGAAGAAATACCTACACACTGTAAGACTTGTGTAAAATCGTTGCCTAATAACGAAGAAACAAGCCATCTACAACAGTACAGACGGAGCAACAAGAATTTGTATCGACGGTATCTTTGGAGAAAGGGGTAGTTAACCGCAAAAGTAATGAATTGAACTGTCCAGTAGCTTGGCTACAAATTCAGTGTTTGCAGTGGAGGAGATATGAAACTACCAAGGTACTTTACAGGAAAACTGTGGATGTTAATATGGAGTTTCTCACCCTCGACTTACAAAAAGAAAAGAAGGGACGTCAAGTCCAACTCAGCGGTATAAGATGGGAACCACTGCGCGATTAAATACGACCAGTGAGTAATTTGAAGGGGAAAGACAAATGGTTTAAATGGCTCTAAGCACTATGGGACTTAACATCTGAGGTCATCACTTCCCTAGACTTAGAACTAAAACCTAACTATCCTAAGGACATCACACACATCCATGCCCGAGGCAGGACTCGAACCTGCGACCGTAGCAGCAGTGCGATTCCGGATTGAAGCGCCTAGAACCGCTCGGCCACAACGGCCGGCTATGGGACCCCTGATACGTCTAGATATGACTGACAGGTGACACGTACGTAAGCATCCTGCCTGATCACCTTCATCCTTTTGGGCAATTCCAGCAGGTTAATGCGACACCCAACACGTCCATAATTGCTACAGAGTGGCTCCAGGGAAACTATTCTGAGTTTAAACACTTCCGCTGGCCACTAAACTTCCCAGACATGAACAGTATTGTGCGTATCTGGGATGCCTTGCAACGTGCTGTTCAAAAGAGATTTCCACCCCCTGATACTCTTGAGGATTTATGGACAGTCCTGCAGGATTCAAGGTGTCAGTTCCCTCCAACACTACTTCAGACATTGGTCGAGTCCGTGCCACGTCGTGTTGTGACACTTCTGCGTGCTTGTGGGTTACCTACACGATACAGTTTCTTTGGCTCTTCAGTGTAGATTCTGTCTGGAAAGTTTGTTGCGACTAGAGTTAGTAGTAAAGAAGTAATAACTAAATTAATACGGGATGCTTGATCTTGAAATTTTACTGCGCTCCGTTTTAAGCAAAAGTTTTCGTCCACCTCAACGTTTAAGTCGTTCTCTTGAACTGTGTATCGTCCAATGAAATAATTTTGCAGCTACATTCAGTGATGTATATTGATATTACGTGCAAACTGTATTGCAAATACAAACTCCCGGCGGGGTCAGGGATTTTCTCTGCCTCGTGATGGCTGGGTGTTGTGTGACGTCCTTAGGTTAGTTAGGTTTAAGTAGTTCTAAGTTCTAGGGGACTGATGACCATAGATGTTAAGTCCCATAGTGCTCAGAGCCATTTGAACAAACAGTAGTACAGGAGTAATAAGATAAGCCTTCATTCCTGCTGCTGAAGTTTGACTGCACGAACAGCGAAAATTTAGTAAGTGGTGAGCTGTTTTTCTTTTATTGTTTTGTGGTGGACGTGAACGAAAAAAAGTTCCCTAGAGCTTTGAAATTATGTGTAAATTTTGGTGGATGTTGCGAAGTGGCTTCATTCTCAATTACTAGTTGACTGAATTATGTGTATCTGCGCGCCGTCAGTTAACGCTGACTTCGATTTGCTGTAGCATTTTGGAACACGTGCGGTATATTCGAACATTATGACTTACCTCGAAGCACACGGACTGTTGATACTTAGCAAGGCTTCAGAACATATTATTCTTGTGAAACAGAACTAGCTCTTAATTCGTAGGAGGTAATGAGTGGCATCCACAGGAGACGTCAAATTGATTCCATATTTCTAGACTTGCTGAAGGTTTCAAACACGGTACCTCACAAAAGAATTCTAACCAAATTGCGTGCTTACGGAGTATCGACTTTGTTTTGTGTCTGGATTCGTGATTACATGTCACAAGGGTCATAGTATGTAATATCTGACGGAAAGTCATCGATTAAAGCAGAAGATATATGTGGCATTCTTCAGTGTAGTGCTGTCCCCTCTACTGTTCCTAATCTACACTACTGGCCATAAAAATTGCTACACCAAAAAGAAATGCAGACGGTAAACGAGGACTCATTGGACAGATATATTATACTAGAACTGACATGTGATTACATTTTCACGCAATTTGGGTGCATAGATCCTGAGAAACCAGTACCCAGAACAACCGCCTCTGGCAGTAATAACGGCCTTGATACGCCTGGGCATTGACTCAGACAGAGCTTGGATGGCGTGTACAGGTACAGCTGCCCATGCAGCTTCATCACGATACCACAGTTCATCAAGAGTAGTAACTGGCGTATTGTGACGAGCCAGTTGCTCTGCCACCATTGCCCACACGTTTTCAGTTGGTGAGAGATCTGGAGAATGTGCTGGCCAGGGCAGCAGTCGGACATTTTCTGTATCCAGAAAGGCCCGTACAGGACCTGCAACATGCGGTCGTGCATTATCCTGCTGAAATCTAGGGTTTCGCAGGGATCGAATGAAGGATAGAGCCACGGGTCGTACATCTGAAATGCAACGTCCACTGTTCAAAGTGCCGTCAATGCGAACAAGAGGTGACCGAGACCTGTAACCAATGGCAATGCATACCATCACGCCGGGTGATACGCCAGAATGGCGATGACAACGAATACATGCTTCCAATGTGCGTTCACCGCGATGTCGCCAAACACGGATGCGACCATCATGATGCTGTAAACAAAACTTAAATTCATCACAAAAATGACGTTTTGCCATTCGTGCACCCAGGTTCGTCGTTGAGTAGACCATTGCAGGCGCTCCTGTCTGTGATGCAGCGTCAAGGGTAACCGCAGCCACGGCCTCCGAGCTGATAGTCCGTGCTGCTGCAAACGTCGTCGAACTGTTCGTGCAGATGGTTGTTGTCTTCCAAACGTCCCATCTGTTGACTCAGGCATCGCGACGTGGCTGCACGATCCGTTACAGTCATGCGGATAAGATGCCTGTCATATCGACTGCTAGTGATACGAGGCCGTTGGGATCCAGCACGGCGTTCCGTATTAACTTCCTGAACCCACCGATTCCATATTCTGCTAACAGTCATCGGATCTCGACCAACGTGAGCACCAATGTCCCGATACGATAAACCGCAATCTCGATAGGCTACAATCCGACCTTTATCAAAGTCGGAAACGTGATGGTACGCATTTCTCCTCCTTACACGAGGTATCACAACAACGTTTCACCAGGCAACGCCGGTCAACTGCTGTTTGTGTATGAGAAATCGGTTGGAAACTTTCCTCATGTCGGCACGTTGTAGGTGCCGCCACCTGCGCCAGCCTTGTGTGAATGCTCTGAAAAGCTAATCATTTGCATATCACAGCATCTTCTTCCTGTCGGTTAAATTTCGCATGTGTAGCACGTCAATTTCGTGGTGTATCAATTTTAATGGCCAGCAGTGTATACAACCGATTTAAAATACAATGTGCGCAGACCTCTCTGATTGCAGATAATGGTGTCATTTACCGTCTAGTTAAGTCATCAGCAGATGAAAACCAACTGCAACATGATTCAGACTAGATATCCGCATAGCCCGAAGAGTCGTAATTGGCTCTAAATAATGAAATGCGGAAGGTCTTGCACACGAGTGCTGAACGGAATCCGTCTAAATTTCGGTTGCAAGATAAATCCACAGAAATCTAAATACTGTCAATTCAATTAAATAGCTAGGATTAATATTTACGAACAAGGCAAACTGGTGGGTAGGGAACTAGAGACTGCGTTTTATTGGCAGAACACTTAGAACATGCAGCCAAGGAGCAGATGCAACGAAGAGGGCGTACAGAGTATCGCGCTAGCAGTGAACTGCAACTCTACACTCAGGTGGCAAAAGCCATGGGATTCGTTGTGGACATACATAGATGGCGGTGGTATCGCATACACAAGGTATAAAAGCGCAGTGCTCTGGCTGTCATTTGCACTCAAATGATTGATGATGATGATGATGAGTCCCATACTTGTTTACAGAGCGTAGGGGAGCGACGCGGGAGACCCGCGCCGCCTTACTAGGCAAGGTCCTAGTGGAGGTGGTTTGCCATTGCCTTCCTCCCACCGTAATTGGGATGAATGATGATGATGATGAAGACGACACAACAACACCCAGTCATCTCGAGGCAGGAAAAATCCCTGACCCCGCCGGGAATCGAACCCGCGACCCCGCGCTCGGGAAGCGAGAACGCACCGCGAGACCACGAGCTGTGCCAAGAATACATAGTGGTTCAAATGGCTCTAAGTACAGTGGGACTTTACATCTCAGGTCACCAGTCCCCTAGACTTAAAACTACTTAAACCTAACTAACCTAAGGAGATCACACACATCGACGCCCCAGGCAGGATTCGAACCTGCGACCCTAACGGTCTCGCGGTTTCAGACTGATGCGCCTAGAACCGCTCGGCCACAGAGTGCCGCAAGAACCAGAATGCTGTGTGGTATCAACACGATGAATGTCCAGCACATAGTGCCTTGCGTGCACGTCGTGTTCTGAACCGAAGGAATCCTAGCAGATGGATTGGCTCCAAGAACACCAAATTTCAGGCTTTAGCTGCATCGACATGAGTCGAAACAAGGCCCCGGGAGTAGACAACATTCCATAGAACTACTGACGGCCTTGGGAGAGCCAGTCCTGACAAAACTCTACCATCTGGTGAGCAAGGTGTATGAGACAGGCGAAATACCCTCAGACTTCAAGAAGAATGTATTAATTCCGATCCCAAAGAAAGCAGGTGCTGACAGATGTGAAAATTACCGAACAATCAGTTTAATAAGTCACGGATGTAAAATACTAACGCGTATTCTCCTCGGGGAAGATCAGTTTGGATTCCGTAGAAATGTTGGAACACGTGAGGCAATACTGACCCTACGACTTATCTTAGAAGCTAGATTAAGGAAAGGCAAACCTACGTTTCTAGCATTTGTAGACTTAGAGAAAGCTTTTGACAATGTTGACTGGAACACTCTCTTTCAAATTCGGAAGGTGGCAGGAGTAAAGTACAGGGAGCGAAAGGCTATTTACAATTTGTACAGAAACCAGATTGCAATTATAAGAGTCGAGGGGCACGAAAGGGAAGCAGTGGTTGGGAAGGGATAGAGACAGGTTTCTAGCCTCTCCCCGATGTTATTCAATCTGTATATTGAGCAAGCAGTGAAGGAAACAAACGAAAAATTCGGAGTAGGTATTAAAATCCATGGAGAAGAAATAAAAACTTTGAGGTTCGTCGATGACATTGTAATTCTGTCAGAGACAGCAAAGGACTTGGAAGAGCAGTTGAATGGAATATACAGTGTCATGAAAGGAGGGTATAAGATGAACATCAACAAAAGCAAAACGAGGATAATGGAATGTAGTCGATTTAAGTCGGCTGATGCTGAGGGAATTAGATTAGGAAATGAGACACTTAAAGTAGTAAAGGAGTGTTGCTATTTGGGGAGCAAAATAACTGTTGATGGTCGAAGTAGAGAGGATATCAAATGTAGACTGGCAATGGCAAAGAAACCGTTTCTGAAGAAGAGAAATTTGTTAACATCGAGTATAGATTTAAGTGTCAGGAAGTCGTTTCTGAAAGTATTTGTATGGAGCGTAGCCATGTATGGAAGTGAAACATGGACGATAAATAGTTTGGACAAGAAGAGAATAGAAGCTTTCGAAATGTGGTGCTACAGAAGAATGCTGAAGATTAGATGGGTAGATCGTATAACTAATGAGGAAGTATTGAACAGGATTGGGGAGAAGAGGAGTTTGTGGCACAACTTGACTAGAAGAAGGGATCGGTTGGAAGGACATGGCCTGAGGCATCAATGGATCACTTATTTAGCATTGGAGGGCAGCGTGGAGGGTAAAAATCGTAGAGGGAGACCAAGAGATGAATACACTAAACAGATTCAGAAGGATGTAGGTTGCAGTAGGTACTGGGAGATGAAGGAGCTTGCACAGGATAGAGTAGCATGGAGAGCTGCATCAAACCAGTCTCAGGACTGAAGACCACAACAACAACAGCTGTCATCTCGATCGACGGAGTGGCCGGCAGCCTTCACTTAACGACCGAGAGCAACGGCGTCGTTTGCGTAGATTGTCAGTGCTAACGGACAAGCAACTCTGCCTGCACTAACCGCAGAAATCAATGTGGGACGTACGACGAATGTATCCGTTTGGCGAAATTTGGCGTTAATGGACTATGGTAACAGACGAACGACGCGAGTGCCTTTGCTAACAGCACAACATCGCCTGCAGCGGCTCTCCTGGGCTCGTGACCAGATCTGGTGGACCCTAGACGACTGGGAGACCTTGGCCTCCTGATTCAGATGGTAAAAGCTGACGTTAGGGTTCGAGCATGGGGCCGACCCCACCAAGCCATTGATCCAAGTTGTGAACAAAGCACTGTGCAAGCTCGTGGTGGCCCCATAATGATGTGGGCTGTGTTCACAGTTAATCGACTTGGTCCTCTGACCCAGTTTAGCCGATCATTGACTGTAAATGGTTATCTTGGTACATCCATAGTTGAAATGAAGGACAGTGGGACGTCAGTTGGTATAAATTTATATCAAAAATGAAGAAATTCCTCCGGCTGTATTTAAGGTGTCGATTTCATTTTGGCAACTAGTTTCAACTTTGTAACAATATCATCTTCAGGCCCATACAGTTGTTGACGTCAACTGCGTGCGGCTGATACTAGAAGTCAGTGGTGAGATACGGACGTGCTCCGTGTGGAAGGTGGGTAACTAAATTTTTAATGTTCGGCTACTTGGAGATCATCTGCTGCCATTCAAGGAATACAGTTCCCAAACAACGATGCGCCATATCACCAGGCCACGATTGTTCACAGCTAGTTTGAAGAACATTCTGGTTAATTCGAGGGAGTGTTTTGAGCACCCAGGTGACCCGAAATGAATCCCATCGACCATTTATCGGACATAACCGAGAGGTCAGTTCGTGCACAAAATGCTGTACTCTTTCGCAAATATAGACGGCTATAGAGACAACATGGCTCAATGTTTCTGCAGAAAACTTGCTACAAATTGTTGAGTCCATGCCACAAGGTGCTGCACTAAGAGGGGCAAAAGGCGATCTGCCACGCAAGTCCCTGTGAATTTCAATCGGTCTGCGAGCTGCACTTCGCTGCTTTTCCCAAGTTGGCGACAGTGTCGCGCACGCCATTTTTGTTTTGTAGTTCAGGTTTCTCCCGCTAGAGCTGCACATGAAAACAAAATACCCCCTGTAATGCAAACTTACTTCAGACTATACTGTCACGAAATTTCAGTATTCCAGCTGCAATACCAGGGAATAAAAAAAAATATTGTGCGTTACTTTCTGCTCTTCCCATATCGGAGGAAGACAATGGAAAAGCACCTCCGCTAGGTCCTTGCCTAGTACGGCGGTGCGGGTTTCCCGCATCGTCCCCTATGCTCCTCGGAGTATGGGACCTCATCATATATATATATATATATATATATATATATATATATATATATATATATATATTTTTTTTTTCAGTTCTCCTGACAAATATTTCAAGAGCGGATCTGAAATGTCAGACACACACACACACACACACACACACACACACACACACACACACATATATATATATATATATATATATAATTAAGTTTGTACGGAACCCTCAGTCCTGTTTGCACTGCTACGTCTCTTTTCTTATGCATGTAAATTAAGTGCAAAAAGACATAGTCTACATTATTTTTCAGTTCTCCTGATTATATATATATATATATATGAGCATGTGTGTAGTTCCAAGAACGTTCTGGTCAATTCGGGAGAACGTTTTGATCACCCAGATGACCCGAAATGAATCCCATCGACCATTTATCATATATAACCGAGAGATCAGTTCGTGCTCATATATATATATTGTCAGGAGAAATGAAAAATAATATAGGACTATGTCTTTTCGCACTTAATTTACATGCATAAGAAAAGAGACGTAGCAGTGCAAACAGGACTCGCGCTCTGAGGGGTCCGTACAAACTTAATTATATATGTACATGTGAGTTTGATATTTCCGATCCGCTCTTGAAATATAAACTCTGGAAGGAGAGAAAAACGGATTAATTTGGTGCTGCATTATGTATAAATTTAAATACGAGTGTTTCTGTCTGATTTATAACATTATGTAACCCGAGCGCTTCGCTATTTGCCCGAGCGCCGGGCGTAACACAATCTGCACAGAGCGGATTACGCCGCGCAGCTATTAACTTCTCGGCGCATCGCGTTGCTCCGCCTCGCCAGAGATAATAGCTGCCCATGCGCGAGCCCAAGAGGCGACGCGCCTAGCCAGAGGTAACAGCTGTCCGCCGAGGCGCCGCGCGTCATCAGAGATAATAGCTGCTATGCGGTGAGCGAGCGCAGAGCGCTTCAGAGATAATAGCTGCTACGCGGTGATCGAGCGCAGAGCGCTTCAGAGGTAATAGCTGTGCGCGCGGCGGCGGGGCGCGCCAAAGGTAATAGCTATGTGCGCAGCGCGTCGCGGCGCGAGGCCTTGGGAGCAGAGCGCAGGGCTGCCAACCTGATCGGCGCGACCGTTTTTCGTGGTGTTGGCAGAGCTGTTCCGGTCCGCGGCGGAGGCGGGCCCGCTGGACATCGTGAAGCTGTACGGCTGCGACGGCCGCCTGCTCAACATCTCGCCCGCGCTGAAGGACAACGCGCCCGACCGCCCCTACCGCCTCGAGGTCGTCGCCGCGCACTGCAACGGTAAGTACCTGACGACGGCACGTACATCTGACGTCGAAACGTCGTGACAGGAATAAATCTACACAGTGTTGCTTCTACTACTGACGACACAGAGCTGCGTTGTGCTGTGTCCTTTTGTCGTCAATGGACAACTGCTATGATTTACCTGACGACGGCGTACACATATGACGCCGAAACGTCGCGATAGAAATAAATATCCACGCTGTTACTGCTACTACTGACGACAAACAGCTGTGTGTTCATGTGTCGGCGATGTACAAATGCCGCAAAGCGAAACGTGATGATGGTGCACCAGTCTGTCTTTTAAAGGTCGCAGTAAATTTTAGTATTCTAAAGATTGTTATTACAACCAATCACGAGAAGGTGCACTTTTTTCAGCGTGTAACTAAAATACCTTACAGAGTTTGAGAACAGGTTCCTTACACCAAAACAAAGAAAGATCTAGTAAACGTGGCTTCTAAAATGCATACTGTAATTCTAAAAAGGGTTTTACTAATGCATTGGTATGAAATGATATTCCTCGTATAGTTTAACACTATTTACAGTTGCGAGCTTTTATACACGAAGTGCCATCAGTTTATGCCCACGTAGTTATAAGAGAGATAAATTTACGACACTATTATATAAACTCCTAGTGTAATATTATCTGTCTAACACTAAGGTGAATTTCCTAAGGAATGGCTAGCAATGATCTAAATGGGGCGTTGCCCTCTTAACATAACAGCAGTTTTTCAGTCAAGAATGTGATATGCTCTTATTTACAGGGGAAATATGGTCCTCTTTATATGTGTTTCCGGTGTAATGTTGCTTTTTCTTAAAATGGGTCAAATGGCTCTGAGCACTATGGGACTTAACTTCTGAGGTCAGCAATCCCCTAGAACTCAGAACTACTTAAACCTAACTAACCTAAGGACATCACACACATCCATGCCCGAGGCATGATTCGAACCTGCGACCATAGCGGCCGCGAGGTTCCAGACTGTAGCGCCTAGAACCGCCTGGCCACCTCGGCCGGCGCTTTTTCTTAAACCTAAAGAGAAAATTTAATACTTTTGCCAGAAGGTAGAAGTGTTACCTGCATCAGTGCTGGAACACTTTCGGTAATCTGCAATCTGGTGCACCTAAAATTTGCTGAAATTCTGGAAAATCTCAATAATAGTACATGCCTAATAACTCGTCGTGGCTAATGGCGTAGTTTCTCTCTGAATAAGCTGGCCACAACGGCCGTATTCGAACAAATTTGTAATGCAGGTAGTAATGGCTGCCAACAAGGAAAATCTCCATCTGAAATTAATTCTGCAAGTTCCCAGAGAGAGGATGTTAATTTTTACAAAAAGAAAATCACATATCACTTTAACAAACTTAAGTTATATTTTGTAGATAACAAATACATAATTTCCAGCAGTGCAGACCTTTTATCAACAGAGAAAAATAACAGCATCAGGATATTACAATCCACACAGCGATGACACACTAAGCAGAATGATCAAAAAGGAGACCATAGTATCTACACTACAAAAGAAACAAATACCTTCAAGTATTCTTTGGTTTGGTCAAATCGTAGATAGGACTTGTATGTCCATTTGCAAACGATAAAATTCTTATGTCGTGTGTCTCCGTGTTTTTCGTCCTTTTAATATAGTTAACGTATATTTTTGCATTAATTTTTTCCAGAAGATGTCACAATACCTTTAGAAATATGTGCGCTTGTTCAGTACAGAGATGTATCATAGTAGCGAAAATGTAAAAGTGCGCATACCTCTGAAGATGTGCATTTTGGATCGTGTGTTTACTTGACATGTTTTCTTGTTTTATTGCGTATTACCTCGTCCGAGAATATGGAAAGCAAAGGGCTTGCAGTAGAAGAGATGTGTTTCACAGTATCAAAGGTATGCATCTTAGAGCCCATGTTTACAACGATTTTTTTTTGTTTTGTTGTATAGAACCTGTCTTCAAAGTCTGTAAAGGGAATTTAGTTGCGTCCTGTGTATTTATCCACTACCAAGGGACAATTACTATGATTAGATCGCTGTTGATGCCATGTGCATATGACGCCGAAACTTTGCAAATAGATTTTAATTTCGTAAAGACTGCTGCTATCACTGACCACTTGAAGATGTATCTTGGGATACAACCCCGAAATAGCTACACTACTGGCCATTAAAATAGCTACGCCAAGAAGAAATGCAGATGATAAACGGGTATTCATTGGAGAAATATATTATACTAGAACTGACATGTGATTACATTTTCACACAATTTGGGTGCATAGATACTGAGAAATCAGTACCCAGAACAACGGCCTATTTACTCCTGCGCATTGAATCAAACACCACTTGGATGGCGTGTACAGGTACAGCTGCCCATGCAGCTTCAACACGATACCACAGTTCATCGAGAGTAGTGACTGGCGTATTGTGACGAGCCAGTTGCTCGGCCACCATTGACCAGACGTTTTCAGTTGGTGAGAGATCTGGAGAATGTGCTGGCCAGGGCAACAGTCGAACATTTTCTGTATCCAAAAAGGCCCGTACAGGACCTGCAACATGCGGTCGTGCATTATCCTGCTGAAATGTAGGGTTTCGAAGCGATCGAAAAAAGGGTAGAGCCACGGGTCGTAACAAATCTGAAATGTAACGTCCACTGTTCAAGGTGCCGTCAGTGCGTACAAGAGTTGACCGAGACGTGTAACCAATGGCACCCCATACCATCACGCCGGGTGATACGACAGTATGGCGATGACGAATACACGCTTCCAATGTGCGTTCACCGCTATGTCGCCAAACAAGGATGCGACCATCATGATGCTGTAATCAGACCTGGATTCATCCGAAAAAATGACTTTTTGCCATTCGTGCACCCAGTTTAGTCGTTGAGTACACCATCGCAGGCGCTCCTGTCTGTGATGCAGCGTCAAGGGTAACCGCAGCCGTGGTCTCCGAGCTGATAATCCATTCTGCTGCAAACGTCGTCGAACTGTTCATGCAGATGGTTGCTGTCTTGGAAACGTCCCCATCTGTTGACCCAGGGATCGAGACGTGGCTGCACGACCCGTTACAGCCATGTGGATAAGATGCCTGTCATCTCGACTACTGGTGATATGAGGCCTGTGGGATCCAGCACGGCGTTCCGTATTACCCTCCTGAACCCACCGATTGCATATTCTACTAACAGTGATTGGGTATCGACCAACAATGCCCCGATACGATAAACCGCAATCGCTATAGGCTACAATCCGACCTTTATCAAAGTCGGAAACGTGATTGTACGCATTTCTCCTCCTTACACGAGGCATGCAACGCCGGTCAACTGCTGTTTGTGTATGAGAAATCGGTTGGAAACTTTCCTCATGTCACCACGTTGTAGGTGTCGCCACCGGTGCCAACCTTGTGTGAAAGCTCTGAAAAGCTAATCATTTGCATATCACAGCATCTTCTTCCTGTCGGTTAAATTTCGCGTCTGTAGCACGTCATCTTCGTGTTGTTACAATTGTAATGGCCAGTAGTGTAATTGTATTTTCTATTTTCGAATGTTTTGGAACACCGACTTCGTGCCAGGCCTCACCGACCGACATCGATACCTCTCCTCAGTGCAACACTCCGTGAAGAATGGGCTGCCATTTCCCAAAAAACCTACCAGCACCTGATTGAACGTATGCCTGCGAGAGTGGAGCTGTCACCAAGACGAAGGGTGGGCCAACACCATACTGAATTCCAGCATTACCAATGGGGGACGGTACGAACTTGTAAGTCATTTTCAGCCAGGTGTCCGCATGCTTTTGATCACATAGCGTAGTTTCAAAAATATACGGAACTTCACTCACCATGAAACTCTGCAAGTGGAAAATGGTTCAAATGGCTCTGAGCACTATGCGACTTAACTTTTGAGGTCAGCAGTCGCCTAGAACTTAGAACTAATTAAACCGAACTAATCTGAGGACATCACACACATCCATGCCCGAGGCAGGATTCGAAGCTGCGACCGTAGAGGTCGCTTGGCTCCAGACTGTAGCGCCTAGAACCCAACGGCCACTCAGGCCGGCTCTGCAATTGGAGAATGAGCGATATCTTCAAAGTAGGTTTAAAATATTAAACAACACTGAAATACACTCCTGGAAATTGAAATAAGAACACCGTGAATTCATTGTCCCAAGAAGGGGAAACTTTATTGACACATTCCTGTGGTCAGATACATCACATGATCACACTGACAGAACCACAGGCACATAGACACAGGCAACAGAGCATGCACAATGTCGGCACTAGTACAGTGTATATCCACCTTCCGCAGCAATGCAGGCTGCTATTATCCCATGGAGACGATCGTAGAGATGCTGGATGTAGTCCTGTGGAACGGCTTGCCATGCCATTTCCACCTGGCGCCTCAGTTGGACCAGCGTTCGTGCTGGACGTGCAGACCGCGTGAGACGACGCTTCATCCAGTCCCAAACATGCTCAATGGGGGACAGATCCGGAGATCTTGCTGGCCAGGGTAGTTGACTTACACCTTCTAGAGCACGTTGGGTGGCACGGGATACATGCGGACGTGCATTGTCCTGTTGGAACAGCAAGTTCCCTTCCCGGTCTAGGAATGGTAGAACGATCGGTTCGATGACGGTTTGGATGTACCGTGCACTATTCAGTGTCTCCTCGACGATCACCAGTGGTGTACGGCCAGTGTAGGAGATCGCTCCCCACACCATGATGCCGGGTGTTGGCCCTGTGTGCCTCGGTCGTATGCAGTCCTGATTGTGGCGCTCACCTGCACGGCGCCAAACACGCATACGACCATCATTGGCACCAAGGCAGAAGCGACTCTCATCGCTGAAGACGACACGTCTCCATTCGTCCCTCCATTCACGCCTGTCGCGACACCACTGGAGGCGGGCCGCACGATGCTGGGGCGTGAGCGGAAGACGGCCCAACGGTGTGCGGGACCGTAGCCCAGCTTCATGGAGACGGTTGCGAATGGTCCTCGCCGATACCCCAGGAGCAACAGTGTCCCTAATTTGCTGGGAAGTGGCGGTGCGGTCCCCTACGGCACTGCGTAGGATCCTACGGTCTTGGCGTGCATCCGTGCGTCGCTGCGGTCCGGTCCCAGGTCGACGGGCACGTGCACCTTCCGCCGACCACTGGCGACAACATCGATGTACTGTGGAGACCTCACGCCCCACGTGTTGAGCAATTCGGCGGTACGTCCACCCGGCCTCCCGCATGCCCACTATGCGCCCTCGCTCAAAGTCCGTCAAGTGCACATACGGTTCACGTCCACGCTGTCGCGGCATGCTACCAGTGTTAAAGACTGCGATGGAGCTCCGTATGCCACGGCAAACTGGCTGACACTGACGGCGGCGGTGCACAAATGCTGCGCAGCTAGCGCCATTCGACGGCCAACACCGCGGTTCCTGGTGTGTCCGCTGTGCCGTGCGTGTGATCATTGCTTGTACAGCCCTCTCGCTGTGTCCGGAGCAAGTATGGTGGGTCTGACACACCGGTGTCAATGTGTTCTTTTTTCCATTTCCAGGAGTGTATGTTATACTCCTAATATTACAAACGCTGCCGAAACACAACCTTATGTTTTTCAGCAACTAAAATAGTGGAAAACACCGAAAACTGCTTACGGCGTTCTCTAGCACACACTCTCCAAAGTGATTCTGAAATCGGTCAGCAGGCTGAAGCATCGCCCAGGCGTGTCACGTGTTCGTAGCTACACTAACCTCAAGGTGCGACATTCTCCACTACTGTACCTATTTGTATATCGCCAGTGGACAACTGCAACAGTGAGTACCCTTATGAGGGCAAACAGTTCTGTCCCTCGAACGTCATAATAAATGTTTTATGATGAACGATTACTATCACGGAGCAGTGTATTTATTCATGCATTACTAATGGCCTACTGCAGTGTGCAATATGATGCCGTGGCGCCTTCATATGTTGCCCTTGCTGCCAATGAGGTCACACAGACCTGCTTCGTCGCTATACCTACCAGTAGACGTTAATATGGAGTGTGTCCACCTTTATGAGCTTTATGTCGGCTTCTGTTCTTCTGGGGACACTTTTAGTGAGGTTTCTGAATACTTCTGGAGGAATGAGAACCTATTCTTCCTCACAAGCCGAAACCAGAGAAGGTTGTAATGTTGGGAGCTAGAGCCGAGTCGACGTTCTAAATCATCCCAGAAATGTCCCATTAGGTTCAGGTAGGGAATCTGGGCAGCCCAGTCCATTTCAGGAATGTTTTCAGTTCACAAAAAATTGCCTCACAGTGCTACTTTATCTGAGGTTGAACTGTCATGCTAATAGAGACTACAACCGCCTCCAAACTGGCAAAAAAAAATTGGCTCTGAGCACTATGCGACTTAACATCTGATGTCATCAGTTTAACCTAAGGACATCACACACAGCCATGCCCGAAGCAGGATTCGAACCTGCCACCGTAGCGGTCGCGCGGTTCCAGACTGTAGCGCCTAGAACCGCTCGGCCACCCCGGCCGGCCCAAACTGATCATCTACGTAGTGTAGAATGCTATAAAATGTGTTCATACCCTTCCGCATCTAACAATTTCTTAAGCGGAGTGCACGTGGCATTCTGCAGACATTCGCCAGCCTTAAACCTTTTCACCAGAATCTCTTGTCCAGTACAAAGTCCCAAGGGGACTGCTTCCCTTTTGTGCCCCTCGACTCTTATAACTGCCATCTGGTTTCTGTACAAATTGTAAATAGTCTTTCGCTCCCTGTATTTTATCCCTGCCACCTATCGAACTTGAAAGAGAGTATTCCGGTCAACATTGTCAGAAGCTGTTTCCAAGTCTACAAATACTAGAAACGTAGGTTTGCCTTTTCTTAATCTTTCTTCTAAGATAAGTCGTAAGGTCAGTATTGCCCCACGTGTTCCAACATTTCTACGGAATCCAAACTGATCTTCCCCGAGGTCGGCATCTACTACTTTTACCATTCGTCTGGAGGGAAGGCGAATTCGTTTTCAATAAACACTACTGAGAAAATTTAGAGAACTGGCATTTGAAGCTGACGGCAGAACGAGTCTACTGCAGCCAACATACACTGCGCCTAAGGACCACGAAGATACGAGAAACTGGGGCTCATACGGAGGCCTATAAACAGCCGTTTTTCCCTCTCGCAGTTTGTGATTGGAACTGGAAAGGAAATGACGAGTAGTAGTTATGGGATTTTTCGAGTAATAAAGGTTATTTCTTATTTGGGGTTGAAGTTTAATTATTTCCAGGCTGTCTTCCGCCAAGGACCATATGGTAGCTTGGGGATTATCTACATTATGTGATCAAAAGTATCCGGTCACCTGGCTGAAAATGACTTGCACGTTCGTCGCGCCCTCCATCGGCAATGCTGGAATTCAATATGGTGTTGGCTCACCCGTACCTTTGGTGAAAGCTTCCATTCTCGCAGGCATTCTCAGGTGCTGGAAGGTTTCTTGGGGAATGGCAGCCCATTCTTCACGGAGTGCTGCACTGAGGTGAGGAATCGATGGCGGTCGGTGAGGCCTGGCACGAAGTCGGCGTTCCATAATATCCCAAAAGTGTTCTATAGGATTCAGGTCAGGCCTCTGTGCAGGCCAGTCCATTAGAGGGATGTTGTGTAACCACTCCGCCACAGGCTGTGCATTACGAACAGGTGCTTGGTCGTGTTCAAAGATGCAATTGCCATCCCGGAATTGCTCTTCAAAATTGAGAAGCAAGAAGGTCCTTAAAACATCAGTGTATGTTGTTAAAGTGCCACGCAAAGCAACAAGGGGTGCAAGCCCTCTCCATGAAAAACACGACCACACCATTACACCACCGCCTCCGAATTTAACTGTTGGCACTACACACGCTGGCAGATAACGTTCACCGGGCATTCACCATACCCACACCCTGCCATCGGATCGCCGCATTGTGTTCAGTGGTTCGTCACTCCACACAACGTTCTTCCACTCTTGAATCGCTCAATGTTTACGCTTCTTACACGAAGCGAGGTGTCGTTTGGCATTTACGGGCGTGATGTGTGCCTTATGAGCAGCCGCTCGAACTTGAAATCCAAGTTTTCTCACCTGCCCTTTTACTGCCATAGTACTTTCAGTGGATCCTGGTGCAGTTTGGAATTCCCGTGTGATGATCTGGATAGATGTCTGCCTATTACACATTACGACGCTCTTCAACTGTCGGCGGTCTCTGTCAGTCGTCACACGATGTCGACCTCTACGCTTTTGTGCTGCACGTGTTCCTTCACGTTTCCACTTCACTGTCACATCGGGAACAGTGGAACTATGGATGTTTAGGAGAGTGGAAATTTCGCGTACAGACGTATGGCACAAGTGAAACCCAAATGACCTGACCACGTTCGAAGTCCGTGAGTTCCACGGAGCGCCTCATTCTGCTCTCTCACGATGTCTAATGACTACTGAGGTCGCTGATATGGAGTACCTGGCAGTAGGTGGCAGCACAATGCACGTAATATAAAAAACGTATGTTTTTGGGGGCGTCCGGATACTTTTGATCACATAGTGTATGTAGATGTACATGTAGATTTGCCACAGGGTATGCCGCGATTCATCACTCCAAATCAGTCCAATCGCCCATTCTCCAGTGGCGTTCCTTTTTACAGCACCACAAGCGTCGCTTAGCATTGTCTACAGAAATATGTGGCTTATGAGGGAATTTCTCGACCAATGTATGCCATCCTTTTTAAGTGTAATGCGCAGTCATTGCGCTGTCTGGACCGCTGGTAGCACTCTGCAACTGACGACTGATTCCTTCCGTTGATGTCGTGCGATTTTTTCACCACCATCCGGCGCAGTGGTCGGCAATCGCTGTACGTCAGTACATGGGTTCTGTCTGGTCCTGCAACGCATGTCATATACAGTGACTACTCCTTGTTAGGAGTCACTGAACTCTCATGTCTGAACCATTGTCCTGACACTACCTCTCAACTGACAACACAGGACACACCACTGTTTACACGTATGGGCAGCTACACCAAGAATAAATGCAGATGATAAACGGGTATTCATTGGACAAGTATATTATACTAGAACTGACATGTGATTACAAAAAAAAAAAAAAAAAAAAAAAATTGTTCAAATGGCTCTGAGCACTATGGGACTTAACATCTATGGTCATCAGTCCCCTAGAACTTAGAACTAATTAAACCTAACTAACCTAAGGACAGCACACAACACCCAGTCATCACGAGGCAGAGAAAATCCCTGACCCCGCCGGGAATCGAACCCGGGAACTCGGGCGTGCATGTTATTACATTTTCACGCAATTTGGGTGCATAGACCGTGAGAAATAAGTACCCAGAACAACCACCTCTGGCCGTAATAACGGCCTTGATACGCCTGGGCATTGAGTCAAACAGAGCTCTGATGGCATGTACAGGTACAGCTGCCCATGCAGCTTCAACACGATAACACAGTTCATCGAGAGTAGTGACTGGCGTACTGTGACGGCCACCATTGAAGAGACGTTTTCGATTGGTGAGAGATCTGCAGAATGTGCTGGCCAGGGCAGCAGTCGAACATTTTCTGTATCCAGAAAGGCCCGTACAGGACGTGCAACATGCGGTCGTGCATTATCCTGCTGAAATGTAAGGTTTCGCAGGGATCGAATGAAGGGTAGAGCCACTGGTTGTAACACATCTGAAATGTAACGTCCACTGTTCAAAGTGCCGTCAATGCGAACAAGAGTTGCCTGAGACGTGTAATCAGTGGCACCCCATACCATAACGCCGGGTGATACGCCAGTATGGCGATGCCGAATACACGCTTCCAATGTGCGTTCACCGCGATGTCGCCAAACACGGATGCGACCATCATGATGCTGTAAACAGAACCTGGATTCATCCGAAAAAATGACATTTTGCCATTCGTGCACCCAGGTTCGTCGTCGAGTACACCATCGCAGGTGCTCCTGTCTGTGATGCAGCGTCAAGGGTAACCGCACCCACGGTCTCCGAGCTGATAGTCCGTGGTGCTGCAAACGTCGTCGAACCGTTCGTGTAGACGGTTGTTGTCTTGCAAACTTCCCCGCCTGTTGACTCAGGCATCGAGACGTGGCTGCACGATCCGTTACAGCCGCGCGGATAAGATGCCTGTCATCTCGACTGCCAGTGATACGAGGCCGTTGGGATCGAGCATGGCGTTCCGTATTACCCTCCTGAACCCACCGATTCCATGTTCTGCTAACAGTCATTGGATCTCGGCCAACGCGAGCAGCAATGTCGCGATACGATAAACCGCAACAGCGATAGGCTACAATCCCACCTTTATCAAAGTCGGAAACGTGATGGTACGCATTTCTCCTCCTTACACGAGGCATCACAAGAACGTTTCACCAGGCAACGCCGGTGAACTGCTGTTTGTGTTTGAGAAATCGGTTGGAAACTTTCCTCATGTCAGCACGTAGTAGGTGTCGCCAATAGCGCCAACCTTGTGTGAATGCTCTGAAAAGCTAATCAATTGCGTATCACAGCATTTTCTTCCTGTCGGCTAAATTTCGCGTCTGTAGCACGTCATCTTCGTGGTGTTCAAATGGTTCAAATGGCTCTGAGCACTATGGGACTCAACTGCTGTGGTCATAAGTCCCCTAGAACTTAGAACTACGTAAACCTAACTAACCTAAGGACATCACACACATCCATGCCCGAGGCAGGATTCGAACCTGCGACCGTAGCGGTCGTGCGGTTCCGGACTGAAGCGCCTAGAAGCGCTCGGCCACCGTGGCCGGCTACAGTGAGTACAGTAGAATTGAATCAGGCTACACTGAATGGCTAAGGTTATGCAGTGAGAGGCTAAAAAGAGTAGATGAATTTTTCGGCAGAAGACCACAACAACAACATTCAGCGAACTTCTGTTGGCTAAAGCAAGAAGTGGTGTTTCATAATTCAGGTCACAGAACGGGTCATGAGGAAAGGGGTCAGGTTGTTTCGGGCGTATTACGCCGGAGAAGCGGAAAGCAGCGCCCAGGTGCGGTTTAGGCGGCAAGGCCGCCTTTTCCGCGAACAAATAACCGCTAAGCTGACAAGCCGGAGCAGCGCGGCCTGCCAGATAAAACCGCCCGCCGTCGCTACGGGCCTTCAGCTTTCCTGCCCCTGCTCAAGCCGGTCAGATGGAGCACCGTGGGCCGCTCGCAGGAAAACACAGCGCGCGGCGCGGCTGTGACGTCACTGCTGTGCACCCGTGGCCTACGATAAATCCAGGCCCCAGCACACGACCGTGTGACGTCAGCAGGGTGGTGTTAAGTACAGGCCGACACAAACGCGTACTATGTCAAAGATTTTGTGAAACGGCTTCGAGCAAACTACACACTGAAGTGCCATAGAAACTGCTGTAGGTATGCGTGTTCAAATACAGAGATACACTGTGTGATCAAAAGTATCCGGACATCCCCCAAAACATACGCTTTTCATATCAGGTGCATTGCGCTGCCACCTACTGCCAGGTCCTCCATATCAGCGACCTCAGTAGTCATTAGACATCGTGAGAGAGCAGAATGGGGCGCTCCGCGGAACTCACCGACTTTGAACGTGATCAGCTGATTGGGTGTCACTTGTGTCATACGTCTGTACGCGAGATTTCCACACTCCCTAGGTCCACTGTTTCCAATTTAATAGTGAAGTGGAAACGTCAAGGGACACGTACAGCACAAAAGCGTACAGGCCGACCTCGTCTGTTGACTGACAGAGACCGCCGACAGTTCAAGAGGGTCGTAATGTATAATAGGCAGACACCTATCCAGAACAACACACACGAATTCCGAACTGCATCAGGATCCACTGCAAGTACTATGGCAGTTAGGCGGGAGGTGAGAAAACTTGGATTTCATGGTCGAGCGGCTGCTCATAAGCCACTGATCACGCCGGTTGATTTTTAGCGTTCCGTACCTCATTCGGTAAAAACGGAACTCTTATACGATAACTTTCTTGTCCGTCTGTCTGTCTGTCCGTCCGACTGTTAAAAGTCCCTATTCTCAGGAACTGGTTGACGTGTCAAGTTGAAATGTATGTCACCTACTAAAGTCTTTAGTCCTTTGACGGTGTAATAAATATATATTTCTAAGTCAGTGCCTTAGGGTTCTTCCCATTGACGCCGAACCATGACATCTGGCAATAAGAAAGGTTTCACAGCACAAGCAAAGGGAAAAAAAAATTTGGATTTTTAATTATATCACACTAAACAAAATATTTCTTTGGTTATTTATTATCAGACAGAACTAGAAAGTAAAACATTCTCGATATTCTTGGAATCCCCAGGACAGAACTTGAAAGTAAAACATTCTCGAAATTCCCAGGACGGATATCTCGCCAGTATCATTGTCGAGAACAGGCAAAAATGGTCGTTATCCTCGCAGTGGATGAACTGTCTGTAGACGTAATGGAGTTCGTACATGTGCCTCATAGCGCGGGTCCTACCCGCACCGCCGGCCGGAGTGGCCGAGCGGTTCTAGGGGCTACAGTCTGGAACCGAGCCACCGCTACGGTCGCAGGTTCGAATCCTGCCTCGGGCATGGATGCGTGTGCTGTCCATAGGTTAGTTAGGTTTAAGTAGTTCTAAGTTCTAGGGGACTGATGACCTCAGATGTTGAGTCCCATAGTGCTCAGAGCCATTTGAACCTACCCACACCTGGCCAGATTTTGAATCTCACATATTAAGAAACTGCTGTGACGCAACAGCTTCCGTTTCTTTTCTTTCTTTTTCGTTGTTACCATTTTCTCCAGTTCTCCATCATCTTTCCCCAAATCTTTTCTCCTTTCTTCTGTCCCTATTGTGCCCGACTTCTCATTTCTTTTCCCTGCTGAGTCTCCTACATTTAGTGTTTTATTCTTAAAAATTTTTATACTATTTCCGATTTTGTGACGTTGTTTATTTGTCGATCTTTTCTTATTTCTGTAATCCATACTGCTGTTGATTTCTTTTTCCAAAAATACAGGAATATTTGTTTCATTAACCTGTTCTCAATCATTCGGTAAAGGTGTCCAAAGAAGATTAACCTTCGCTTGGCCATTACTTCTCATATTTTCTGTGAATTTTTCTGCATCTTCTCACTACTTCTCATTTTCCGACACCCTCCCCTCCCCCCACCCCAGTCTGTAATGCACCCATTACTTTCCTAAGAGTCTGTCATGCAAATATCTCTATTGTGTCCAGCATATACTTCATCGTTGAGCATTCACAGACATGTACACATTCTGTTCTTGAAACTATGGCACAGTGTTTTAGCTTATATTTCTGGAAATACATTTCTTGCTGCAGATATTTTTAATCATATCGTATGCTCTTTCTTACTGACCCTTGTGCTTATCGTAAATTTTTGTATTCCAGTCTAAGTGTGGTTTCTCCAATATATTTAACCTGTTTACTAAAGACATTAAAAACATTGATAGGAAATTTTTCTTTTCATATAATTCAACAAACAGTTCACAAGCAAGACATAAATGCAGCGGAATTTTTTTTTAATGATTCACTAAGGTATAAACGGAAGTCCTTGTGTGTGTGGACCTCCAGTAACGCTTATAGTCTTTGCCTTGTATTTTCTCTTCCTCTTACAATAAAATATTTATTTTATTTAAAACCATGAACTGCTTATGCTAGTGTACACACAAAACAGGTTTTTTAAAATGTTAACGTTTGTGCAATATATGATTTCCAATATAGGCTTTTGTTGATGATCTGATAAATGCAAATAAATAAGAATCACGCAATCAAGATTTTAAACATGGCTGAAACAGCAAGTGTTCAAATTCTTCACAGTAAATGATGACAGCAACTATTTGGCTGTCATCATTTACTGTGAAGAATCACGCAATCGTTTCTGGTACGTAATAATTTGTGCTGCCAGTAAAAGAATCTTTATTTTTGGGTATAAGTTTCAAACAAGTATTTACCACAGCAGATAAATAAATTTCATATTTGATGTACGTGACTCCCGTATCGGAATTGCAGCTACGTTTCCTCCATTTTGAGACATTCTTTGTGTCAAGAAGCATTGCCAGATCTAACGTCTGGTGTTGGTTTCGAAAGAGCTCTTCCAATCATTGCTAAATCGTCTGCAAAGCGCTTGAACCTTTTTCTAATTCCTTCGATTTACTTCCCACGATGACTGGTTCAGCACTGTGATTTGCTTTTACTTGTGATGTTTTCTGTATATTTTAGTGTATCTCCTCGTGCCTGACGGACTTGGTTTTCGTATGTTCCAGGTATGCTGCTGGACGAGGTGGGGATCGACATCCGGGGTCTGGAGGAAAGGTGAGACGCCTGGAAGAGTCTACTAAGAGACCAACCAATCACAGCATACATGTGTGTTTTTGTATTTTCTCAGCCGATTCTTTTCGGTGGCTAACACCCTCATCGACTGTCTTCACATCTTTACTGATTTATTTTTATTTATTTATTATTATTTTTATGGTTTATTCTGTCTTATTTTACGTATGAGCGTCTATGGACTATGTTTAATTCAATCGTGCACTCACCTTCTTCTTCCACATTTCTCTCATCATTTCTGTATGTTTCTCTCTTCCGTTCTAGTGGCTCCAGTATTCTTCTTGCGTTTCCCGCTGAAATCTTTGGAATCTTGCAATGTCTTTCTGAGTGCCAGTTCTTCTTCAATATGTTGCGGAGGAATTCCGAATTCTGCCATGTTTCTTCCAATACCTTTGCACCGTGTGTTATCCGTTTTTAATTGACTGAAATAAGTGAACAGACATTTGTCAGTCTGTTGAGATTCATCCATTGCACGCGGCGACAGAAAGCTATTTTTCTTTTCCTAATCATGTCTGTAAATTTTTTCAGTATGTGTATAAAGTCCACTATTACGATGTCTTTTATATTGAGTTTGCTTTTTAACTGGTCCCAGATGTTCCTTTCTGTGATTTCCAGTGCTTCCATAATCGCCCTACTTTTGTTTAAAAGGCCGGCCGCGGTGGTCTAGCGGTTCTAGCGCTGCAGTCCGGACTGCTACGGTCGCAGGTTCGAATCCTGCCTCGGGCATGGGTGTGTGTGATGTCCTTAGGTTAGTTAGGTTTAAGTAGTTCTAAGTTCTAGGGGACTTATGACCTAAGATGTTGAGTCCCATAGTGCTCAGAGCCATTTTTGTTGTTAAAAAAAAAATAAATAAAATAAAAAATAAAAAAACATGCTGCTGCGTAAAGTGCTTCTGGGCGAATTACCGTACAGTAGTGTTTACGTTTAGCATTGAGGGAATTTGACTTCTCATTATACAGGGTGATTCACCTAACGTTACCGCTGGATATATTTCGTAAACCACATCAAATACTAGCGAACCGATTCCACAGACCGAACGTGAGGAGAGGGGCTAGTGTAATTGGTTAATGCAAACCATACAAAAATGTACGGAAGTATGTTTTTTAACACAAACCTACGTTTTTTTAAATGGAACCACGTTAGTTTTGTTAGCACATCTGAACATATAAACAAATACGTAATCAGTGCCGTTTGTTGCATTGTAAAATGTTAATTACATCCGGAGATATTGTAACCTAAAGTTGGCGCTTGAGTACCACTCCTCCGCCGTTCGATCGTGTGTATCGGAGAGCACCGAATTACATAGGGATCCAAAGGGAACGGTGATGGACCTTAGGTACAGAAGAGACTGGAACAGCACATTACGTCCACATGCTAACACCTTTTTATTGGTATTTTTCACTGACGCACATGTACATTACCATGAGGGGTGAGGTACACGTACACACGTGGTTTCCGCTTTCAGTTACGGAGTGGAATAGAGTGTGTCCCGACATGTCAGGCCAATAGATGTTCAATGTGGTGGCCATCATTTGCTGCACACAATTGCAATCTCTGGCGTAATGAATGTCGTACACGCCGCAGTACATCTGGTGTAATGTCGCCGCAGGCTGCCACAATACGTTGTTTCATATCCTCTGGGGTTGTAGGCACATCACGGTACACATTCTCCTTTAACGTACCCCACAGAAAGAAGTCCAGAGGTGTAAGATCAGGAGAACGGGCTGGCCAATTTATGCGTCCTCCACGTCCTATATATATCAGCTAGGCAGGAAGCCTCAAGGCAAAAGTGGATAGAACAAACATATACAAGGTGCAAACAAACCGCTGAAGGCCACAATTAAACTTAAAAAATTTTTAAAATGTGTTACGATAATCCTTTAAGGCAGAAGGCTGCAATGTTTTCTCTTTAGGGGCAATTTTGAGAATAAGGCTTTAAGTGGCTGAAGGCCGACAGTTGATTTTCCAAAATTTCAAAAATACCTTAATGTTTAAGTTTTCAATGGGAAACACACACTAATTAGAAAAGCAACTAAATTTAAGAATAAGGTTTTAAGCGGCTGAAGGCGAACAATTGATTTACATAAATTGATTTACATAAAACAGAATAACAAACTTTTCTTTTAAAGCATTGGCTGTAATAGATTACCAACAGCCCATTAAACGCCCATGAATCGGACAGTATAGATAACAGCACTCAGATGCCTACAGGGGAGAGGGAGGGGGGGCGACAGCCCTCGAAACATTAACGTTCACTTAGGTGAGACTGGTACTGGTCCTAACTACTCTTGATCTGTTGGGAACCCAACCAAGAGACAGTCATAGACCGACCCACCAAACAACTTGCTCGTCACCAGTTGGTACATAAAAACTCAAAGACCAAACTCTTACAGACGTCGCAACGCAATCTGACTTTCAAAAATCCCTACAAAAGAGTAGCCTTGACTAACATTAACCTATACCTTTCACAAATCACTTACCTCACAAAAATCTTCGTTACTCGAACTACTGCAATACAGCGAGCGCCACTACTGCCAGCTAAATAAAAGATTCAAACTACGGAAGGCACTAACTACTGATAGGCATAGTTAGCAAATGAAAGATTTTTGTAGACAACAAACAATGTATT